>NC_133658.1:696823995-697423995 GCF_037893015.1 Macrotis lagotis
TCTGATCAGCTCATCATTCTGCTTCTGATTCAAGACATATTGCTATAGCTGCATCAGCTACCATTGGAGCTAGGAGACCAGGCACTGTCAAGAAAACTCAAGATTTATTCAATAGAGTAGTGTTCCTGAGGACACCTCTAAGTCCCCAATCAATTTTCTAGGCACTGTTTTCTATTTTTGTTATGGGTGGGAGGACACAATTGTGGAAAATCCAATGAAATTCTCTGGGGACAAAACCATGGTAGGAAATAACTATATAGTATAGAAAGAGTACTAGAGTGGGTATACATCCCAATCTCTGACCATTTCATACTCATGTGACTCTTGGTAATTCACTTCATTTCTTTTTGCCTCTCTTGATTCATCTTTAAATGAAGTGGTTGGGCTAGATAATCTCTAAAACTAACTGTAAGTCCAATCAATATCATTCTAGTTTTTGTTATTGCCAAGCACAGTACCGTGCATATGACAGCATAAAAAAATGCTGAAACTTTTAAAATTATTTTTGAGAATTGGCCAATCAATAGCCTAACATCTTTGTTTTCATCTGTATAAAGGGTATAGAAGGGTATGACTCATGTAAGCATTTGGTTGGGAAATGCTGGAAATCTAGGCATTTTATAAGGAAACTGATTTTGCATTTGTGACTATGGTAAAGCACTGGTCCCTAATGAATCTATAACACTTTGAAACAAGTCAAATAATATGCATATTGATATATGTATGATCATACTTATACACTGATGTGTTTTGAGAAAGAGAAGGATAAAGGAAGGGGAGCAGGAGAGACACACGGAGTGGGAAGGAGGGGGAGAACAGAAAAGAGAAGAGGGATGGAGAAAGGCAAATTTGGAGGGTAGAAGAATCTAGGGAATTTTCTTCCCTGGGAATTACTAGCCCCAATGAAATCAGAAATATGAGGAACATACAAAAGTCACACACGAACACGAGTGACACTGGCTAATGGTTTTAAGTGAAAATTGTTAGGGGGCACCATCCTAAATTTTTACAAATGGGAACACTCATTTTTCTGTTTTTGGTTTGTTTTTTTGAACACTTTCATTTTAAAAGTAATCTAATATCAATATGACCTTTTATACTTTTTTTAATTTTACTTTTATTTTTTTCCAAGTACATGGAAAGGTACTTTTCTCTCTTTTTTTGGGGGGGGGTTAAGTGGCTTGCCCAAGGCTACACAGCTAGGTAATTATTAAGTGTCTGAGACCGGATTTGAACCCAGGTACTCCTGACTCCAGGGCTAGTGCTTTATCCACTGTGCCACCTAGCCACCCCTACTTTTCTCTTTTTTTTTAAGAAAGATTTTATTTATTTTGAATTTTACAATTTCCCCCCCCCATTCTTGCTTCCCTCCCCCTACCCCCCCACAGAAGGCATTCTGTTAGTTTTTACATTATGTCCATGGTATACATTGATCTCAGTTGAATGTAATGAGAGAAATCATATCCTTAAGGAAGAAAAATAAAGTATAAGAGGTAGCAAAATTACATAATAAGATAATGATTTTTTTTCCCTAAATTGAAGGTAATAGCCTTGGTCTTTGTTCAAACTCCATAATTCTTTCTCTGAATACAGATAGTATTCTCTATTGACAGATAGTCCAAGATTGTCCCTGATTGTGGCATGGATTGAATGAGCAAGTCTATCAAGGTTGATTATAATCCCCAGGTTGCTCTTAGGGTGTACAATATTTTTCTGGTTCTGCTCATCTTGCTCAGCATCAGTTCATGCAAATCCTTCCAGACTTCCCTGAATTCCCATCCCTCCTGGTTTCTAATAGAGCAATGGTGTTCCATGACATACATATACCACAGTTGTTAAGCTATTTCCCAAAATAAAGAAAAAGTCACTTAATTCCAATTCTTTTCTACCACAGACAGGGCTGCTATGAATATTTTGTATAAGTGATGTTTTTATCCTTTTTTTAATAATCTCTTCAGGGTATGGAAAAGTACTTTTCAACATTCATCCATTTACAAGCTTATGAGTTCCACATTTTTCTACCACTTTCCCTTCTATCCCCTTTCTCCATGGTAGTGAACAATCTGCTAAACGTTGTATATATACAATTGTGTTTAACATATTTCCATTTTAGTCATGGTGTTGTTTGTCCTTCAATTTTGAGAAAGACCATTATATCAGGGAGGTGATGCCATGACAACCATATGAATTGGATTTGAGTGAGGAGATGCTATGTCAAGTCAGTAGCCTCACTTTTTCCTCCAGAGTCTTCTGGGTCCAGTGGTCAGATATAAATCAGGACCACTAGGGATGGCCCTGGATGCAAGGTAATTAAGGTTAAGGGACTCACCCAATGTCACAGAGGTAAGTGGCAAGTATCTGAGACTCGATTCAAATTCTCATCCTCTTGATGCCAGGGCCAGTGCTCTATCTACTGCATCACCTAGCTGCATTTATTAGTCATGTTGTGAAAGAGGAATTAGAACTTAAAGGGAAAAAAAATCCATGATAAAGAAAGAAAAATTTAAAAGAAGGTTTGAAAAGTATCTGTGGCATGCTTTACTCTGAATTCAAATCCCATAATTTTTTGTTTGTTTGTTTTTGTCAGAATGTGGATGTCATTTTTCATAACAGTTCTCGCAGGGTTGTCTTTGATCACTGAACGACTGAGTTGAGTTCATCATAGTTGATCTGACTCACAATGTTTCTGTCAATGAATACAATTTTCTCTTAGTTCTGTTCACTGTGCATCAGTTCTAAAAATTCCTTCCAAGTCTTTCTAAAGTTCAGTCACTCATGATTTCATAAAGTACAATAGTACTCCATAACATTCATATACAATAATCTCTTCAGCCATTCTCCAATTGACGGGTATTCTATCAATTTCCAACCTTCTCAACCATAGAGAGCTGCTAAAAATATTTTTGTATATGTGGGTTTTTTCCACTTTTTTATGATTTCTTTGGGATTGACTAGTAGTAGTATTGCTGGATCAAAGGTATGCACAGTTTGATTGCCTTTTGGGTATAGTTCCAAAATACTCTCCAGAATGTTTGGATAAGTTCACAAGTTTTTATCAAATAGTGAGTTCTTATCCCAGAAGCTACTCGTTGAGTTTTTTTAAACAATAAATTATCACAGACATTTACTTTACTGGGGTTTTTTTGGTACCTAATTTTTTTCCACTAATCCATTTCTTTGTTTCTTAGCCAGTTCCAGGCAGTGTTGGTGACTTTCACTTTTTAATACAGTTTTAGATCCCCTACAAACAGGACAACTTCCTTTGCATTTTTTCATTATTCCCACAATATTCTTGACCTCTTGTTGTTCTAGGTGAATGTTGTTACTTTTTTTTTCTACCTCTGTAAAATAGTATTTTTTTTTGTAATTTGATTGATATGGCACTGAAAAAGTAATTTAATTTGGGTTGAACTGTCTATTTTATATAATGGGTTGGCTTACCCATGAACAATTGACATTCTTCTAATTGCTTAGAACTGAGAAAAGTGTTTTTCACTGTGATCATATAGTTTTTGGGTTTGTCTTGGGAGGTAGAATTCAAATTTTTTTGTCTACAGTTTCTACAAATGGAATTTCTCTTTCCATCTCTTATCATTTGGCTTTGTTGATCATATATAGAAATGCTGACAATTTATATGGTTTTATTTTATGTCCTGCTTCTTTGCTTGTAGTTGGTAATTGTTTTACATAGTTTTTAGTTTATTTTCCAGGATTTTCTAAGTATACCAACATATCATCTACAAAGCATGAGAATTAGGTTCTCATTGCCTATTCTAATTTCTTCAGTTTCTTTTTCTTCTCATTGCTAAAGATAATATTTCAAATATAATATTGAATAATAGTGGTAATGCTGGACATCCTTATTTCACCTCTGATTCTATTGGGAATGATGCAGGTTTATCCCCATTACAAATAGTACTTTTAGATAAACACTGCTTATCATTTTAAGGAAAACTCCATTTTTTCGTATGTTCTCTGGTGCTTTTAATAGAAAGTAATATAATATCAATATGACATGTTAATAAAAGACTTTAATGTTAAGAATGGGGTTTTATGAAGAAAACAATTCAACAAATCACTCTTCTTGGGACATTCCTGGCTTTAGGATCTCTAACTTTACTTGTGACCTCAGAAACAGTTGAACTAATCAGTGCTTACATACAAATTAGCATTAAATGAAAAACACAGGTAATTTTCTTCAGTGTAAACTCTACATAGAAAGAAAGAAAGGTGGCTTTCTGAAAATTACAACATTGACCATTTTTTTCCATTATCTTGATTATGGAGTATAACAATGTCTATCTTTGTCCTAGGTAAATTTACTGAATAATTAAAAGCTACCAATGAAAACAGTGAAAATAGTGTTGTAAAATTGTCAAGGCTTTATCACTACTTCTAGGATGGGAATGCAAGTAAGGATAGATTTTTAAAAATTGATATCCTTGAATTTTAAATTACAAAAAAAATGAGAGGCTGAAGTAAATAATCCATATTTTCTTGAGACAAAGACTCTTGCTGACTTCATCAAAACATCTGAATTACTCAAACTGGAGGGACATTTTGTGCCATTAATAATGACAAAACAGATAGAATTGTCCTTTCAGGTTTTTGCTGACTGTATCAATGCAATTTCTTTGTTTTAAAGCCATGAAGAACAATTTTCTTTTGTTAAGAGGAGAAATATCTGAATATTTTTTCTTCTGTAGCTCTATATGTCTTATGATCACTTCCTACTACCAAAGACAAATTTCTACTTCTTGGGGTCTCTTTGACTTTGTAAAATGCTGTTGGCTCAAGGAATATCCTTTATATTATGAATTTTACACCTGGATGCTCATCAATCATCTCAGTGACCATACTTCAGGGGACAAAATTCACATTATAATCTGAATTAAAATGATCTTGGCAATACTGCTAGAAAAGAAAATTGGGGGAGGGGAGTTCAAGAAGTATTCCAGTTTTCCACAAAGGCCTTATGAAAACTGTAAGTTGTCTTATAAAATGAAATATTAAGCTTATACTTTCTACTTGAATTTTGGGCAATAAATTTATTTTTCTACCAAGAGGAAAACATATCTAATATCCAGTACACTAAGATCAAAATCAGGTGGTTTTGGCTTCCAACTTCTCTTTCTTTGGAGATGAATTTAAAGTGTTTTATTTTGTTTATTAAAAGAAATATATATTTTTCCTCCCTCCTAACCCCTTCTGTCGTGTGTGTGTATGTGTGTGTGAAACATTTGCCCTTCCAACATTTGTCTTTTTTCTTTTATAATTATCTTAACCAATCTTAAGGGTATAAGAGGTGGTATATCAAAAAATATATTTTTCTAATTAGAGGTAGTTTGAGACAAGTTTTCATATTGCTAGAGATAGCCTTTGTTTCTTCCTTTGAGAACTGTCTAATTAATCTTTTTTTTAAACAACTGGGAATGTTCTTAATCTTACAAATTTGAATTTGTTCCTTATATCTTAGAAATGAGACTTTTAGGGAAACTGCAAATTTTTTTCTAATTTTTCTTTTCAATCTATGCATTATCATGGCATGGAAGAAATAGTACTAGAGTTGAATTTAAGTCCATGCAACTTAAATACTGTGTGTCATTTTATCTTTCGGAATAATTCCTATATGACAATATTGCTTTCCAGGAACAGCATCCCCTAATTTTGCCCTACACATTCAAAGGCTATCTCTTCCAGGAAGCCTTTCTATGTCTCCTCGATTCCCTTCTGACCTTACATAGCATTTTACATAGGCTATAATTTGATTCAATTCAGTTCAACAAATACTTAGTATCTACCATGTGCAAGGGTTCCTATTATTCCAGCAACTACATCCTAAATGAAGATACCATATTCCCAGGGTAGATCCAAAGAGGCCTTTTGTTAAAAGTTTAGTGCCAAACCCTGTCCTCAACAATGGGACTGGAGTTTTTGCTTTCCTGTAATTTTAATAGTTATTGAAACTTACGATAGGAGCCTAGAAATTATGAAAGGGTAAATTCTTAAAGGACTCCAAACCTGAATAGTCTCCACTATGATTCATTTATGTCTCAAATTATCTATTAGAAATTAATGAAAGGTATTTGAAAATTTACATCTAAACATTATTAAAATCAATGACTAAATATAGTCTTATAAAATAATAACAATCATTTAATTTCCCTGATATAAGAATAAAGTCTTTGGTTCTCACTTGAACCGAAGTTTCATTATCATGAATACCAAAAATAATTATATTTATAAGCTGGCTATACCAATTACTATAGAAATCTCAAGAGTTCTCATTAAATAATACTTATAGGAATAGTACAATGATAAATCTAGTCATCTATAGATAAAATAAAGTCATACTGAAGTATCCAACTTCAAAGGATCACTTTTTATACCTGAGGAACAAAGTTTCTGAACGATTTCTCAGAGTGATGTATACATGTATAGGAAATTTGACTGCTTTACCATTTTTTGTTTTTTTTGTATGAACATCACAACTCAAATAAAATCACAGCATACCTATGTATGGATACATAGTTCAGAGGCTGCTCTTTAATTGGTACTGTTAACATGGCCCCAATTAAACAATCATTCTAATTATCATAGGCTCCAAGGAATACATATTGGGTAATGCCAGTTTCAACTCTGCAATCATGGCTCTGCAGCCTTAGTGAAAAATCCCAGAAGCATTGGGTGATTAACTGTATCAAAGGAAAAATTGACTTGTTTACCATCTGTCCCTACTATGAACCATGTGATTTTACTACAATTGCCAACTTACATTGTAAATTCTGAGTTTGCTGTACAATTAATATATTTTAACCTGGGATTTATGTCTCCATGATATTCAAAAAAACTGGCTGTCTTCAATTCAATGAAAACAAGTCAAATCAACTTTTGCATCACTTTGTGAGATTAAAACACTTTGTTCTTAAATTGTCAGTCATGTCTATCTCTTCATGACCCCGTTTGGGGTTTTCTTGGCAAAGCTATGGGACTGATTTGCCATTCCTTCTTTAGTTAACTAAATATGAGGAAACTGAGGCAAACAATGTTTAAGTGACTTGTCGAGGGTTACACAGCTAGTAGGTGTCTGAAGTTGGATTTGAACTTGGGTCTTGGGTCCTCCTGATTCTAAGACTGGGGCTCTATCCATAGTGACAATTTGCTGTCACAAGTGAAACAACTTACAATCAATCAATTGAAAAATTTTTATTAAAAGCACCAACTATGTGTCAGGCAATATGCTCAGTGCTGAAAATACAAATGCAATGAATGCTACTGTGCCCTTTTACAATGAGCTCACATACTCACATGGGGGAGTCAGGAACATATAAAAATATATACAGTATAAATATAGTTAAATGGATTCAAAAAAGTTAATAAAAGTTTATATGAGAGTTTAGGAGTGAGTATCATTTAACCTCTCACTACTACAGTCAAATCTCTAAGGTTTTAAGTTGGTTCCTAGTATAATAGTTTTAGTCTTATAAGGGACCTTGAAAAACATCAAGTACAAATTCTTTTAAGTAGTCTTTTCTTTAACCTACATTATTGAAATCATAGACCAAATCTCTATCCCTATCTCTTCCTTTTATGACATGGAAAGTCTTATTTGAAATTTAGAAATTTCTATTCTGGGCACACTGCCTCATATGTATACACAGCTCCAATGCAAATTAGAATTTATGGGGGCCTGTGAATGGCATGTACCAAAACATTCAGTTTATTTCCATCTTGCACCAGACAAAAAGTAGTAGTTGATGCTGTTTACAAGTTGCTGGAAGTGACAGTTCAAATTTAAATGGTATGATGCAGAATGAGTAGAATGCATGACTAAATTGGTACTTTTTCCTTTCAGTATTTTTTTATTTTCTTTTAATATTGTGATATTCTTTTAATATCTGTGAACTTATATATATATATATATATGTATAAGTATGCCACATTCACAGAAACACACATATAGATAAATTTATTTTAATAAAATTGATTTCCTTAGTAATGCTGTATATATATTTATGTATATATTATATATATATATTATTCTGAGAAGAGATACCATAACACGCAATAAAGGTAAAGAATTCTTCCTCCAAAGAAAATAAGCTTTTGATAATATTATTCAACCTTTTATTAATACTTGTGGATATATCTGAAAGTGACATACTATCTAAATTAGACACTATTCATTAGAACCTAGTGTTATCCTTCTGGCTCATTTTCCAATTGTGCCCTCCTTTTGAGGAGAAATATTTTTTCAACCTGGTTATTCCGGAGTCTGGCTATGAAGTGTAATTGTTACTGCATTGTTACATTAACTGTGGCTCTTGAAGTCATAGAGAGATAAGAATGTTTGTTCCTGCTATATAAGTGATAAGTCATCACAGTTTGATGGTATAATCATATTCCATTTTTTTCTCTTCAAACCAAAGTTCTACATTCTGAGCAAGTGGTCAATAGAAGATATGAGTATATGCACAATATATTCTGATACCATACCATGTTTTCCCTATATGCTGAAGAGAATGATACTACCTGGGTTAGGGAACTGCCACAAGATATATGCTAGAAACACTGACTCCAAACTTTGCTGGGAATCAGGAAATATTACTTTAATCTATATTTCTACTTTATAATATAGACAGTTTTCCAGATAAAGGTTTCATATTCCAAATCTATATTGCTGTTCTCTCTTGCTATTGCTCTTGGTATTACTTTTATGGCTTATGCTTACAGATGGGAGCCAAGAAGAGTTATTAAAAGACACCCTATTAATGAATATGAATGCAAAAATCTTAAGTAAAATACTAGGAGACTACAGCATTTCAGTGCAAAGATTGTACAAGGTCACAATGTGGGTCACAATTTGGGTCACAAATGGGATTTATTGAAGGAATGCAGGGATAGTTCAACATAAGGAAAATTTATATCAATTATAGCAATAATAAAATCATTATTATGTTACTACAGTGAGGAAAAACCTTTTGATGTACAACTGAATACAATACTCACTTCTATTAAAAACACTTGAAAGTCTGGTATAAATTGATTCCTTCAACTGATAAAAAGCATTTACCTAATCACACCAGCAAACATTATTTGAAATGAGGATAAGCTAGAATCTTTACCAGTAAGATCAGATGTGAAATAAAGATGCCCATTGCACTGATATAATACTAGCAAAAACATTAAGAAAAGAAAAAGAAATAAAAGGAATCAGAATAATCTCTTTTTTGCAGATGATAATCGGAAAATCCTAAAGACTAAACTAAAAAGTTAGTTGAAATAACTAATAATTTTAGCAAAGTAGCAAGATATAAAGTGAACTGACATACATTACTAGCATTCCTATATAAGCATGAAAACCCTGCAAGAAGAGATAGCAAGGGCTACCCTATTTAAAATGACATTATAAAATACCAGGGAATATAGCTGCCAATAAACTCAGAAACTACCTAAGTAAAATTATCTACATAAACTGTGTACAAATAAAATCATATTTAGATAAGTAGAAAAATATTCATTGTCTATGGGTAAGTAGGACCAATATAATAAAAATGACAATTTTATTTAAATTGATCTAATTTTTAATTCCATCCCTTTTAAATTACTAACAAATATTTTACTAAGAAAAAATCATAATAAAATTTATTTGGAAGAAGAATATATCTAGAATAACAAAGGAACCAATGCAAAAAAATGCAAAGGAAGGAGATATAGCTACCAGATGCTAAATGACATTATAATTTAGTAATTATCAAAATTATCTCTTACTGGCTATGAACTAGAAAGATAGATCAGAATAACAGAGTAGCATATGGTATACAGTAGCAAATAACATTAGTAAACATTGTATTTGAAAAATATAAAAACAAATTTAGGAATAAAAAATTCATTATTTATTTGTTTGTTTTGCAAGGCAGTGGGGTTAAGTAACTTGCCCAGAGTCACACAATTAGGTAATTAATTGTCTGAGACCAGATTTGAATTCAGGTCCTTCTGACTCCAGGGCCAAGTACTCTGTCTACTGCAAAAAATTCATTATTTGTTAAAGGTTGTTGGGAAAACTGGAAAGCAGTCTGACAGAAATGAAGTTTAAACCAATATTTATACTATTTACCAAGATAAGGTAAAAATGGATAATTTTATATATATATATATATATATATATATATATATACATACTAAATTTAAAAAGTTTTTGTACAGTTATTACCAATGAGACCAAGATCAGAAAGAAAAATAGAAAATCAGGGGAAAATTTATAGACAGTTTTTCTGATAAAAGTTTCATATTCCAAATATATAAAGAACTCTGTCAAATCTATAAGAATACAAGTCATTATCCAATTGATAAAAGGTCAAAGGATATGAGGAGGTAGTTTTCTGATGAAGAAATCAAAACAATTTATACTCATTTGCAAAAATGTTATAAATCATTATTGATTAGAAAATACAATTTTAGTAGGTGGAAAGGAGGCAAGATGGCAGCATGGAGACAGGAATTCCCCAAAGCTCTCTTCTAGAACACTCTAAATAGCTTAAAATTGTGTCTCTAATCAAATTCTGGAGAGGAAAAACCCATAGAAAGACCAAGTGAAACAATTTTCCAACCCAAGATAACTTGCAAGATACACAGGAAGACTGCTCCACCAGGGTTGGAAAGGGCTACAGAATTACAGGGCTATGCCATGCCAGAGTGAAAGAGCTCCAACCTTCCAGTAACAGGCCGTGGGGTGCCTAGGTCCCTGGGGGCAACAAGGTTTGTGGCAGTGGGAGGTGTTTTCAGACCTCCCAACCCAGGGATCACAAAGGACAACTTAGAAAGTAAGTAGGAAAACTGCCAGCATGAGCACAGAGCCCAATGTAGCTTAGGTCTCAGTGCAGACCTGGCCTTGAGAAACACAAACAGACCTTTGGAGCCACTCATCAGGGAGTCACTGCTTCCAGAGTACTCAGCTCATGGATGGTAAAGGAATGGGGGGGGGGGAGACTGTCACAGTCTGTCCACTGTCCCTGGGGCAGGACTTTGTTGCTTTGTCTATATTCAGACCCTAGTCATAGTCTGCCTCCCCCATTGTCATAGCTGAGCAGGGACCCTCCTCACAGCTCTAAGACAGAGGGATGTGCCTATGGTCATCCACAACTGAGCACAGACCAAGAGAGCAGTCAGAGTCAGGAATTGAGGTCCTTGGGTGGGGTGGGGTGTCCCAAAAGCTTGGAAAGTATGCTAAAACTAGGTCATAGGGTGGGATAATGAGTAAACAGAAAAAAAAATAATTTGATAATAACTTTGGTCCCATGGAGGATCAAAACATACACTCTGTGACAAAGTCCAAGCTTATGTATCCAAATCCTCTGAGAAAAACAGGAATTAGTCTCAGGCTATGGAAGAACTCAAAAAAGATTATGAAAATCAGTAAGGGAGGTAGAGGAAAAATTGGGAAGAGAAATGAGAGTGATGCAGGAAAATCATTAAAACCAAGTCAGTAGTTTGGTGAATGAGATACAAAAAAATGCTGGAAAAAATGTTAAAAACCATATAAGGTAAAATTAAAAAAAAAAAACAGTCCAAAAGAGAAGATGATGAGATGAGGAGAATACATTAAACAGCAGAATTGGACAGATGGAAAAGGAGACAAGAAAGTTCTCTGAAGAAAATAACTCCTTCAAATAGGTTGGAACTAAGGGAAGATGATTACAATAAACAATTGAACAAAACCAAAAGAATGAAAAACTAGAAGAAAATGTGAAATATCTCAATGGGAAAAAAACAACTGACCTGAAAACAGATTCAGGAGAATTTTTTTTTTAGATTTTTCAAGGCAATGGGGTTAAGTGGCTTGCCCAAGGCCACACGGATAGGTAATTATCAAATGTCTGAGGTCAGATTTGAACCCAGGTACTCCTGACTCCAAGGCCTATGCTCTATTCACTGCACCACTTAGCCACCCCCAGGAGAAATGTTTTAAACAATTATTGGACCATCTGAAAGTTATGACCAGGAAAAAGAATCTTGACTTCATTTTTAAAGAATTTCTCCAGTAAAACTGCCCTGATATCCTAGAAGCAGAGGGCAAAATAGAAAATGAGGGAATCTGGGGCGGCTAGGTGGTGAATTACCTAGCCATGTGGCCTTGGGCAAGCCACTTAACCCCATTGCCTTGAAAAATCTAAAAGAAATGAGGGAATCCAATGATCATCTCCTGAAAGAACCCCTGAAAAAAAGACTCCCAGGAATATTTTAGTTAAATTCCAGAACTCTCAAGTCAAAGAGAAAGTATTACAAGCAACCTGAAAGAAACAGTTCAAATATTGTGGCACTACAGTCAGGCTTAGAGAAGACTTTACAGCATCTACATTAAGGGCTTGTAAGACTTGGAATAAAATATTCCTGAAAGTAAAAGACCTTGGATTACAATAAAGAATCAACTGCCCAGCAAAAATGAACATCCTCTTTCAGGGGAAAAGGTAGACATTCAATGAAATCGAGGACTTCCTAACTTTCCTGTTGAAACAACCAGAAATGAACAGGAAGGTTGATCTCCAAGTACAGGATTAAGGTGAAGTATAGAAAGGGTGGACAGGAAGAGTAAAGTATGAAGGATTTAATGATGTTGAACTGCTTGTATTCTGGCATGGGAAGAAGATACTGATAACTCACATGAACCTTCTTATTTATTAGAGCAATTTGAAGGAGTATATAGAGACAAGGAATAGGAGAGAGCTGAATATGAAGGAATAATATATTATAGATGGAGTCAATGAGTGAAAAAGGAATGTACTAGGAGAAAGGAGAAAGGGGAGATAGAATGGGATGCAATGAAAAGGAAGGGGGGGAGGAGAGGGGGAATAATTGAGCCTTCATTTTCATTGGAAATAATTCAGAGAAGAAACAACATATCTTCTCAATAAGATATATAGAAAATCTATCTTACTCTAGAGGAAAAAAGGAAAGGAAGGGGATGGGAGAAAAAGGACAGGGGAAGGGAAGTGGAGTGTAAGTGAAAGAGGAGAGGGAAGATCATGGAAGAGGGTTGTCAGATACAACACACTTTTTTTTGCAAGGTGATTAGGTTGGGTGGCTTGGCCGGGACCACAAGGCTGGTGATTATTGGGTGCCTGAAGCCATATTTGGTTTCGGGTCCTCCTGACTCCAGGGTTAGTGCTCTGTCCACTGTGCCACTTGGATACCTCATAACACACTTTTGAGGAGGGACAAAGTAAAAGGACATAGAGTATAGAATAAACTGGAGTAGGGAGGAATAGTTAGAAGGAAATCCAGTTAGCAATAGCAACTGTGGCAAAAATATTGACGCAATTTCTCTGATGGACTTATGCTAAAGAATGTGATCTTTCCCAGAGATAGAGCTGATGCTCTCTGGACACAGACTGAAATACAATTTTTTTCTTTTTTCTCTCACTTTATTTTTCATGAAGTTTCTCTATCTTTGTGGCAGGGAGGGGAATTATATTTACTTTTTGCAACAAGACTATTTTAGTAATGTATAAATAAATAAAAAATGCAAATTAAAAAAACTTTCAGATATCATTTTACACCTGTCAGTTTGACTAAAATGATTGATAGGGAAAGTGACAAATGTTGAAAGGTATGTGGAAAAATTAATGCATTGTTGGTGGAATTGTAAACTGATCCAACCATTTTAGAGGGTTATTAAACTGCTTACCCTTTACTCAGCATATCACCATCAAGATATTTGAAGACACCTGAATTCCCATTGCTCAGATTCAGCAACTGGACTGTACCCTGAGCTTGGCATAACAGTCCTTTGTGCTCTGGATGATCGTGATGACCTCAGTCACAGCAAAATCCCAGAATTATTTCACACCAGCATCAGGTGGTCTCTGACAAGCATTCTCTTGCTATGAATCAAACATGTCACAAACTTGTAAAAAACTTGTTATTGTTATCCATCCCTCTTTTTCAGGGCTACAGCTCACTGTACAACTATAGGTATAATTACTATTATAATTATTATTATTTCATTATTATTCTTGAGTATTGAGTATCTTAGTATTGAGATCTTCCCACAATGCCTCAGGTATCTCCCTTTGAGTGGGACTCCAGTATATATGACCTTGCTCACAAACTGGTTTCCTCATTCTGAAATTAATTAAACTTCTGCTTGATCTCCAACTCTCCCATCTCTACCTATTCTATTTGGCTCCAATCATTCGGTTCAGAGGTGATTTTGGCCCAGTTAACAACTACTATTAGGTTCTCTTCCCCAAGTTGATTAGGGAAAAAGAAAAAGAATATTCTAAAAATATTTATGGCAGTTCTCTTTATGGTAGCAAAGAAATGGAAATTGAAGGGATGCCTGCTAACTAGAAAATGGAAAAACAAGTTGTGATATATGATTGGAATAGAGTACTATTATGCTCTAAGAAAGGATGAGCTAGAGTTTAAGAAAAACATGGAAAGACTTGCAAAAATAATACAGAATAAAATGAGCAGAATTGAATTCAGTAGCAGCAATATTTTTTAAGAAGAACTTTGAATTACTAATTCATTTTCAATATTATAAATACTCAATTACCCATTGAAGACCTTTGAAGGAAGATATTATTTACCTTCAGAGATGATTTGAGAAACAGAAGTATATATAGTATGGTTTTACATATACATAAACATTTGTATATAATAGTACCCATCTCTAAAATGGGTGTGGGGGGGAGGGAGAGAAAAATATAAAAAGCACAGAGCAGAGAATTAAAATAAAATGTAGACTGAAGCACGCAAAGCAGAGTGACTTTGAAAATGATGAACATATTATTTTAAATTATATTTATAACTACTATAAATATATTTATCATATAATTTTTCAAAAAAGTAAACTGAAATATAAATTCATGGTTTTATAGTGAATCCTCTGTTTAGGTTATTCTGTGTATATGGAAATGTTCCTTTTTCTTTATGTATTTATGTTCTAAATGAATGAAATATATTTAAAAAAAATCTCCTCCTCCACTCTCATTCCTTTGCAGAGGTGGGAACTCTGCAAGTGTAGAACACTGTAAATATTGCATTGATTAGTTTTACTAACTTTTGTATTTTTTCCCCTCTTTTTTATTCTTTTTTAACTAATAATATTCTTTGTTTTTAGCCCTATTCTCTGGGATAAGGGATGTGAGGAGATATTGGGAGAAATTTAGGTTATGTAACAACAAGAAGTCAATAAAATTTTATTTAAAAACATTAAAAATACTTTAAAAAGGTAACAATCTAATAACTATTACATTTTCTATATAGTTTAAAATATGAAAGTAAATTTCATGAAGTAAAATGTGTACATTTTTAAAAAAGGAAAAAAATTTCATTCCTATTGTTTAGCAGAAACAATTCAGGATATCACAGTAAAGGTCTATGCATAAACAAAACTGGCCCTTTTACCCTATGAGTGGTATGACTATAATATGACTATTAAGCTTATCTCCTTTAGAAAAATCAAAGAAAATGGAAAAAAAAGACTGCTAAGGACAAAAGTATTAATAGCAACTCTTTTAGCAATAGAAATTACATAGATGTCCATAACTGGTAAAGTGATGAACAAAGTATGGCATATCTCCATAATGAAGTACAATTGTACCATAAGAAATGATGAAAGAATAGTGACAGAGTAACCTCAGAAGACTTGCATAAATGGATCCTAAGTGAACTTGGCAGAATCAGAAGAATAATTGATGTCTAAAAACACTATGAAGATAAATAACTTGAAAAAAGACTTGAAAACTCAGATGAATGCAATGAACAGCTAAAATTCTAGAAGACCAATGATGAAGCATATTGTCCACCTCTGGACAAAATGGGACAGATATTTTTAGAATGTCCAATAAAGAAATATGTTTCATTTGCCTATACATGTTTATTACAAGGGACTTGTTTTGGGTGTGAGGGAGAGAAAATATACTTTTTAAATTAATTTTTTAAGTTTTAAAAAACAAAAGTGCATAAAAAATCCCCAGTGCATTATCTGAGGGTTGCAGATAAATTACAAGACAAAAATTGGAAAGTCTCAGAAGATTGTTCATGGGAAGAGCAGCTTACATTGTTAAAGGAATCAAAACATTCAAGTAAATCTCTAAAATATGTCTTTGAAAATTTGGTAAACCCTCTAGTCTGATGCTTTGTCACAGTGAGAGTGTGATTTTGGCTTCCCAAAGACTAGACCAGTCTCTGGCAGACCCTATCATGCTGGAATGGTTTAAAGTCCTCCTTACCAGCCAAGTCTGTTATGTGAGAATTTATCTAGTTAGATTCTGAAAGGCTGAGCAATATGATGATCCCAGAGATGAGTTTTTTAATCACAGCAACCTTCCAAAGCCATCAATTCTAGAGAGAGGGAAGGAAGGAAGGAGGGGAGGAAAAATGGAAAGGGGAGAGGGAGAGAAAGAGGGTGGGTGGCAAAGAAGGTGGGAAGCCTTCATCAGAAGAAGGAGTAGACATGTATGGAATTATGGATTTCTGATGTATTGAAATGTCTAGAAAAACTAACTTAGTATTGCTGGTGAAATGAATGTATGGCTATAACTAGTTTATTCCAAAAGAACCAGCCAAGTTGGTAAGAAAATAAATTAAAACAATAATGAAGTCTCATGTAATCTTAATGGATTGGTTGCATTTTTCATTTACCAAATGGCTAGTGTTGTTTAGATGCAAACCATTTAAAAATAATAATAATTCTGCAACTACCAAAGTGGTAGTTGTCTTTTAATTTCTCAAATGTGTGGATTGTGTTCAGGCAATTCCAAAAGCTTTAAAAGTAAAAATAAGACATCATACTCTCTATAAGTCATTTATGTCCCCCCCCAAATCATGTAAACCCTAATTTCAATTTGTATATGTTTCTTGAATTACTTCTGCTTCTCAAAACCTGGTAGCTCCCTTTTGCATTTGTGCATGTTGCTTACATTACTCAATTTGGTTTCCAAACATCCTTTACTTAAAGCAATGCCTTTGAAATTACTTAAAAGCCAGTTCTTTCCTCAGCTATCATTCATAACCTCTTATTTTCAAATTAGTGACTGTCTCAAACCATCTATTGGCAATGACCATTCATTTCTTTTTTTGTTTTGTTTTGTTTTTGTAGTTGTTGTTTTTTGTTTTTAGGGTTTTGCAAGGCAATGGGGGTTATGTGGCTTGCTAAAGGCTACACCTCTAGGTAATTATTAAGTGTCTGAGGCTGGATTTGAACTCAGGGACTCTTGACTCCAGGGCCGGTGCTCTATCCACTGCGCCACCTAGCTGCCCCCAATAACTATTCATTTCTATTTCATTTCTTGCTTTTTTGTGAGTTACTGCTCCTACCTACATGGATCAACTCTGAATACTCTTCCTTAATTCAGATCAAATAATATTGTTCAATAACCATTCCTGCAATATATTAAATTATGGGCATGTGTATGAATGGTATTAGGGAAAAAAGACATCAAAAGCAACATGGAGTCACCAGGTCACACCAGCGCTTCTAGGGAGTATCTGGAAACTCCATGCTGTCAGGATTCACTGTCCAATGTCATTTATGTCTGTGGGAGAAATCATACTAGAAACTCCAATAGTTCTCTTGTAGTGCTATGGTGTAGGACCAGGTTTCTCTGAACTAGCCAGAATCTTCTAGTAGTCTTTTTCCTAAATTAGGACATTGAAACCATATGCAATGAAAATTACCTGCTGTCTTACTTGGGCACCATGTTTTGGATCTGTGTGTGTGTGTGTGTGTGTGTGTGTGTGTGTGTGTGTGTGTGCAGGATATGATCTATCCATATTTAGTTTATAGGCTAAAATTGGCAAAGTCAGGTCAAAATATCTAGCTATCATTTGAAGTACCATGTATTTCTCCTAATTAAAACTTTTTCTGAAGAAACAGAAATTTCTTGTTCTCTTGGTCAGTCTAGTTAGGACCCTAGAAAGAGGACAGAATAGAATTTTACTTTAAGGTGAAAAAAGTTTTACCTTCTTTTTTGTTATTTAAATTGATTCCTTGGAATACTGAGTATTGAGACAGTTGTGCTTCAGAAGGAACTCGATGATTTTGATGATTCAGGAAGTGATTTCCATCTCTTCTAGTACTATCTACCACTACTGCCAGCAAACATGGTCCCAAACTATCAGCATGCTATGGTTTGAAAAGAGACTGCCAAAGCACCCTGTGAAGTTTCTGAGCTGCTTGTACCTCTTTATCCACTGTTGTTAAATGAGAAACGTGGCCTAGAATGGTTTTTGAATCTGCCCCTGGCAGATTTGGCTTTGGAGGAAAACAATCATGGCTAGAGCGACTGGACCTGCAGGAAGCTGTAGGCCCTGCTGATTGATTGTTATGCCTATTGCTAAGGCTTTGGCAGAGATAGACTGTACCAGCAGCTGTGATCTTGGCAGTAGATATATTAGTCTTGGAAGTGGAGTCACCTTCAGCCAAAGTTTGCGTGCAGAGATATAAGATTCTGGACAGGGCACCAGAAATGATGGTGCTTTGAATAACCAAGTGAGATGAGTTTATAATTGGTCATGCCAATTACACCTGTGGCCTCTGCAGACTAGCCAAGGTTTGGTAGACACTCAGTTCATAAATATTTACGTGAAAAAGCAAATAACTAATTAGTTTTTCTATATCTCATTTATGCTATAAGTTCTTCATTTCCAACTGAAGTTCCTGCATATAAAATTGACATTCATTTATTGAAAACTCACACCCCAAATATGCTGAAGAATTTGAACTTGATGAAAAGAATGAGAAGCAGAGTCATGTGTCATTATTTTTTCACTTGACTACTATAAAAAACATATGACTAGAGGATTATGTGAACAATAGAGGAGAAGAAAACAAATATTAATGAATACCTGGTACAACGAATTTTGTTATGCTATAGGGTAGACTTTGGAATGCAGAGGTGGAGAAATTCATCTTGAGGTGGTAGTGATGGCAAATCAGTGTTAAGAATCTTCCCATAAACTGAGCAGCCAGTAATGAGTAATAGAAGATGCAGAAATCAACAAATTGACAAAAAGAGTAGGATAACACCTAGGAATTAGTGTAATAGGCAACTTTTCTCTTGACATTTACTGGGGTTACCTACCTGTACTCATATCTTTGATTTCATTTCATGAATATCAATGTTTTTGAATTCCAATATCTCATTAAGTATTCCTAGGAATCTTTATAAGGCTAAAAGGAGATACAAATACACACACACACACACACACACACACACACACACACACACACACACACACAGACACACAAATCTAAAGCTCCAGCAATGTAGTATTTCCTTTCCTTTTTCCTTCTTGCTCTCCCTCTCTCTTCTTCTTTCCTTCTTTTCTTTCTCCCTACCTTTTTCCTTCCCTCCCTCCTTTTCTTCCCTTCCTTTTCTCCTTTCCTTCTTTCTTCCTCTCTTCCTTTCTTTTCTCCTTCTTCCTTCCTACCCTTCATCTTTCCCTTTCCTCTCTCTCTCTTTCTATCTCTGTTTATCCTTTTTTCCTGTTGTATTTCTTTTCTTACCTTTCCTAGACTGGAAGTATAATGGCCATTCATGGTCCCAACCCCACTGCTGATCAGTAGGAGTTTTGATCTTCTTCATTTCTGACATGTCCTGGTTTGCTCCTTCTTAGGTAGGATGGTAGCTTTTCCCTTGCCTCCTCACACATTTCCCCCCCCCACACCCCCATGTTTTCAATGGAGCCCAGAACTGACTGTCCTGTTTTAAAAGAACCTATAAAGAGTCCATATTTCATAGTTTTAGTTTAATGCTTAGCACACTTTATAGTACATATTTATAACTAAAATAACCTCAATATCTTTGTTTATACATTTATCTCATTTCTTCTTTTTCTTTCATATTACTTAAGAATAAATTCTTCATTTTTTTCAAGAATCTACAATTTGGTTAATGTAAAAACTTCCTTGACTGAAATATATCACAAGTCTTCAGTGATATTTTTTTGAGAATGGTACCATTATCCCCATTCCATAAATGAGAAAACTGAAGTTTAAAGAAGTTATATAACTTTCTCATATTCATAGAGATGAGATTTGAACTCACAATTTTTCTAATACCAATATCCTGCTCTTTTCCACCCTATCACACGGCTTCTGAAGGGACTTAGAGTTGGGTTTTCTGTGATGAAATGAGTAAAGAACTTTTCTAATACCCAACTAAAAATCTCACTTTCTATAGTAAACATTCCTCAACTCCTTCTTAATGCTAGTAACTTCCCTCAGAAGGGCCAGAAGGTCTCTAAGGTTCCTTGCAGCTATGAATGATTTTATTTGACTTCTGAGCTTGACTTTCATATTCTGTGTGTTAATGCCATTGTGTTTCCTTTGGGCATGATGATTCTTCCCTTGGTCCATGAATCTGCCTCCTCCACTAAATGATTTAAATTTCTGACCTCATCATTCCAGTGGGGTAGCTAGCAGTTCTGGGGTCCTGGTATTCCAGTGATTAATTGATGCTTGCTAATTTTTATTTATTCTATATAAAACTTACTTTGAATTTGATTGAAAGTTCTGTGAGAGCAGACACTGACTTTTGCCTCTCTTTGCACCCCCAGGACTTAGCATAGTGCCTGGTTCATAAGAAGCATTTTATACATATATAGATCATGCTCAGAAGTAAGATATATTCTTAATCATATCAATTATATTATGCCATGACATGCCATGCTATATGCTTGTCATAAACTCTTTCCAATGTAGTAGGATCTGTTATCACTTATATATAACTGGCAAAGCCCACTGAGAACCTGGGCTCACCAAGTCACAATGAAGCATCAGAGTACAACTTAATTTGATCTTCTCTCTTTAATAAATAATGTCAATTCAAACCTTTTGTTAAACCATTTACAGTTATCCATTCCACATCTTGACTTTCCCCAATGCTATATTATGGGTCGACATAAGAAATTAAATAAGAATTTTTGAGGAATTTTTCAAAAGCCACAGACAGACAAGGGAAAGGTACCAGATGGTACAGAAAAAGTTTAAAACTCAGAAATATAGAAAATATGTGTATTGCATTGTATGATACAACATATTTTATTTTTTAATATAATACTAATTAAATCTTCTCTAGTGTGAAGGGAGAACCAAGAAAATTATGTCAAAAATATTTTTCAGATCAAGAGGGCACCATGCCCTTAATTCCCAGATTTGGAAGGGATAACTGTGATTTTCTTTTTATATTCCTCCAAAACTTTATAGAATACTGCATGTCATTTCAAATAAATTGAAATAAAACACAGGAGAGATCTGACTCCTATCATTGTTAGTAAATTCTGCTTGTCCTCTTTAGACTATCTGTTAAAAATCTCTTTAGTATTATTATTTCATAGAATAATTAGAAATGTTGTTTATTGTGAAGACTCAGGAACACCAAAGATCTTATATTAAATCTACTTCATTTAATTATTCTTAACAAGTTGGTTCTCTATCTCTGCTACAATGACAGTGACTCTATTTATTTTTTCAGAGCAATGGGGTTAAGTGGCTTGCCCAAGGCCACACAGTTAGGTAATTATTAAATATCTGAGGCCAGATTTGAACTCAGGTACTCCTGCCTCCAGGGCTGGTGATCTGTCCACTGTGCCACCTAGCCACTCCAACAGTGACTCTATTAACCATAATAACCAACCCCATGGCTATACCAGATTGTGCCATTCAGATAGCTTGATAAGATTTTACATTAAGGCACAGAAAGCAATGTATCTAACTCAAGTCAGAAAAAGACAAATCACTCGGGCATGTGTGAATATGTAAACTCTCATTTATCTATATTCTGCTCTTGGTCTATTTTGGTGGTGTGCCTTTGTGAAATGACTTCAGGTAAGTCACATTCCATCTCTGAATCCTAGATTCCCAGTGTATAAAATGAAGAACTTGGGCCAGAAGGTCTCTAAGGTTCCTTGCAGCTGTGAATGATTTGATTTGACTTCTGAGCTTGACTTTCATATTCTGTGTGTTAATGCCATTGTGTTTCCTTTGGGCATGATGATTCTTCCCTTGGTCCATGAATCTGCCTCCTCCACTAAATGATTTAAATGTCTGACCTCATCATTCCAGTGTGGAAGCTAGCAGTCCTGGCATGCCAGTGATTAATTGATGCTTGCTAAGCAAAAGGACTAACTTTTATATTACACTGACTAGTTCCTAAGTCACTGTATAGTGTTATTGTTTATATATGTGTGTGTGTATATATATATATATATATATATATATATATATATATATATATATCCTAAAACTAATATGTAACTGACTTCAACCAAGTCACCATTAAGACAATGGTTTTCTCTTCAATGATTTCCCATAGTAAATGACTATCCTGTTTTTCATCCTGCTTGCTCTTCCACAGTGTTTTTCATTATCTATCATAATTCATTGTGTCCACTTTTCCAACTTGTCAATGTCAGGTTGAATTCTAATCCCATCTTAAAATATTATTGTGATCCCTCCTAGCTCTATGTCAACTAAAAACTTACTGCGTTTTTTTGTTCATCATCCAGTCATATTCACAAACACCAGATCTAGAACTAAGCTCTGTTGAAAGTCACTTATAATATTCCCCTTAGGTTGACTTGAATCTACTGATAGCTTTTAAGAGTATAAACCCCATTCATTTGCAAGCCCAGGGAAATATAGCATGGATTGAATCATATTTTCACAGTTTATTGATGACTATGTCATGAACAACAGAATCAAAAGCCTTTCTAAAATCAAAAAAAATTACATCCCTTGCTTGTGGTGAGCCAGTGAGTTGGATTTCAAAAGTCAAAATACTCTGTTTATGTTAGAATTATGGCCCAAAATGGATTTTATCCGTAACTTTAATTGTCCTAGTATAAGGTATATACTGAACATTTGGATAATTAATTTATGAGGTTTGAAAATGTTTCAATATGCAGATTGAGATATACACTTATGGATATAGCCAGAGGGTGTCATTTAGACATTTTTGTTCAACTATACATATTTGATAAAAGGGTCACATTTTTTTTTAACTTGGGGATGTTAAAAGGTAAAGGGGGACATATTAGAGTTACAAAAAAAAGAAAAAAAAACATTGTAGTTCTTCTTAAAGAAAATCACATGGGGCGGCTAGGTGGCAAGGTGGATAGAGCACCTGCCCTGGAGTAAGGAGTACCTGAGTTCAAATCTGACCTCAGACATTTAATAATTACCTAGCTGTGTGGCCTTGGGCAAGCCACTTAACCCCATTTGCCTTGCAAAAAAAGAAAATCACAAAAAGAAAACAGAATCAAGTTCAGTAGGAAACTCAGACAAGCAGACCAACTTTGTCTAATTCTAGCTTTCTGTTCTATATATGAAGATGTTTAAGTTTGATGATGATTTTCAAGTACAGGTCAGCAATTTGGAAAAAAATACAACCAAAACCTAAACCTTAAATTAGAAAAAGAAAAAGGATTTTAGTTGATGATGTATCTTATTCATTCACTCCTATAGTAATACCTCAATTATCCAGAACTCAACCCTCCAGTTAACTCACCGAAAAAAAAATAGAAAAAGAGAAAAAAGTGAAAAAAAGTTTTTAATTAATCATAATGAGTGTTTTAAAGTCCATGAAATGAAGTTTATATAATTTATTTTGTAGTAGAATATCATTCTCTTAGAAGAAGCCTATGTACACATTATTCTAGACTTCATAGGAATTTATACATGCCATGGAGCTCACTAGGAAAGAAAGAACAATTATGTATAGGAGGCTGGATTTTTTAGTTTGTTTAAGCCTTAGTTGTTAGTCACAGTATAGAAAGGGGCTAGCTTGAAAAAGGTGAAGGAAGTAGAACAATTAGAGAATTAGCAGTGGGACTGAGGCAGGGCTAGGTTGGAGGGCAATATGGTAAAGATGGAATACAGGCCCCTGTTCAGATGACACAGAAAAAAAACCCCTCACAAACCTATATGGGGGCAAGAATGAGAGAAAAATGAGAATTCAGACAGTATGTGTGGGTGTTGGGGTGTGGAGAGGTGGATGTATCTGTATGTGTGTCTAAGAAACAAGAGAGAGAGAGAGAGAGAGAGAGAGAGAGAGAGAGAGAGAGAGAGAGAGAAACAGAGAGACAGAGAGATAGGTAGGTGCTAGCAAGAGAACAGAGAACCAGTAAAAAAAAGTTAGAGTTTTGAACTTTGATCTTAGATTATAATTGAGGATAAGGGAATGAGGCATGGGTCTATACCTGCATAGAGAAATGTATTATATGACACTATTAAAAAGAGATTATCATATATTTATCTAGTCTAGGTCTGGCATTTCATTCTGATGAATAAATCTATTTTGGAATCTCAGCTGATGGTCAGTGGAGTTCCTGCTGGAGTTGAGAAGATGAGTTCTAATCTGTCCTCAGAAAGAGCTAACTGTTTTCCTCAATTTCCTCAGTTGTAAAATAGGAACAATAGAACCACTTGTATTTGCTTTCTAATTGACATTTCTACCTGCTAATCACCCACTAATCCCTCAGGAAAAAAAAAAATCCCAGTCCTCATTTTCCCATAGAGATTCATGGGATAAGACAAGGAGGCATAATGTTAGAGCAAAATATTATATCTTTTAACTTGGTAGTAAAAAGAAAGACCAAAATGTTCTAAATATTTTCTTTTAAAAAAGAGCATTCTGAAACTATTTATTCCAAGGACAAATAGCCCTGTAGAACTGAATAGATCCTCAGGTCATCACTATAATGTAGTATAGGTACATTAGAGAATAGGACATTGAAATAGAAAGTTGGACATGAAGTCTGTATCAGATTTATCACTTAAATCAATGAGTGGGTTTGATAAAATCATTTAATATGAAAATCATTTAAAAAGAAGAGACTGAAATAAGTGATCTCTTACATCCCTTCCAGCTCTTATTTTATTAATCTAAAAGAACATTTAAATAATATTTTAATGAGAATACTCTATACATGTAGTGTATTTGCCTTACAAGGGTATTTCTAATCCTATACAAGGGTATTAGATAGGAATAGATGGTCTTTCACAAGTGATATACAATAGTAAATCACATAATCTACTGAAAAGAATAAAGAATACTAAATCCTCAAGTGTTTATTGCTTTTGTCTATAAAAAGAATGTGATGCAGTTGAGCAAAACACAACCCTGAAGCCTCTCCTCCAAGAAATTGTCTCCCATGTAAATGTCAAAGTTATGCAAGACACTGTGAAAATTAGCTACAGAGATAGCTTTGATCAACAATCCTGAGTATTAATAATCAAGTGAGAATAGGAAAGAAAAAGGACATGTATGCTCACCAAAAGTGTTTGTCACTGTCACAGAGCTCAGAAATCAAGTCAAAGAGAGATTCATTATAGATGACAAAATCATGATCATTCATTCATTCATTCATTCATTTAGTTCATTTATCCATCAATTCATTAAAGAATTTCTCTAAATAACAAGGAATTCTCAACAAACCGGCAACAATTAAATAGTTATTGTCCCCAAGAAGCTTACATTCTACTGGACATTTCTGTTTACAAATTATATACACTTGCTTTCATGAACTATGCATGATCTGTTGGTTTCTTTGAACCCAATTCCTCAAAGTCCTTTTGCCCCCACCAGGTATCAATAAAGAGTTTATTGTATTTATGCTCTTTTTTTCCTTTCTAAAAAATTTTAATGATATAGTATAATAAATAAGATGATTGCATGTGAAACTTCAAATTCATCATATGCAATTTGCTTATTCCTTTAAAAATATAATAAAGTTGACAAGTAAATTTCTTTTATGCTTTGTTTTATATTCTCCCATTTCACCATTGCCTGGTTCTGTTCGTCTTTTAGACAAGAAGCTACTTCAATATCTATGGTATCAATAACCAGTGAAATTTTCTCATGGACCTCCTGTTTACATCCTGAAGACTATCAAGACAGTGACTAAAAAACTAAGGTCTTTGAAAATCTTGTTATATGAAAATAACTGAAAGAAATGATATGGTAATTATTAATAATAAAAAATTAAAATAACAAATATGACAATAACCAGTGAGTAATTATATAATACTTTTAAATTTTGCAGTACTTCACATTATCTCAATTGAGCCTCACAACTCTAGCATATAGATGCCATTGTTAATTCCATTTTACAGAAGAGGAAACTGAGATGGCGAGAAGGTAAATGACTTGCCCAGGACATATGGCTACTAAGTGTCTGAGGCAAGATTCAAATTTTAATCTTTGTGATTCCATGTCCAGTATCAATCCATTAATACAACCCATGTAAGTACCTGAAGGAAAAAAAGGATTATAAGAGATAGGAGAGATATCTTCAAAGAACTTAGAGAGAGATTAGATTTATTCTCTGTAGTTTCAGTGGGAAGAATGAAGTTCAATGGGTAAAAAAGTAAAAAGCATAAGGAGGCAGAAATAAGAAATACATACTTCTTATACCATGATAAAATAAAAATTACATTAATAAAAGGTCATGGAAAGATAATCCAAAAACCAATTAGAAATTAAATACCTTTATCTTAAATAATGGGTAGATCAAATAACAAATAATAGAAATAATAATTATATCCTAAAAATGATAATGATACATCATACCAAAATTTATGGCATAGGGGAAATGTTACATCTCTAAATGCCCATATATATAAAATAGAGAAAGAGGAGATCAATGGATTAGGTATGCAACTAAAAAAGCTAGGAAAAGAACAAATTAAAGAACCTCAATTAAATACCCATTTAGGAATTCTGAAAATCAAGGGAGAGATGAATAAAATTTAAAGCTTTAAAACCACTGATCTCATAAATAAAACTAAGAACTGGTTTTGTGAAAAAAAGCCAATAAAATAGACAGACCTTTGGTTAATCTGATTTTTAAAAAAAAGAGAGAGAAAATAATCAAATAACCAGAATCAAAAATGAAAAGGGTGAACTAACCATCAATGAGGAAGAAATTAAATAGATAATTTGGACGAATTGTATGATAATAATTGGATAATCTGAGTGAAATGGATGAATATTTACAAAATACAAACTGTCCAGATTAACAGAACAGGAAATAAGTTACTTTACCCCATTTCAGAAAAAGAAATTTAAGAAATAATCAATAAACTCTCTAAGAAAAATCTCCCAGTACAGATGGTTTTTCAAGTGAATTCTACCAAACATTTAAGGAGCAATTAATTCCTATTCTACATAAACTATTTTAAAAATAGGAGAAGGCGGTCTGTCAAACTCCTTTTATGGCACCAACATGGTGCTGATACTTAAACCAAGAAGAAACAAAACAGACAGAAAATTATAGACCAATCTCCCTAATGAATATTGATGCAAAAATCTTAAATAAAACTTTAGCTACAACAAGTCATTACCAGGATAAGATACCATGTTCAGGTTGGATTTATACCAGGCAGACAGGGATAGTTCACCATTAGGAAACGGAACATAATTAAACATATCAGTAGAAAAATGAATAGAAATCATTTTATTATCTCAGTAGATGCTGAAAAAGCCTTTGATAAAATACAACATCCATTTCTATTACAAATTCTAGAAAGTTTAGAACTAAATGGAGTTTTTCCCTTAAAATAATAAATAGAATCTATCTAAAACCATCAAAAATATTATATGTAATAGGAATAAACTTGGAGCAGTTCCAATATAATAAGGGTGAAACAAGGATTATCACCATTACTCTTCAATATAGTATCAGAAATGCTAGCTGTAGAAATAAGAGAAGAAAGAAAAATTGAGGGAATCAGAATTGGCAATGAGGAAGCAAAGCTTTCACTCTTTGCAGATGATATGATGGTATACGTAGAGAACCTGAGAAAATCATCTAAAAATTTAGAAACAATTAACAGTCAGCAAAGTAGCATGATATAAAATAAACTCACATAAACCATCAGCATTTCAATATATGAACAACAAATCCCAAAAGCAAAAGATAGAGAAACTTCATTTAAAGTAAGTATAGACAACTATAGACAAACCCAGGAACAGTATAAACACAATTATAAAGCACTTCTCATCCAAATAATGTCAGATCCAAATAATTGGAAAATATCAAATGCTCATGGTTAGGTCTAGCTAAAATAATAAATAATAAAATTCTACCCAAATTAAATTACATAGTCAGTGCTATATACCAATCAAACTACCAAAGAGCTACTTTATCAGTCTAGAAAAATCAGTAACAAAATTCATGTGGAGCAAAAAAAAGGTCAAGAATAGCAAGGGAATTGTTAAGAAAATGCAAAGGAAGGTGGCCTAGCTCTACCATATCTAAAACTATACTATAAAGCAGCAGTCATCAAAACTGTCTGGTACTGGTTAAGAAATGTAATGGGGGGTGGCTAGTTGGTGCAGTGGATAGAGCACCAGCCATGGAGTCAGGAGGACCTAAGTTCAAATTTGACCTCAGATACTTAATAATTACCTAGCTGTGTGGCCTTGGGCAAGCCACTTAACCCCATTGCCTTGCAAAAACCTAAAAGAAAAAAGAAAGAAAGAAAGTAATGGATCAGTGGATTAAGATGGGTTCAAAAGAAACCGAAATAAATGATTATAGCAATCTACTATTTGACAAACCCAACGATATCAGTTTCTGGAATAAGAATTCACTATTTGACAAAAATTGTTGCTGACTGGAAAATTCTATAATTGAAAGAGGATAAATTTATGATCAAACAAGAATAAGAGCATATTATAAACTGCAAAATGAATGATTTTGACTATATTAAATTAAAAAAGTTTAACACTAATAAAATCATTGCTGCCAAAATGAGAAGGAAAGCAGAAAGCTGGGAAACAATCTTCACAACTAGGAGTTCTGATAGAGGTCTCACTTCTAAAATATAGAGAGAATTGCATCAAATTTATAAGGTTTCAAGTCATTCTCCAATTGATAAATAGTCAAAGGATATGAATAGACAGTTTATAAATGGAGAAATTAAAGCTACATATATAATTGTATGAAAAATGGTCCAAATCATCATTTGATTATAGAAATACAAATTAAAAGACAATAAGACATCATCTGCCACCTATCAGATTGGCCAAGATGAGTAAATGGAAAAATGTTTAATGTTTGAGAGGTTGTGAGAGGATTGGGACATTATGCATAGCTGGTAGAGTTGTGATCCATCCTTTCTTAAGAGCAATATGGAACTATGCCCAAAGAGCAGCAAAACTGTTCATAACTATTGACCAAGCAATTTCAATTCTAGGTCTATATCTAGAAGAAATTTTTACAAAAAAGGAAAAGGCCTACATTCTCTTTTTTTGTAGTGGAAAATAATTGGAAATTGAGGAGATGCCCATTTATTGAGGAATGGCTAAACAAGTTATGGTACATGAATACTATGGAATATTATTGTTCTATAAGAAACCATAAACAGTCAGACTCTAGAGAAGCATAGAATGACTTAATGGTATCTGATGCTGAATGGAGGGAGTAGAACTAAGAATACAATATACACCTCAACAACAACATTATGAGATGAATAACCTTGATGGAAACAGCTCCTCTCAGCAGTTCAGAGATCTAGGACAACTAATTAGATGGGCTATTGCCAATGTTATCCCCATCCAGAGGAAGAAAAACAAAACAAAACAAAGCACACATACATACACACACACACACACACACACACAAAAAAAAACCCCAACCCTTTCAAAACTGATGAACACTTTATAAAAATTATCTCTTATGTATCTCTTTCCTTTAATCCTAATTCCTCATACCAATAATAACTAATTTGTAACAGATTTTTCAAAAATATGTATGTACAATGCAAACCTGACTGTTTACCATTGAGAGAGATGGGAACAGTGGATGGAAGGAAATTTTGCAGTTTAAAAACATACATGTGCATATGGATAGAAATAGATTGATAAAAAAGCATAAGGAAGAAGATTGTGACACGATATAATGTAAAAATTTTTTAGTGAATTTCTCTCTATGTATTGCTGTCTGTTAGGTTAACTACTGAGTTACTCAAAATGCAAAGTAACCCAACATGAAGAAGTTGAATAAGTACCATCTGGAATATTCTGGAATTACTCTCATCATTGGAGTTTAAATGATATAGATTCCTACTTCCATCTCTAAGATTCTGATGTTCTATTCATAACATTCCTGTCATATCCTTAAAAAGTATTCATTCATGTATATATATGCATCCATATGCATATATATACATAAATATAAACATGCAATATATTACTGTATATAAACACATACGCACACACACACATATATATATATATACATATATATATATATGAACATTTGAGTGGTTCATAATTTATTTTAGAAGAATTTTTATCTAAAATATCTAAACTAAATCTGTATCAGTCTTTAAAATTTTGAAGTTTCAATATCTTGAGTCCTTAACTAGTTTAACAATTTCTTTTTCCCAAATTCCAGATAGTCACTTTTTGTGAGAGAGAGATGAAAATGGAGGGTAGAAGGAAATTTTTTGTGACTATCTAGTCTAATAGAGAAATAGTCCCCATTGCCTGAGTAAATGTAGGGAATAAAGTTAAGAACATAGAATATACTGTATATATGTACAGAGATAGAAAGATAGAGATATAAATATATATCTTATAAAGCAAGAAAAATCTTTTTATTACATTATAAAACCTTGAATAAACTTTTTGTTCCATAATCTGTATTGCATATCAATTCAACTAGTTGTTATAAGAAATATAAAGCAAAGTATGCTTCCAAGTTATTTAAAAAGACACTTTCCTCCCACTGTATTGATTGTTTCTTTTTTCCTTTAGCATCAACTCAACAATAAAAACCAAACTAATCAGTATTCTTTTTCTAGACAGATAAGGCAAAAGAACTGAATTCTTATCCTTTAGCATTCATGATGATTCCTTTAGACATAACATGAAAAGTTTGGACAGAGTAGTTTAGAGAAAACTTATAGAAAAAATATAGGAGGGACAGCTAGGTGGCAAAGTGGATAGAGCACCAGTGCTGGAGTAAGGAGGAGCTGAGTTCAAATTTGACTTCAGACACAATACTTACTTAGCTGCATGACCTTGGGCAAGTGACTTTCTCCATTTCCTTGCAAAAATGAAAAGAAAAAAAGAAAACTATAGGAAAGGAAGAGGGAAGAGTTGTCTAAAGAAAGTTGTCAAAAATTACAGTTACTGGAAATGACTAAAAATTATATAGAAAAAGAGAATAAAATTTGCATTATGGAGAATATAGTTAGGGAGGACCTCTATTTCCAACTCCAACAATTCAATTTTCTCTAACAAGTTGGTTTTTTTCCTAGATGACTCTAGTGCCAAGCACTAAAGATACTAAGACCAAAAAAAACCAAAATAATTCCTGCCCTCAAGTAGCTTACCTTCTAATAAGATAAGAAGAACAATGTATTTTTCATTAAAGAAATACAAAATGCAAAGAATATGATAGTTTGAGGTTTTGACAGACTAACCCTGAACCCAAGTTATATTTCTTTAACTGGGTGTTAATCCCTTGGAAACTTAGTTCTAATAATGTATGAATATCCCAGGACTCTAGTTGACGCAATTGCTTTAATATCACACTAGAGATACTAAAATACCATGCTCTGGCATGATTTTTATTTAGAATAGTGATTGAACTTAGAAATAGTCTCATGAGTACTGAGGAAGGACTTGAGGAATATTATTGTTCTAGGTCACTTCTAGATGGAAAGTTTGGATCTACACGAAAGAATATTGACTTGGAAGATTCCTCAGGAATACTAACTTCCTCTTAAGGAAAAGTAAGTGACTGCCATCTAAGAGGGCATATCATTGAGAAATTTGAAAGGAATACAGTAGAAAGGATTGGTTATTCTATTAAAAGAGGAAATATCATGGCATCCAAAGGAATAAGGAATGAGAAAAATGGTAATGGACAATATCTGTCACCCTAAAATTAGCATACCTCAGAATACAATGTAGAGTCTCTTAGAAGATCAAAGTAGTAAGACATGAGGTGCAATGAAAACAATTTTTTTAAAGAGGGCACCACAAATTAATGTCACTTAAATGAAGAAAATACATGAGAGTGAGACAGAGAGAGACAGAGATAAAGTGACAGGAACAAACAGAGACCAAGATGTGGGAAGATACTGAGGCAAAATGAGCTAAGTAAAGCCAGGGAAATCATGTACATAATGATAACAACAAAGGAAATGAAAATAATAACAACACAATAAGCAAAATTGAATGCCAAGAAATTATAATGACATTTGTCCCCAAAGGGGAGATATGAGAAGATTCAGTTTTTTTCTTCTTTGCAGAGTTGGGCTACTTCAGGTATGCAACATTACATTTATGATTTCAGAATTTTTTGATATATTTCTCAAACTTTATTTTTTTCTTTTTTCTATTCTTTATTTTCAATCATGCATTTCTCTGAGAGAGGGAGACCAGAGTATGTCTCTGGAGAAATGCGGAGTACATAAAATAAAAGATATCAACAAAATCTAATTTTACAATGAATAAATATTTGTTATTGTAGTATTTAATCTCTAATGGTATACCAATGAAAATTTCATTAATTACATGCATATTTGTCGGAAATGTTTTTTTCAAATTAAAAACACTTTGAAAATTCCAGAACATACTTTAAAAATATTGAAAGTTTCTTTTTTAGCACCTTAATTTCCAAAAGCATCTTTCCCCTCTCTAACCTAGAGAACCATCCCTTCTAAAAAAGAATTAAGGAGAAAGAAAAATAAAGTTTAGAAAAAAACAATACTTTTATAGTTTAATAGTATATACCATATTCCACACAGTCCTCCATCTCTATTAAGAATGGTATTTGTATTTTCTTATTCCTTGTGTTACCTGTATTATTCAATTTAATTACATATTATTCAGTTTTTAAAACTACTTTTCTCTTATTTTTAAAAGACAATTTGAAAACTGCTGAAAAATAACAGTAAGAAGTAAGCAATTAAAGGCTGATCTAATTCATTGAAAATAAAGAAGTAATTTTAATTCCATGCTCTTTTTCCCACTATGACTGATATAAAAAGACCACATTGAAGCTCCATCATTTTCACTGCTTATTGATAAACAACAATAATACATGAAGCAGCATTAAATATTAGAGAACACACACATTCTAAAAACAGAAAATGAAAGAGCCAAACTTCCTTAGAGGGTAAATAAATCTCTAGGTGAACCTCAGTATACTCCTGGGTATTTTTCTAGCTCAACTTTGCCTTCATCTTTCATGATTCTCATCAACTTCACTGATCACTGAAAAGTTCTACAAAAGTTATTTTAAGAAACAATTTAGAAGCTATGGAAGAGATCATTTTTCCTTTATGCTTAAGGCTAGAGGTGAAAAAGACAAAATAAATGAAATGGTTATGCCAGTGCAGACTCTGTGACCTGCCTGGTCAAAGAAAAAGTAAGGAGATGTGAAACAGAATGGGTCAAGTGCAATTAATTTAAATAAGAAGAGAATTTTTAAAGTCTAAACAATAAATAGTGACTAAACTGTAGCAAAATCACTTGAAACAAACAAGAATCAATGAAATTGCTATTCCTGGGAGAGACAATGTGACTTGCCTAGCCAAAGCATAATGAAAGTAGATGAGCAATATGTCACCAGTTTCTGTCAGTGCCTCCACGTACCTTCCAATATCACTTTCCTCTTTATTTTCACCTTGTTTAGACCGTGTCTCAGAGAGGTTATTTGCTTAGAGATACTTTTATGTTGAATCTATAGGAATAAGGTGTGGGTGGGGATAAAGGGGTAGACAATGAAGAATTCTAGGAGATAAAAAGAATATATAAGAAACATAAAACCAAGTGATAGTTCAAGAGAGGAAAAACTCCTCTATTTGTGTTCCTTTAAAATAAGATTAAAATCAGTCCATTTTGGAAATATGTGATTTATGATCACATAAATCAGCTTAGGCTCATCCAGATGGTGCGTCAGTCAAGTCCCATCCATCTAATGATAGCTATCATTTAAAAAAAGTTGAATCTAGTTCAGAGATCAACCTTCAAAACTAGTAAAACTGGCATACCAAGCAGTTGTATATGTCTTGGGTATAATAGATGAAAGATGAAAGATCAACACCAAAAGGTAATTCCAGGGTCATCATCAGATAAATATTAAATAGCTAAGCATCCAAGATAAGGAACAAAACATTACATTCTGACAGGCTGTAGCAACATTTCTGAGCAAAAGGTATTGAATATCAAATTATACATGTGATACAGTGACCCAAGATAAAAAGCAACCAGGAGCTGAAATTGCAGAAAATTATTTCAAAGATGAAGTCTTGAATATCTAACCATAAAAACATAGGTGAAGAGGTATTCAAGAAATGTATCACTCTGCTCGATTCACCTATGGGAAAATCTATGCAATCTGAGATTAAAACATCTCTGTAACCTCAGTAATATATGGAATTTCATATCATATAACCCTGATTACCTGGAATATAGCCAACCAAACCCTCAATTAACCAGTATTTGTTTATTTTTTTCACTATGTTTTTAGGTGAAAAGGTATATAATCAAACACACACTAGGGATTATTTTTTTCACCTCTCCCCACAAAAGTAATATTTAAGCTATAGTGTGACGATGGTAAAAATTGAACCCTATTTCCTAAATATTACATATCTACATCTAGAGCAATCATAAAATGAAAGTTTATTAAACAGTCCAAATAAGTTACTTACTATGTGCAAGGGGAAAATCGAATAGTTTTTAGTTTGTAAATAGTATATAGCTTACAATATTAACATATATAATTTATAAATTATGTATATGTGTGTAAGTTAATATATATAGGCAACTAGGTCTCAGAGTAAATAGAGCATGCTATCTAGAGTCAGGAAGACTCATCTTCCTAAATTCAAATCTAGTCACCTACAATTACTAGCTGTGTGACCCTGGGCAAGTCACTTAACCCTATTTTTCTCAGTTTCCTTATCTGTAAAGTGAGCTGGATATGGAAATAACAAACCACTCCAGTATCCTTGCTAAGAAAACCCTAAATGGGGTCAGGATGAGTTGGACATGATTGAAACAATTGAACGAATATTTCATTCTATGGAAAAAAGGAAGAATAAAATATTGGGGCAAGAAGATTGGTGATCTAGGAACGGGGGAATCTAAGAAAAGCTGAGGAAACAAAGAGAAAATTGCAGAGAGACTAAGAAGAGTTACATGGAAAAGGCTCATAATGTGTGAAGATAAGATTGGAATGCATTCCAAACAAGGGGGATGACATAAGAATTCTCAAAAGCAGGAAGATGTTATGACAAGATCAGGGTACAATTATTAGTTTGGTGTGACTTAATGTAGAATGCATGGAGGCAGAAATATGAAATAAGACTGAAAGGATAGACTGGAGGAAAATTCCTTACTGAAAAGGATGTTTTTCCTAATATTAATAGTAAATCACAGAAAATGTTTAAGTTAGAGAATTATATTTCTCTACTGGACCTTGGAAAGAATATTTCAGCAACTGTGAAGGGGATATAAATTAGCAGTGGAAATGACCAAGTAGGAAAACATTTTAACAATCCAGAAAACAGGTGAGGAAGCAGGAAGAATATTAGATCAAAGATATGATTCAGCTGGGGGGGTAGGAGGAGAGATGTGGGAGTTGTTGTGGTAGAATCAATAACATTTGGCAATTGTTGAAATATTAAAGGTGAGAAAATGGGAAGATTTAAAAGGTGGTTGAGATTACAAATCTAAGTACCTAGAAGAGTGGTAATTCCTTCTCAGAAAAAAAAAGAGTGCTTGGAGGAGGAAAGCTTGGAGAAAGATAATGAGATCATTTTGGACATGTTGACTTTGAGATGCTTATGGGGCAAAAAGTGGATGATGTTTAGTGGGTAGTTGGAGATCTGAGACTGGAGTTCACAAGAGCGATGAGGATTGAATATATAAAATGGGGATTCATTTGTTTAGAGATTTTAATATAAGTGAGTAGAAGGGAAAAGTTATACAGAGAGATGAGGCTCTTGGGACCTAACTATAGTTAGGAATTAGAAGATGAATGATGATTCAGCAAAGGAGATGGATAATGCTCATTGCAATGTTTGGTATATGCTTTACATACTAATCAAGGAAAATCAACTTCATTTTTTCCCTTGAGTTGAAAAAGAGAAAAGAGTTTTTAGTGTAACTTTTGTGAATCAAAAAATTTATTCAAATATGATATATTGAATGATTTTGACTATTACAAGTTTTAATGTACCATCTAACATTTTAAAGATTATCTTAAAAAGACTTTGGTCTAAATACACATAATGACAATTAGTGTTATACATGAGAGTTTAATGTACTTTATCCAGGGCCCCCGATCATTTAGTTAATGAATGAATGAAAAAAGTATTTATTAAGCACTTACTCTGAAAAAAGGGGAAGGGAACAAGCATTTATTTAGTACCTAATACAGGTCAAGAACTATACAAATATTATTTTGGTCACATTTGAACTCAGATCTTTCTTACTCGGGGCTCAATCTTACTCAATCCACTGTGCTACCTAATTGCCTCTAAATAGTTGTTATTCAATGTGCTAAACTTTGGCGATAAAAATAGAAAAACAAGATACCTCCTTCTCTAAAGGACTCACATTGGAATTGAAAAGAATGCATAGGTCAATTCCAAGACAAATGCAAAAGTCCCATGATCCTTATGGTACAGCACTGAAGCAGATGGTAATGCATCTTCACTAATGTCATTGCAACTGAAAAATCCTATCAGTTTGATGTTGAACCACTTGATAGTGCCAAGGACTCTGATGACAAGAACTTTCTTCTCAGTGTCTTCAATAGCTATGGCTGTAACAGTTCTAGAAGAATTTTCCAGGCTACTTCTTCACAAGAGTTGCCTTCCCAGAAAGTTGCTGTGAAAGCAAACTGGTAGTTCAGGAGTTGCCTGTTTTGTTGCATATGGCCAATGGCAGTCACTGGAGATGATAAGGATGGCAGGGCCCTTCTCCATTTCTCCCCTAAATGATGGCTTCTGGGATTGAGCTGGAAGCAAGTCTTTTTTAAAAAAAAATTTTATTTTATTTTATTTTTAATTTGTTTTTATTTATTTACTCATTACTACAATAGTTTTTTTTGTAAGAGTAAACATAATCCCCCTCCCCCCACAAAAATAAAAATGCTCACAAGAAATAAAGTGAAAGAAAGTAGAAAAAATGTGCTTCAGTCTGTGTTCTGATACCATCAGCTCTGTCTCTGGGGTGGATTGCATTCTTTATCATAAGTCCATCAGAGAAGTTACTTCCATATTTTTCCACAGTTGCTGTTGCTGATTGTAATTCCTTCCATCCATTTCTCCCTACTACCATTTATTATATTTTCTCTCTCCTTTCACTCTATCCCTCTTCAAATGTGTGCTATTGGGCAGCAGAATGGCGAAGTGGACAGAGCACCAGACCTGGAGCCAGGAGGCTCCAAGCCCCATTCCACCCCAGAGACCCAGAAGCCAACCAGCCCTGTGGTCCCAGGCAGGCCATCTAATCCCACCACCTTGCAAAAAGTCCAAAAAGAAAATGTGTTATACCTGACTATCCTCTCCCATGATCCCCCCCTCCCCTCCTCCATCTCCTCTCTCCCATCCTCTTTCTCTGCTTTTTCTTCTAGATTTCCTACACCCTGTTAAGGACACTCATTAGGACTGTTAAATGTGTTTGAAAATGTGTTAAACGAATAAGAGATATTAAGTTTGACAAAGACCTGGAGGGATCATTGAAGATGGGAGAATGGAGTTTAGGGAAAGGTCGATCTATGGGGTTGGTTTGGGGGGGGGGGTGACGAACTCATCTGTCTCTGACTCAGGGAGGTGAGAAAAGTGCACATTTCATTTACAGATAGCTTAAAAATTGACAATTTAGCATTAAAAGTCCACTAACTAATATAGAAAGTTCATAGGTTAAATTCTTAGGAGAAGCAGAAAGATAGTGAGTTTCAATAGAAGTAAGAAGAGGGTGTGAGAGTTTGGGAATGTCTCTCTCCATAGTAGGCTGACTCCTTAGCACAGGAAGCAACATAAGTAGTATACAAGTTAAGTGGTAGAGAAGGGTAAAGGGAGAGGAGAGTTTGGGGAATGATGCTTTCCACCAGAGCAGGCTACCCTCCAAAGGAAGGCAAACCACCATGAGCAGTAAAGAAAGGTAATAAGGATGGGGCATTGTGTTCCCCTAGAACAGGCTATCCTCCAAAGGCAGAGGAGCAGCTGAGTTCAAATATTAAAAGGACTGTAATTTGGTTGTAGAGTTAGATTTGTCCTGTGTGAAAAAGATAAAGAAGCACTGGTTGTAAGCTCTATAGAGGTATATATATATATATTAGATTTTTTTCAAGGCAATGGAGTTAAGTGGCTTGCCCAAGGCCACACAGCTAGGTGATTGTTAAGTGTTAAGTGTCTGAGGCCAGATTTGAACTCAGGTACTCCTGACTCCAAGGCCAGTGTTCTATCCACTGTGCCACCTAGATGCCCCTATAGAGGTATATTTTACATGAATATAATCGTGGATTGAGTACTAAGTCTGGAGTCAGAAATATCTACCTTGTACATTTTCGAAGTGTGTGTCTATTGGCAAGTCACATAATTTCCCTCTGCTTCAGTTTCCTTACCTGCAAAATGAAGATAACAATACCACCTATCTTACAGGGTTGTGAAGCAAAAGTGAATTAATATTCATGAAGATTTTTGTTAATAAATACAAGTGCTATAAACATGGTTGGCACTGTTGGCACCTTCTATATCATAGGACAGTGATGATGAAGGTGATGATGATGATGATAACTGGCTGTGTACTTCTAAGACAAGTCACTAACCATAGGCAATTCTCTGACTACATAGCAGAAAAGGCTGTTGGACTACTTTGTCAGAAGGATTTTTATCATTTAACTGTTCCTGATAGCAAAGAAACTATATATCCAGTTCCTGTTCTATCATTTTAAGGACACTCTTCCTACTTATTAGAACTTGTTCAAAAGGTCAAGAGTTGAGATAATAGATTTCATCTCACTGAAGGTCTTGAGCCAAAAGTTCAAGAAATAATATCAATTTGCTATAGTAAATGTACTCTATTTATTTCAAAAATAATCACACATGCAAACACAACATGTCTCAAAGGGCATTCCTGTCAAAAACTGAATGGTTCTTGATAATCTTTTAGTTCCCTTTTAGCTCAAAGATTCTTTGAGAACTGTACTCACCAGGTAGTCTCATCTTTTCCTGCTTCCTACTACAGTATATACCTACAGATTCATCCCTAAATTTACTCTTTGTATTTTATAATTGCTTGTATTTTAAAAGGATTCTTTAAATTTATGTTGGTTGTGGTTACCATGTCATTTTACTTGTCAAGAATCTCAAATACACACACACAGATATATATATATATATATATATATATATATATATATATATATATATATATATACACATGAAACATTATGGTAACTTTTTTTTTTTAGGTTTTTTGCAAGGCAAATAGGGTTAAGTGGCTTGCCCAAGGCCACACAGCTAGGTAATTATTAAATGTCTGAGAGTGGATTTGAACCCAGGTACTCCTGACTTCAAGGCCTGTGCTTTATCCACTACGCCACCTAGCCGCCCCGGTAACTTTTGTTGGAGCAAAAATTCTCTAGAAATAGTAATAGTCAAAAATGATGTTGTTTTTGACATCTTTTTTCTTTTTTCTCCCTTTCAAAAATTATTTAATCCTGTTAGATTCCTGTAATCATGAATAATGTAGTCTTCCTCTAGTAAAAGGAGGAGAAAACCTTTTCTTAGCCTAAGTATATGATTTAAAAAAAAATCCTAGTACCCAGTTATGCCATAAAAGATGCTCACAAAGAAACAATCATGTAACTTAGTTGATGACAGACTATTCTTTTTACATAATGTATTGGCTTTGCTTATAACCAGATTGAGATTTCTTTCTGGGAGCCAAAAATTTGATTTGTTCTTGGAAATCCCTTTGTTCTCCTAGTATTAGTGAGAGAGAGCCTACAGTCTTGGGAGTTATTTTGTCCACAAAAGAAAAGGATATGTTCTGTCATAAAGGTAGTACCTGTATTACTTTCAAGTCACACAAAATAGAGTTGTATTAATGAAACACAAATGTTCAATTTGATTTGTTCAAAAGTGAGATATTCTATCTTAATTCTAGGGAAAGAATTTATATTATGCTCATCCCAAGGAAGAGTCTTTGTTCCTCCTTATAAATCATTGAGCTGAAATAAAACTTTTCCTCAGACGTGTTTGGTCTCTGTACTTCAAGAAAATGAATTGCTGACTTACCTTTCCCTCCTAGACTGGAATAAACAATTAATTCAAGTGGGGTATAAAACTGAACCAACAGCTTCCTTCCTCTTGAGTTGAATTTTCCACTCCTAATCCACAATAGCCCTGCCGTCTTCCTCAACCAGTCTGCTTTTTGTTTTTTTGGTGAACAGATGGTTTGCTTTCACAAAATGCTTAGCTATTTTTAATTTGTTGGATGATTTAAGGACAGATTCTACACTTGGACCACACACAAAAACTCTTACATCAACTACTAGGCATTTTGAATCATACTAGATAAAATTTGTTTTATTTTTCTTGAAAATGTACTTTACAAAATCATTATCATTTTCTCATTACTTCATTACAAATTTTATATATGTATATATATATATATATATATATATATATATATATATATATATATATATATGGAGAGAGAGAGAGAGAGAGAGCGCATCTTTTTTCAAAAAAACATTTAAGATTCAGTGTTTCAAACATTCCTGAATGTCTTTTCCATCTAGATTGCTCCTTTTGGAGAAATTCTCCTTATAAACGGTGACTGGCAAACATAATTTCTCTTTCCCCCCAGCACCACCTGCTACTCAAAATTATTCCATATTTATTTTATATATTTATTCAAGTTTTGCTCTTTAGAAAATGTCACTAGTGATGCAGCAGGTAGCATCCCATTAAATTGTACACATTCCTTTAAATATCTTTCAAAGCCATCATGAACAAAAGGTTGTTTCTGAAATAAAATCTATACAGTCAGAAAGGTGTTGAGATTTAGGTGTGAAGGAAGATTAATTATATTATTTCATTCATTTATTTTTCTTTCTTTTATAGAATATATAACTTAGAGTGTGTCTAAAAAGTAAATACATGTTAAAGAACACATGCTACATTTTCATCAAGGAAATAGGCTAACATGTATATATATATGTGTGTGTGTGTGTGTGTATAAATATATAGGTATGTATGTATATTGTAGTTCAGTAAATGTTCTGTAGGTGACTCAAGTGTCATTTTATTCAAATCTACTAGGTAAAGAAATAAAATCAATTTGCTATAGTAAATGTGCTCTGTTTACTAATAAAATAATCACACACAAACACATACATATAATCTAAAGTATACTTTCCCTTTGAAAGATTTATAAGTAAGCTTAGAAGCCACAAACATGAGAAAATAGTAGTAATAGATTGAATCATTTTTTTCCATCCCAGTTCAAGTTCATCTTATAATGTCCCTTAGGCTACTTTAGAGAAAAAAAAGCTAATTTATTACATATTTTAAAATTAAAACTTAGGCATTTGTCAGGACACTGACATTAACTTTTACAGTGAATGCAAATAAGACAAAAATCTCAGTTACAAGTCATTTGTCTCATAAGCCACTTTGTCTCATAACCCCATAGCCAAATTCGATTTTTACAATACTTTTCTAGCTTCATTATATTCCTGTACTTAATTAATAGGACTACGAATTTTATTTGGTTTTTCCCACCTGACTAAACCAAATGAATCTTTTAATGGAATAATAAAACTAATTTAATTTGGTCTAATTTTCCATTTATTTTTGAGACCATTTCATCTGGCTCAAAAACTGCAGGTTAATCAAAATGGCTGATGAGGACAATCAAAATGTCCATTTTGTTTCTATAGTAGAGGAAGTAAACAAATGTCATACTGGAAAAAAACTCACTAGGCTGGGAAATAGGAGACATGGGACCAAGACCCAAATTAACTATGAATCCTTAGTTGTCAACACTTTCAGATTTCAATTTCCTCCTTTCTAAAAACAGGGAGGGGATAGATTTGGACTAGTTGAAATCTAAGGTTTATGAATTCTATGAAATTATGAAATTTATTTTAACCTTCTATTATATGGTATACTTAGGAATATAAAGCTGAATTTATTTTCAAATATGAACATGCTAATAATATTCTGTGATGATGATTCTATTTTCAAATACATATGCCAATATCTATGAAGTTTTATGAGAGGACTAGTCAGGTAGCATCTGATCAACAGTTTTTCTGATACTTTGCACATAAAAAGAATCTATCTGGGTTTGTAAATAAAAAATATTATTTTAAAATTTGTTTCTCTTTGTGTTTGTGCTTCTGATTTCTCAATTGAATTTATCATAGTAAAAGTAAGACCCATCATTCACTGTAATCTCATAAGCCTGGTTTGGAGATGGCAAAGACTACATTGTTTTCCTTTTTAAAAAGATCCTTTTTCATGTGCAGTGAGTAATACAATCCCAAATAAAATAAGCTACTCAAACACCTAGGGTCTGAATGTCCTTAGTAGCTTCATAGAAAAAGCAATGCTTTTCTGCAGAAAGAGGAAAGAGGACTTCCCATCATGAACCTATTTCAATTCTAGTCTGTCAATTAGCAATAGCTACCATAGGCACAGACTATACTGGGACATAAACATCACTGTTCCTCAGCACCTGCATTCTGAAACTTGCTACTAAAAGGGAGAAAGAAAAGACGAGAAAACCACTTGGCCTATAAGTTGTTCATGTTTCCACTTTCAATACATTTGGGACACAATATTGTACATATCACAAAGAGATAATTTTTTTTTAAACACACATTTTTTATGCTAAGCTGAATTTTCAGAGAAGAAATGTTTTCTTTAAATTCTCACCTCAATTTTCTTCTCCCATGTTGTCATGATCCTCTTCTAGATCACCCTGTTCTTAAACCATGCCCACCAATGGGATAAGATCACATGGATCTTAGCGATCACTCTTTTAAGATTTTTTGAATGACTTAGGCCCAGAAGAGTGAAGCAATTGGACAGTAGTCACACAATCTGGAAATAAGAGATTTGGAAATAACTCTTCTGAGTCCAAAACCAGGGAGCCTTCCAATAGGTCACAACGTCTCTAGTAGTAGGACCAATAGTGATAATGAAGGCGAGTAGTGAGAGAAACATAAAGCACCTGTGAACTAATCTTTGAGGAAATGTTCAAAAGAGTCTGAATCTGGCTTTGTTCTGAAATAGGAATTAATTTTCTTTGGCCATTTAAATAAACTAGAAACACAGATTAATATGTATGGGATACAAAGGGAGCTCTTTAACCTCTAACTTTGTCCTTTTTTTGCATAGTAAAAATTATCAAAAAAACCTCTGAAGTGGCTTTGTACTTGCTTCAGGGCATGGAAACTAGGAGAGAGTTATTGTATTTTATTCTATTCTGTAGATCAGGGAAAGATAAAACCCTGTCTAGAAGTAATTGTCCTAGGGGTACAAAGCAATATTCTTGAGACATTCTCTAATCAAAGGAGATTACTTTGCATTTCTTGAGCACACAATCTAACTTTGAAGTCACTGGCATCCCTTTTGTTTTGCCCTTCCTGTTGCCTGGGTCTGGAACACTCTGTCTCCAAACACAAACATACATACACAAATTTCTTCCATTGGAAACTATACGTTCTTTAGAATCTCAGCATCTAATAAATACACATAGAAAACAATATCTGGGTGGTAGAAAAAAAGAAAGGCATTGTCAATGATTCCAGACACACTAAGATGTAGCTCTAAATTAATTATAACTGGCAGGAGACTGCCACTTTGGTTGCCCCACAATTCCTTACCTGAACATTCCAAGTATTACTTTCCTTGTCCCTAATAACCTTTGTCCCTCACCTCCACATCTTCCATGTGCTATAGCCTCTCCCTTGGGACACAAGGGTCCTACTCAATGAATGGAGCCAGAAGAGTCCTCTTTTCCACTGGCCAGCAGGTAGGTGTAGGGAAGGGTCATGGAAGGAGATGATATTCTTGAGTGAGCTAAGATGGAACCTGTAGCACCATTGCCCAAAGGAAGATTTTACTACAATTACTATAGTAATACGTTTCAGATACATTTAGATGTAATGAGTTAAATTAGATGAGAATTGAAACTGATGGGTTCAGGGTTGGTTGAATGATTACACAATAAGGGAAGCAGTTAATCATTCAGTTTCTCCATGGAATGCAATTTTTCTATGGTTGGTGTTAGAGATCTGTAGTTCATCCTGTGTTATTTCTACTCTTTTTTTTAAAAGAAAGATTTTTATTATTTCTACTCTTTAGTAAGAGCCTGGACAAAGCTCTAGAAGACATGCTCATTCAATTTTCAGATGACAAAGTTGGGTAGGGTAGCTTAAACATTGGAGGACTGTTAGCATCCAAAAAAATCTTGACAGATTAGATCATTGGGATGAAGCTGATGGAATGAAATTAAAAAAGAGATAAACTCAAATTCTTACACTTGGATGTAAAAAAACAAAAACAAAAAACCCAACAACTTAATGAGATGTATTAAATAAAATATCTGTCTGAAAAAGATCTAGAGATTTTAGTAGATTGCATACTAAATATGAATCAATTTAGTATGATGTGTTAGCCAGAAAGCAATGCAATCTTGAGCTGCACTGGGAGGAAACACAACTTCCAGGAATAAGTAAGAGATGGTTTCTGTAGTCTGTTGTATTTAGATTGTACCTGGACCATACTGTTCTTTTATGTACAACACACTATAGGAAGTATATTGGTAAGCAAAGGAGTAACCAGAGGAAGCAATCAAAATGATATAAGGCTCTGCATACTCATCTTTTGAGATAGCTTGACCAGAAATAGGAATGTTTACTTTGAAAATGGAAGACTAGAGGAAGCTGAATAATTGTTTTCATTTATTTTGAGGATCTTATAAAGGAGAGGATTAGTTTTTTTTTTTCTGTTTGGCTCCAGACGACAGAAGCAGAAACCACGAATGTAAGTTATAAATCTCATATTTTATATTAAAAATTTATCCTATGCATTAGGAAATATTCATTCCAGAAATGAAATTTGCAGACGCATAGTAAGTTACTCTTCTCTGGAGCTCTTCAAACAGGCTGGTTGACAACTTGTTGGCTAAATTAGGATAGCTAGGTGGTATGATAAATGGAGTATTGGACTGACTTGGTTTTAGAAATATCTGAATACAAATCTGGTCACACAGATGTACTTAATATCTGTGTGACCTGATCAAGTGATTTAGCCTCTCTATGTCTCAATTTCCTCATCTATAAAAATGCCAATAATAATATCACCAACCTTTCAGTGTTATTGTGACAAATGAGAGAAACAATTAAGAGCCAAGGATTTGGGGAGATCCAGAATTCCTCCTTTTTCTGTAGTCCTCATTTCAAAGTTCAGTCCCTTGAAGTACATTACTGATAATGAGCTTGAATTAACTCTCCTCAATCTTGGTCAGATTCCACCTAACCTTACAAGGAATTTAATCTAAGGTGGGGAATCCCACTGTGCTGTACTCAGGTTAGGTGGTGACAAATTCTTTAATTAGATTGCCCAAGGCTGGGAGTAATGTAGAAGTAAATGGCAAAATCAAAGATCATTAGAATAGGTTCAGTCTCTCACTGTAATATTTATTCTCTCTAACTACTTTCTAACCAATCAGAGTTGATTACTACCTTCTGGAATACCCACATTTCCAAAGACATATAAGTTTTGAACCCTCTGCTATGAAGTGTTTTGGCATTCAAGAGTGGTACTGACATTTTATTAAAATGCTAGCATCATTAATAAAATGAATAATTACCCAGAAATTATATTTTCAACCTTTTAAATGAGAATATTTATAAATCATTTTGAAAACATTAAATGCTATATAAATGCTACTTATTTATTATCATAATGATTATCATATTATAATGGGGATTACTTTTTAATTATATGTTGGACTGATGTCCCTTTTAATTGTAAAATTTTTGATTGCATATTAACCAGTGTTGGGAAGAAAGGACTTGACTAGTGACCTAACCATGGATTACAAGGGGATCTCTATGGAAAAATGCATTGTTAATTATAAACAACTGACTTTTTTTTTTCTCCTGAGGTAACTGGGATTAAGTCACTTCTCAGCTAGGAAGAATCAAGTGTCTGAGGCTGGATTTGAACTCAGGTTCTCCTGACTCCAGGGCCAGTGCTCTGGTCACATCACTAATTAGCCATCTCTCTAAATTATATTAACTGCCTCTAAACAACTGACTTTGGAATGAACTTTATCCCATTTTTAAATTGAAGGCTTCTTATCCTTACATAAATGTGTTTTCATTTCTACTATGAAAATTATGAGATACTAAGAAAAGGAAAATTACATCCCACAATATCTTCCCTGTCTGTTGAGTTCTATTTTTAATTTTAACTCTCTGATTGCAAACTGGAGGATTGGAAATTTAGGGTGTCTTTATAGATATCGTTAACAACATCTCCCCCACCACAATCTAACCATTAAAGTTGAGTTAGAAACAGAACGAGAAGCACTCTATAGAAGTAGATTGTGGCATGACTTGTTTTCCTGAAATGCCTCTTCCAGCATTCCTTGTTTGTAGTCATTCAATCATATCACTTCTTCTCAAAGCTCCTCTGAACTTGATTTTTCAAACCAGAAAAAAAGACTTCCCTGACAACTGGGCATCTTACTCCTTAAGCCAAACACCACAGAAAAAAGACCTTCCAAAGTCCTATGTCATTCTCAGAAGAGAATAGTAAGAGCCCCTACCTCCTTCAAAGTCAATTCTCTGTGTCTAAAGAAATTCTGGAGCCAGTGGATGTTGATAAAGCCTATGGAGATTAGTCAATAGCACAACTAAGTACCTGCTACATATATGACGATTTAAGAGAAACTTGGTATAAGCACCAACAAAAAAAATTGTGAGAGGAATATTTTTTCTCTCTAAGACTGAACAATCTAGAAAGGAAAGAACAAGCAGAATAGTACAAAAGGGAAAAAACAATCCCTTATAAAGCTTTAAGGTAATCTCTAAGTCTTTAGAGCAGTATTTAATCTCATTACAAAAAATTCAGTATTTCAGAAGACAATATATACAATAAACTTTAAAACTATATATAAAGAAAAGTTACAAAAATTCTTAGACTTGGTGTTCAAAATCAAGTATGACATTATACTACATTTTTTTTATTACTCACTTAACAGTTTAGTGATATAAGTAAGATAATTGTCAGTTACCAGCTCCCTTAGGAAATGAGAAAAATTCAGGATTATCTACCAATGGAATTACTGTTGTTAGAGGTAGAGGCATTTGGATAGATCCCATTAATATTCAGTCTGGTATCTGATTCTTATTTATAAGTATATTCATGATAAGAGAGAAAATATCTTGTTAGGATGAACTCCCCCCTTATCTTTGCTTCTCATTTTGTAGTGGGAAGTCCATTTTTAACCAAGTTTATTGCCAAATTTTGAACTCATTTCTGGAAATGTTATTTCTTCTGTATCTTATTGCTACCCATTATTGTGTTATAGGCACCCCTGCCCTCTGGTGTCAAATTTTGGTATTAGAGCTACTTGTTGAAAGCTATAATGTCATTGAAAATAGTGGAATATAGATTTTTTAAAGTATTAGAGCTTTAAGGGGTATAAGAGATTTTTTGGTAGACTTCTCTTTGATGTATGGATCAGAAAACTGAAAACCAGAGAATATTAGTAATGTATTTTTGGCCAAATAGTGATTAAGAGTTGTAAGACCAATAGCTTAAGGAGGACATTGGGGAAAAGGAGACTGACTAGTACTGTTAAATTTCTTAAAAAGTCCATCTCAGGGCACAGCTAGTTCAGGGCACAGCTAAGTGGCAAAGTGGATATAGCACCGGCCCTGGAGTCAGGAATACCTGGGTTCAAATCCGGTCTTAGACATTTAATAATTACCTAGCTGTGTGGCCTTGGGCAAGACACTTAACCCCATTGCCTTGCAAAAACCTAAAAAAAAAAACTTGTCCATCTCATAGGAGCTTCAGGAAGGAATGGGGATGTTTAATATGAGGAAAATGAGATTCAAGGAATGTGATAGGTAAAATATTTGATTTTTAAATTTGAATTGCATTATTTTTTAGTAAACATTTATTTTCTCTTTCTTCCCTCTCCACAATAAAGAAAGGAAAGCAAACAAAAACTTTTGCAACAAATACGTTGTTAAACAAGACAAATGTTGGTCATGTCCAAAAAATGGATGTTTCAATCTTCATAGAGTTAATCACCTTTCTTGTTAGCTAATGGGTAACATTCTTCATCTAGAATCATGATTAATTATGGGGCTTATTAGAATCCTTAAGACTTTTGAAGTTGTCCATTTTTCACAAACTTAATGTCACTGTATAAATTCTTCTGTTTATTCACTTCACTTTGCATCAGTTTATGTAAGTCTTCCCAGGTTTCTTTAAAACCATCCCTTAGGTAACGTTTTTGGCACAAGTGAATTTCAAATTTTTGGTCAGTTATTCTGTACTTAATGGGAACTAGTTTAATAATATTCTTTGTTTTGTTCAAGAATTTGAAGGACTGTCTAGTCTATTAGACACTAGATGACTGAGAACCAAGAGCAATAGGTAGCAGTTTTAAAGAAACAGATTTAGATTTGATAACAGGAAAAAATTTCATAACAATAGAACTATACAAAAGTTCCCCCCAGGGACTAGATAACCATTTGATTATTATAGATATTTTTTTGAGTGCAGTTTGCTTTGGATGGCTGAACAGGTCACTTTGAAACTCTAAAATTCTATAATATTATAAGAACCAAGATGAGGATTCAGATCTCCTGAATTCTTAATCTCCTGACTTAAAAATAACATACATATTTATTTACCTGGATAATGTTGGTGATTAGGGTGTGTTCCAATTCAGTGTTCTTTGTTATACTACACTGTTTTCCCCACATAGATTATAACAAAATATTTTATTAATAAAACACTTTGAAGAGTATTAAATTATCTCTATCCATGTTTTATACTACAATTTTACTAAATACTATAATTTTCTATTATTGGATATATTATACAAATATACATTACTTAAAATAATATAATTTTACTGAAACATTTCCCAGGTAATGATATTTTTTGATAAATATTTTTGAATTAAATGTTGCATAATAGAGACTACTCTGGGATTGCAAACTGGATGATTGAAGAGTACAATTCCAATCCTCCCAACAAAGCTTATTAGTGCTATGTAACCACGAATAGCATATCAACCTCTATGAGCTTCATTTTATTGATCTGTAAGATGTGGATAATATTAACTCCAAGTGTCTTACCTCCTCTGGAGAGCTTAAAGTATTTTGGAAGAGGGAATAGATAAATACTTAGCTCCTCTTCTACAGAAAATTTTGGAATTTCCTTCCCTGGAGAGTTTTAAAAATAGAGCACATAGTTATCTGCCTGATTAGTGCTGGTGATTAGAGAAGCAGTGAGTAGAGAAATGACCTGGATGCCAACAAAATCCAATTTAATGTCTTACAAATGGGAACAGGGGCTACTCAACAGTGCATAAGGATATCTGCAGGGCATATACTCACTAAGAAATTCAAATGTTAACATTATCAAAGTTCTACTATATTTTTGTTTTATTTTGCTAAATATTTCCCAGTTACATTTTAATCTGTTTCTGCCATACTCAGGAGTGCTGTTCTCTCATGTTTGACACTACTACTCTTACACAGCTCTCTGAAATTATAAATTATGGTCAAAGTTCTGACCTTCATTGTAGTGGAGTTCCCTTCTAGTTGCTTCTTACATCAGTGAAATCATAAATGCAGTCTTTATCTTTGATGTGTTATGGGGCAGAGATTAATAAGCAAATAATCTTCTGCTATTGTGTCCATATTTACTATTCTATGAACCCTGAATGTTTTGCACACACTGAGATATGTGAGATAATAGATAAGTAAAAATAAAAGTACTCTAAAATATTTTTTTAAAATAATATTTAGTTATTTGGAGTAAAATTTAGAAAATATTGACTGTTTACTTGGTCACTTTGGAAACAGGGAGCTTCACACCAATAAATTAAAAAGGGCCAAAATTCTGACATTCTGTTTAGAAAGCCTTTCTAGGTAAGTTAGCTTGCTGCTTCATCATTTCTCTTGCATTCCACCTCTGAAAGTAATTTTAAAAAAATGGAACTTCTTGGAAATGCAAAACCACAAGACAAATTGCCTATTTATTGGACAGTGAAAATTTTACCAAATCATTTATTTTTCTTTTTAAATCATAGTATCATAAATTTAGAGCTGCAAAGGACCTTAAAAACTCATCTAATTCAACCCTCTCACTTTACAGATATGTTTATGAGTCATAAATACTATCTAATAACAGCAAAATGAAAGATAAAATTATTACTTTTCTTTTCTTTAAAGCTAAGTATACTAGCCCAAATGCTCAGTTTAATTACTAATACCCTTATTTGTAGCTGGTTAAAAAAGAAGAAAAGGGCCATAAAACAGAGATATGGAAAAGAGATAGAAGATGCAACACAGAAAAAAAAGTAGAGGATCACAGGAGAAAGAAGAAAACTTTCATCTTTTAAAGGAATTGTTAGATTTTGATGAGAAAACATTTTTCTTATGAAAGAATAGAGAATAAATAGATTATATGACATGAACTCAAAGTGGGGTCAAAAGTTACCACATTCAGAAAAGAATAAGTGGACAAATGACTTCTTGCAAATTTAACAAAGAGAGTTCTAATTTAAGACTGATAACCCCTATTTCTGCTGGTGTTGTTTTGACTAATGTCCTTTAAATCATACTACGAACCTTCTATCAAGCATAGTTGACAACACTGCTTTTACTGGGCTAGCAGACTGTGCCTAATTTATTTAGTATAAATTTGAAAGGATCCTATTTTCAGTTTAATCAAAATAAAAACAGGGAAAATTGACCAAAACCATGGGGAGGGGAAACTACTTAAATACTTTTATCCACAGCTATACTCATGGTATACTCATCATGCTCTAATTTATAAATTTACCCTAGTATATACTTTTTTACCTTAGTTGCACTATCAGCTCCCTTTGCTCAGGAATCATGACTTTTTATCTTGTTTTTTGCCCTCATCACCTATCATACTGAATTACATAGAACACCTAGTATAATGCATTACATAAAACAAAAACTTTACAAATGCTTGCTAAATAAATGAAGATAAAGTTATTATAATCCCAATTTTGTAGATGAGGAAATTTATAGACAGAATTAAGTGGCTTAGTTAAGGTAAAAGCAAGTAGATATCTAAGGCAAGATTCAAACTTGTGTTTTCCCAACTTTAAATACAGCACTCAAGCTACTGTTCCATGAGAATTCCACCTATATATATATATATATATATATATATATATATATATAAGTAATACTATATAAAAAAACTTTCCAATGGATTAACAAAAAAGGGAATTTCCCAGTCAGTTTAGGTAATATATTAAGACATAGAATTTAATACAACATGCATAAGTGATTACCTAAATGATGAGGATGATCATGATTTTGGTGTTAGACAACAACTGCTATTTATGTACTACTTTGTATCAAAATTTCATTTGGTCTTCTAAACCACTTTGTAAGATGGCAGGAACAAGTATTATCATTGACTCATTTACAGATGACTCAAGTAAAATCTGAGCAGTTAGATGATTTTCTTAAGATCACATATCTAGGATTCAAGGTAAGCCTTCTGATTCTAAATTCAATACTTTTTCCATTATACCACCACTATATCTTTCTCTCAGCTTCTCACCATTACCCAAGTCAAAAGTTGCTTTATATAACAGACTAACTAATTGGGAAAACATTTTTGGCCATTATAAAGTCAAGTTTTCTCTGTTATTCTGATGCTAAGTGGGAGGTTTGAAAATCAAATAAAGTTGTATGTCTAACCTTAATGAGCAAATAATAGGAAGGAAAGTTAGAAAAAGAATTTTTTTTCTGATAGTCACAAACAGAAAAAAAAATATCATTCCTATCACATGTAGTGATAGAAGAGGAAATTTTCAGAGTTCACTAAAGATCTCACATCATGGATAGTCAATAAAAGATAACGTTTATGTTACATATATTTGGTATAAAGTGTAATACTGGGGATGCCTCAATAATGTACAAATTAAATAAGCAAAAATATAGAAAAATCTGTATTAAATTATAATTAAAAATTCCAGAATGTCCCCTTGATTCTTTTGAAACAAGCAATTTTTAAAAATACTCTTTATCTTATCCAAGAAAATAATTTTCACTGATGTCAATAAAAGATCATAATATGGAATGTGAGGTCTAAGTACTTATTAGAAACCTTTAAGATCAATGTAAACAAAAAAAGTGGCACTGTGGATAGAGCACTGGCCCTGGAGTCAGGAGGACCTGAATTCAAATCCAAATGCATACACTTAATACTTTCTTAGCTGTGTGATCTTGGGCAAGTCACTTTAAATTCATTGCTTTCCAAGAAAAACAAACAAATAAAAGGGAGACAATCATTTTCACCTTCTCAAATGAAAAAAAAATAGGAACCTTACTTAAAGAACAGAAAAGAGGAATGTTGCAGGAATTCCCATCCTAGTGGTTCTTTTTGTCCAAGCAATCTTAGATTTTTCTTTCCAATTCTGATAAAAGAATTGGAAGTCCTTAAATTTTTAGACTAGATAATAATTTTTAAAGTACAGGATTCCCTATTACACAAAAATCTAAATGAATACACATTAATGCCCAGTAGCACTTGGTATGAAAACTGTCAATTTCTTATTTTCCAATATTTTCTTATTTTTTATTGAAAAGTTTCTCCTGGGTTTTTAGGTTTTTTTAAAAACCTATGAACAACTAATGCATGCAGAATATGAGTTGATTTAGAAAATCTTGATTTGGTTAGGTTTTTAAAAATATAAAAATTAAATGAAACCAAACATGTCCGTCATTACATATATATGTCAGTAATGACATAGTAATATTATATGACTTATAGTTAGGAAATTAAGTTTGAACAACCCTCTTTAAGTTTCTCAAAGTCTGTTAAATAAGGTAACAGAAACATTTCAGTATTTGTGAAGATCATCCCGAGCTTTAGATTCTTGTTTGTAATTATAAAGTTTTAAAATTAAACATTGGTCACATGAGATCTTATTCCTGAATTAAAATCATTCCTTTATAAAGCATATTTATATACATAGCAATGTCATTAGCTAGCATTTACCTACTGCTTTAAGTTTTGTAAAGTATTTTATTTTTTATCTCATGCAAAATGAAAAGCATCACTACAAAGATTTTTGAGTTTAATTAGCTTGGGGTCATCCAAGTTACTTTATTTTATTCAACATTTACATTTTCTTTATAAAATCTTATTTTCAAGCTCTTGGATTTTGTTATTTTTTTCTTCTCCTTGGATAAAAGTTTCAGAGTTAATGTTAAATCAAAAGTAAAATATTAAAAACTCAAGAAAAATGAATGCATGCTTTTTTATAAGCATCAGAAACATATTTTCATTAGCTTTTTTACAAAGAAGCTGCATAATAGATGTCTAACATGATAAAAACCTTGAATTTTAAGTAATTTTTTCATGTCAGTAATCCCTAATCAACCTGATTATGCTAGCACACAAACTATAAGCTTCATAACTTATACATTTGCAGAAATATATCAGTTGATTAAACAAGCATATCTACCCCATGATGCTGGACACAATACTAGATATGAGGTATACAAATTCAAAACAAAAGATGCTCTGACCTCCAGGAATTTATAGCAGAGCATGTTTACAAAGAGGATAGAAAGTGGATTAGAAGGGTGTTTTTTCTGGAGAAACTGAGAAAGATCTTTTGAACTAGGGGGCAATTGAGCTGAGAATTGACATTTACTGTTCCCCCAAGAAGTAGAAAGAAAATGAGAGAGCACTGCAGATATATGGGAGAGGGCAGTTTATGTTATGTAAAGACAGAGAGGCAGGAGATGGAATGACATTTAAGGGATATAGTAAGTTGTTTAATGACAATGGAGAGAATTTAAGGAGAAACAATATAAAGTCTCCTTGGTGGGTGACAGGTATCAAAAGAAAAAGAAGTCAGATTTTTGAGGGGCTTCAAATGCCCACAAATGATGGTGTTGCTGAGATAAATAATGAATACCTGAATTATAATAGTTTTTAGAGAAAAGGAGATGGATATGAAATATGTTGCGAAGATAGGATCAACCATACTTGGCAGTTGATTGATTTGGGGTTCATGAGTGAGATTAAAGAGTTGAGAATGACTTAGGGTGGCAATCTGAAAGACTGGAAAAACCATTGGTGAATTTGAAAGAATTAAGAAAATAAACAGAATAGACTGGAGTAAATAGGGGGCAGCTATATGCAGATGTAGATCATGCAGTGGATAGAGCACCAGTCCTGGAATTAAGAGGAACTGAACTCAGATTCAACATCAAACACTTTATACTTACTAGCTGTGTGACCTCAGGCAAATAACAACCTCATTGCCTTACAAAAACAGAAACAAAAAAAAAAAGAAACATATTAATTATATTTTGTATATATCATGTTTAAGATGTCTGAGATCTCCATATGAAAAAAATCAGATTTACTATCTTCCCATTACCATTTCATCTGTCCACATGAAAATTCAGCTATTTAGTTGATATGATCAGTGATAGTCAACAAACCATATAATTTAAGATAACTGGTGATTAAAACAAGAACATTTATATTTAGCAGTTATATCTAGCATTTATAAGGAACTTTAATGTTAAAAAACACTTAACACATTAGGTTATTTGTTCCCACCTAATAAAACAATGAAGTCGGTGCTATTATTATTTCAGTTTTATAGGTGAGAAAAATGAAGTTTAGAGATGTTTTATTATATCTCAGGGACATATAAGTAGTAAGTCTCCTAGGCAGGATTTGAACTCAGAATTTCTTGACTCTCAGTCCTACATTTACTGTGTTGCCAGAAGCCTCAAGTAGTCAATTATTTAGCAGTTACCAGTTAATTGCTAAATCTTTGGGGAACTTTGTTTTGTTCTGTTTTGGGGTCCTTGCACCAAAATAGGTCTCTTACCCTTCTAATTGTTCCTTCTTCGTTTTCTTTGCTGATTCATCTTCCAACTTCCAGTTCCTTAGCATAGGAATCTGCCTGTTTTAGCCCTAGGACTTCTCTTGTTCCATTTTATCACTTGGCAATATCATGTTTCTACAATTTCAAGTATTAGCTCTACAGAATGACTCTCACAACTATATATATACTGGGATAAATTCAATCCTAGGACTCCACTTTATCCTGCACTATCACATTCCTATGGGATATTTCCATCTAGATGCCCCTCCCCATTAAGAGCTACCTCATTTTCCCTAGTCTATATACCATGGACTAAACTCCTACACAATTGTTTCTCCAGTACCCTTTATCCTTTGCTGCTGAACCCTTCTCACTCGGATCAAGGTATATGTGACAACTTATGCTTGTTCTTTGGAATTTAGCAAAAATGGAATCTACTTGGGCATCATTTAGGCCACTACAGACATTTCTTTCTCATTCAATTTGCCACATATTTAATATACTATGCTAATATCAGTTATACAGTTATAATTCTGTCCTTTAATCTACTATTTAAATAAACCGGTTCTGGATATAAGCACAGTATAAGGCCTACATGGGTCAATGTCAATGAATATCACCATTCTACAATACATACAATGTGAACAAGCTAACATTTATATAGAAGAAAAAAACTTTGAATTTTCTTTTCCTTAAAACAAAACAAAAAAGTCCTAACTATAGCTTGGTTTTGTATTTAATAACAGTTAATTTCAAACACCACTGCTTTCACTTAAAAAAAAAAGGAAAAAAAAACCTAGAGAATTACTAAACTCCATAATGGAACTGAATCTAGTAAGTCAATTTGGTTTTTAAATTGGATCAGTGGTAAAAGGAACTGCTCAGTATCTTCACCAAACTATATATGTCTGAAAGAAATATTTTTCTTTGCCACATTAACTTTCATCTTTGTTCCAAGTTGAAATGGAGTCCTTTCTAGGATTTTCCTTAACAGTTTTTACTTAATCAAAATCTCTACCATAATTAAGAGTAAACATTCACATTCTTTTTGGTTGCTGTATATCGTCTATTGAGTTCAAATGAAGACTTGTTCTAGACCCACAAAATAATATTTGCCTCATTACCCCTATTTAAATATACTCCAATCTATGCTTGGCGAGTAAAAAACAAACAAATATGGTCTGTTACTAATCACACTTCCAGTTAATATTTTTTTTTTTTTAGTTTTTGCAAGGCAACAGGGTTAAGTGGCTTGCCCAAGGCCACATGGCTAGGTAATTATTAAGTGTCTGAGGCCAAATTTGAACTCAGGTACTCCTGACTCCAAGGCCAGTGCTCTATCCACTGCACCACCTAGCTGCCCCCAGTTAAAAATTTTTATTCATCTATTGTACAGTTTGGTAGGCTTGGGGTAGGGGAAGGTCATTAGATCCAATACAAAAATCTGCTAATTTAATAATAAAAACATTTATGACCCCAGTCATGACTGATATAATCTAAGACATCTATCTATACATCTCTAACCTCAAATTATTTTCTTAATACAATCTCCTAATATTATAATAATATTAATATTAATAAGAATTTATAAAATACTTTAAGTTTTGAAAAGCATTTTATATACATATGTAAACACAATTAAGTTGAATTTTCTTTTTCATTGCTATAATCAATGCCAGATTATAATGCAAAAATATAAATCTTAACTATTTTTGCATTCATCTTTCACTGAAACTCAAAAGCATCCACTCTTACTCATACTATTCTGAAGATGCAAAAAATGATTTAATTTTTAACTTTTAAAATTTTATTTCTTCATTTAATATGCACTTATCTTCTGTTCCTGCCACCTCTCCCCATTGGGAAAAAGAAAACAAAAACAAAACCCTTATAACAGTTATGCATATTCAAGCAAAATTCTCACATTTATCATGTCCAAAATTTATATCTTACCTCATTTTCCATCTTGGATAATAGGAGTTGGAATTTAAAGACACAGCACAAAGGTAGAGAACTTGTTTTTAAAAATATTTTGATAATAGTATTTTAGAATAATTGATTTCATTTGTAATTCTATTTATTTCATCTTAAAGGAAAGTTATGGTAAATCAGGATAGTGAACTAAAAAGCAGAGTTATCACCTTGCTGACAAAGGTCTCTATTGTTAAAGGTATAGTTTTTCTAGTAGCAAAATATGGTTATGAGAGTTGAAGTATAAGGAAAGTTGAGTGCTACATAATTGACTCTGAAACTGTGGTACTAGAGAAGACTTTTGAAAATCCCTTGGACATCAAGGACATCAAATCAGTTAATACTTAAAGAAATTAATTGAGCCTCTTCACTTGAAAGTAAAACAGTGAAGCTGAAGCATAAATATTCTTGTCATATACTAAAAAAGACAAGTCTCATTAGAAACGACCCTGATGTTGGTAAAGATTGAAGGCAAAAGGAGAAGGTGACAGTAGAGGAGCAGATGATAGATAGTGTCGTGGAAACGATGAACGTGAACTTAGCCTTCAAAATATAGTGAAGGATAGAAGGGCCTAGTGGGCTATAGTCCATGGGGTCACAAAGATTTGGACATGACTGAATGACTGAATAACACCAACAATATTTCTTTTTATGTAATAAAAATATTATTATGAGAAGGGATCCATAGGTTTCACTAGACTGTCAAAGGGGCCCAGGAAAAAAAAAGGTTAAGGATATCTGATTTAATCTAATTTTTTCATTTTACAGATGAAGAAACTGAGTCCTGAAAGGTTGTAGTTTTTCTTTGATCACACAGAGTATAAACAACAGTTAGTATTTTAGTTCAAGTTATTTGACTCTAATACAGAACATTTTGTACCATTCATTCTATGTTGTTTCCAACTTATCTACTAAATTTTTAATAATCTAAAATGTACTTATTTTCTTTCATTCAGTCAGTACTTCTTGAACATCTACTGTATATAGATATAGACACTATGGGGAAAGAACTATACAAACATTACTCTTGAGGAAATTTATGATCTATTTGAGGAGACAAAATCCATACACCCAAAACAAACGGATAATAGTTACATAAAATTAAACCATTTAGTCGGTCTAGATTAAAAAAGCACACTGAAATTATAGATTTGGATCTGAAAAGGGACCTCAAAGGTCATTGAATCTAATACCTTTACTTTTCAAATGAAGGAACCTAGAGAGATTATGTGACTTGCCCCCAAATCATCCAGGACATAAAATGGCCAAGCCAGAATTTAAACACAAATTCTCTGATCGCAAATCTACCACTCTTTCCACTGCACCAGGTAAATGTATTTTCAAAACAAAAAACAAAAACAAATTTATTTAATTCTTCTATAACTTTAAAATGGATCAATTCACTGATCAATAACAAATCCAGAGGAAAAATGATAAAGCATGTTACCAGTAATGTGCTAGTAAATGGCCTATGGGAATGGGGAGAAATTCACATTATTCACTTTAAAATCTGCATTATTATCATTTTCTTCTCACTTTTTATGCCTACACCTTCAACAAAGCAATAAATCAAATCAATCCTGATTTTGGAAATTCAAAAATTTTTGAAAATTTAACAATCAGTTCTCATGAGATTGGCTCCTGCATACCCAAGCAATTTACTCATCCTCTGTCAAAGATGTGATGATCTCAAATTATAAAAGGTGATATAAATTTTTGATCATGGTCAATGTAGGATGTTGTTTTATTGTGCATATTTGTTAACCATGAAAAAAAGTCTTATATAGACAATTAACCGACAGTTTGACTGCATTCTTCACTTTTCAGTGGGTTTGCTTTGGCTTCAGGTAGACACAGGTTTGAGAATATTTGATAAGCAACACGCAAATAGGTACTAAATAAATTTTAAAAATCTTAGTTATATATATATATATATATATATATATATATATATATATATATATATATATATATATCGTTGATGAAGGGTTTCAGCAATGGCTGAAATTTTAAAATACAAGAAAAGGTAATAGACCTTGGTCACAATATTAATCCAAAGCAGTAAAGTTAACAGTGATTTGTGCATACACAAAGTTAAATATAGAGCCTTAATTGCAAATCTCATAAAGTATTAATTAGACTTCCTAATCAGATGTTTCAGGTGAACATGGTTTTACTCTTTGCAAACTGTATAAATGGCAAGCAAAAAAAATACTAGTCCTCTATGAAAGAGTGTAAGTTTGGGAAAGGCTATTTTCACTTTTATGTAAATAATTATATATATATATATATATATATATATATATATATATATATAATATATATATATATATGTGTGTGTGTGTGTATATATATGCATATACATAAATATGTGTGTGTGTGTATACCAGAAAAAAATTTTATCTTCCTCTTATGGGTAGGTAAGGCTGAACCAGTACAATTCATCAAAATGCCCACAGGTTCTTAGATTGGGGACTGCAAGAGCTTTGGAGAACATCCTGTCTACTCTCTCATTTGAGAAAATAAACACAGAAGAGGCACATGCCTCCTCTCTAATCTCACAGAAGTGGTGGAGCAAGAATTAGAAACTAGGTGATCTGATTCTAAATGAAATAGTTTTTTTTTTTTTTAATGATTGAAGATGAATGGTAATACAATACTTAGATTTCTACCCAGGAACATGATTTAAGCTTGAAAACTTGTCACCTACTCTTGAGACCATTTTCTCTTGGGAAAATTTGTTCCCTATCTGACTGGTTCAGAGGTCTTCACATCTATCTATCTATCTATCTATCTATCTATCTATCTATCTATCTATCTATGTTGCTTACTTAAGATGAAGGTGCTACACTTCTCTCACCCTTGTAGAGGGTGGATGGTAATACATAACATAGTCATTTGTTCCTCTTGTTTTTTCAAGAGGTTCTAAAGGAAGAGGAGTTCACACTGGAGTAGAATAATTTAGTATTTAACTAATAGAAAATTTCTTCAGCTTACACAATTGCTGAAAGTATAAATGAGGAATTTCTTGCTCTTGAAGTTTTGTATATTTGATTTGCTATGCCTTGAAACATTCTGGAGAATCTTATTTATGATTCAAAGTACGACAAAAATAGAGCAGGGGAATGTAAGCAAGGGAGAAATAGCATTTGATAAATATTCATTGAATAAGGCTAGTATTACTCAGGGAAGGGGCTTGCTTTATTTATTTATTATTCATTCATTCATTCATTTATGTAGTTTGTTTGTTTATTTTGGCAAGTAAACATTGAAATCCTTGATTAAACTCTTTTACATTCACCTGAAAACTGAACTTTGTGGTCTTTTGTTTATGTAAGGTTGGGGACAAGGATGTATTTACCATTCTGAATCAAAGGTTGACAGGTTTCTCTTGCTACTTAGAGTTGAATATATGACCTCTAGGAGGTTGAGTATATTCACTGTGCTACCTATCAGATTTTGTTTTTTCATTTGTTTATACCAACCTCTCTTATTCAGAGGCTGTATGATAATTATCTACTTTCATTTAAGAAACCTCAGGATTTTACACTTTTCTATTCACATAGAGAAGAAAATGAATTAAAAGATATAAGCAAGTCCAAAATATCTAAAAAGAAGTTATGATTTTCTTTCTGGGTTTTGTTAGTTCATTAGTCCCTAAATTTTCAGGAAGCAAGGAGGAAATTATATTAATTTTTTTCTTCATTTTATTCTAAACTTAAGAAATAAACCACACATTTTCATAACATAGTAGAATAGGGGAAAAAGATGATTGTACATGAATCTGCAGATCTATTGTGTAAAATTTGCTATTCCTTGTAAATATATAATAGTTTTATGTAATTTTCTTATTTTCCTTTTTCTTCCTTCCTACTCTAGAAATGGCTACAATTAGACACACACACACACACATATACCCACACACGCATATATGAAAAATCATTCAATGCATATCTTTTTATCAGTTCTTTCAGTTAAAAATATAAAACAAGTGATTCATTCATGGGTCTATAGTGAGTCACATGGTCAAAGTGATATGTGAGGCCTATTTTACTAGAATGCTATCCAGTTCATTAAGGCATGACTAAGAAATCAGAAGTTGCTTTAAGGAAAACAAGAACTAAAGAAAGAATAGAGAGGTGGAAAACTACCATTTGAACTAAATCCTATTGATATCAGATGAAAAATTAATAGAAATGACATTGTCATTATTAGTCATTATTAGTCAGCCTGTATTTTAGTTCCAACACTGCTACTGTTTCTATAATCTTAGATAAGGGATGCTACCTCTCTGGGTCTAATTAATGTTTGACTCCCAAAGATTCTTCTAAATTTAAAAACCTATAACTCTTCAATTCAAATGTTGTCATTGCTCAGTGTTTGCCTTTTTTAATCTTTGGGGTCACCTTAGGCACAGGGTATATGCCTTAGCATTAATAAGATGAAGCAGCATTTGGAAGGCATATCACCGAAGTGAGGCTGCCTTGACCTTCTTTAGGTCAGTGTGTTGTGTTCTCTGAGGTCAAATCCTGGCAGCAGTCAGGTTGCTGAGGTGGTGAGGGTCTGAGATAGTGTATCCTCCCAGTTCCACCCCAGAGGCGTGACCAATGACTGACAACTAACATGGCTTCTGGGGGTGTCTGTAGAAGGACGAGTTGAGAACAATGAAACCTTCCTTATTTTCCATTGGTGCTAATCTGTGACCCTGATTCAGGCAGCAAAATATCCCTACCCCTGCTGGTTTCTGAAAAAAGTGAAGGTGTATAGTCAGGATGTAACTTTTCTTGGGAGGAGGACCAAGGATATGGTTGTAGGCAAATACTTCCATACAGTAGCATTGCTTCAATTCTTTTTAAGTCATTGTATGCATATCAGAAACAATGTGTGAAGTATAACAAACAATGTGATCACATAAGATTCAATCTGTGAATGTACTGGACAGGGAACTGAGATATCAAATTAGTTCTGCTTAATTAGGGAGAGATAGAAGATTTTATTTCAATATTTTGAGTAACATTGTTTTCATTTCCTAATTTACTTTTGGATCTGGCTGGAAGGAATTAATCTAAATTGCTTCCCACCACTTCTGCATTATCTCATGGGCTTTGTTGCTACTATACAAACACATAATATACATATACATGCACACAAATATACAAGTATATATGTATTTGTGCATGTTTGCAAGCTAAGTGTCCTCTGGTTATCAGTAGAGACACTCCAGATTTTAGGGAAGGGTTATCTGAAAACACATGCCAAAGCAAGTGACTAAGATGCTGGCTTAAATGGATTTTCACCTGCTGAGTGATTAAAATACAGTAAGGACTGGATAACTGATAGTGAGCAATGAAATGTCTTTCTGTAGCCAAAAGCCCCAGATGGGATGAGGGGCAGTCATAAGTTTCACATATGAGAGCGAACTTGGAGTTATTTGATTTTTTTTAATCAGTACTTGACTATTTCCCCAACTATCACATCAACGTTTTAAATTATAGTAGCTAACATAGGAGACTTTTTTTCTTATGCTTACCTCACATTAATTCAGTACTAAAATAGATTTTTTGGTGAAAATCTCCAAATATATTGACATTTCTCTACTTCATTAAAGTATTATATAACATGATTTAAACTTTTCTTGATGATTTGTAAGCATCATAGCATGTTTTGGCATAAGAGCAAATGACAACTTCTGTGACTCAGTTTATCATATGTACAATGGGGATAACAATATGTGTGCCTTGGCAAATAGGCAGGATTAATATAGGAATGGAATGAAATAGTTACTTGAAAATCAAAAAGTAACATAAGAATATAAGGTATAATTATTACATTATGTTATATTACATAATAGCCCATTCAGAGCTCTTGATGTGAATTTGGCCTCATAATCTGCCCTAAATGGTTCAAAATTGTTTTGCATATTATTATTCTGCCAAGGGAGTTCTTCCTTCTGCTCTCCATATCACTAGATTCAGAGAACACAAGCACATGTCTGAAGAAAATATTTTCAAAGCTTCCAGGAAAACATGAAGGAGAATAATAGAAGCTGAATATATTCATTCAGATACCTGGTTTTCTTTTTACCAGCCCCTCTTATGTAATAGGTATATGGGCATTTCAGGAGTCTTTACTTTTCTATTCCCACAGGAAAGAAAAGGGATGAAAAGAAATATACAAGTCCCAAGTACCTAAAAAGTTACACTTTTCTCCCAGAGGAGATGGCAAAATATTTTTGTATGGTAGCATGTTTATACATATATTTTAAGTTGAAATTTATCTTAAGAATGGGACCATAGCTTAATGACTCTTATAAGGAGAAACTGGCATTTTATTAGCATTAGTTGGTTGGTTGGTTCTTGTTCTTTGTTTTGAAAGAAGACCAAAATGATATAACTATGGAAATACAGCTACATAGGGATCCCACTGAGAAGATCTAATGTAATGGAAAGATTGTTGGATTTGAAATAGTAAGGTTAAATCTCAGTTTTTCTTTCTATTATATGTATGACACTGATAAATCACTTCATCTCTATGAGATTTATCTTATCTTTAAAATGGGGAGGGAATAGCCTATTTGGACCATGAGGTCTAATCCATCTCTATTTTTCTGATCTTGTAAATTCCTAATGATTCATCCCTTTTGAAACTGCCTTTATTGAAGCTAGCGAGCCAGTTGCAATAGAATGGGGAGTGGTTAATGGGATAACACTGGAAAGGTAAGTGTGGGAGTACAATAAATGCTAAATTACAGAAATTGAATTTTATATTAGAGCCAATAGCAAGTTATGGGAAAAAATTAGTGGAGAAGAAATGTTCAAAAATGTGTTTTAGGATTATTAATTTGACAGTTGAGTGAAAAGTTGGTTGAATACCTGAGAGGCTGGAAACAGAAATATCAATTAGAAAATCATTGCAATAATGTGAAACATATTTTGCAGGTAGAATTGAAAACACTTAGAAACTGATTAGACATGGGAGAACGGAAAAAAATAGAGTTAATATTGAATCTAAGTGGGTAAGGATAGCTATGCCTTTCATAAAACTATGAAAATTTAGAAGAATGGAAGAATTTGGGGGGAAATGTAATAAGTTTTTTTTTAATACTTAGAACAATCTTAGTAGATCAGGTATTAATATTTCCAATTCATAGGTGAAGAAAAGGAGACTCAGAGAAAAGAAATGACATTTCTTTTTTTGACAGGGTCTTTAAGTTGGTAAATTGGCAGTGCCCTATTGGTAAAAGCAGTTGACATAAGTATATCTTCAATTCAGAAAAATATTTGACAGAGTCTCCAATAATATTCCTGTGGATAAGTGTTCCAGTGTGAGTCAATTAGCAATATGGTTGATGAATCTACATCTGATTGAACAGTCATACCCAATGGTGTTGATTAATGGTCTGTAATCAAATAGAAGTCAGGTCTCTATTTGAGTGCTGCAGAACTCTGTGCTTAGCCACAGAAATTATGGGATTATAGGAAACTTTAAGGTCTTCTATTTTCAATTTTTCTCAATTTACAGATTAGGAAATTGAGGCCTTGAAAGAACTTGCTAAATTGAACAGACTGGAAATCTTCTGACTCCAACCTTGCACTTCAATTACAACATGCTTACAATCAGAATGATCTATTCAACATTTTAAAAAGTATCTCAATGACAGATAAGGCATGCTTATTCAATTTAACAGATGACACAAAGCTGTAAGAGATAACTAATATGCTGAATGACATAGATTTTGAAAGTTTCCACTGGGCTGGGAAGATGGACATAGGCTAACAAGAAGAAATGTGACAGGAACACATGTAAAATTTTTTCACTGAGGCTTTAAAAAATCAAATTCACAAGTATGATTTAAGAAAGAGTTGGCTTAACAGCACTTCACAAGAAAGGGCTTGGGAATTTTAGCTTGCCATAAGTCTAGAATGAGTCAACAGTGTGATATGCCAAAAAAGCTAATAAAATCGTATGCCAAATTAATAAGACTGTGTTCACTAAAGATACTATTTAGTTGTAAAACTACAGCTGAGGTGGTCAGTTTTAGGCACCACATTTTAAGGGAAAATTGGCAATAGGAAGAGGGATGACAAGATGATGAAGGGCTCTGAAACCATTATTTTATGAGATTTTACTCAAGAACTAAACCAGGAAATTTTAAAAAAGTAAAGGAAAGTTGATATTTTTAAACAAATGCATTAAGAGATATTATATGGAAAAAGGATTGTCATATTATAAAATCATGGAAGGCAGGAATAGCACAAATGTAAAATATAGAGGTAGATTTTTTTTGATAAATGAAAAAATGAATTTTTTCAACCATTAGAGTTGTCTTGAATTGAAATGATGTTTTGTTTTGTTGAATACTGAGAACCTCATTTTTTGAAGGTTTCAAACCGAAACTGGATAATCGCTGATCATAAATTTTCTAGAAAGTTCCTGTTAGTGGTAAGACATAACCTGTAATCTCCCTTCATACTCTAAAATAATATGGCTCTGAGTACAAATTCCTTAGCTTTCGATTCAAGATTTTTCCATAACTGAGCCCCAAATCATCTTTCCAAACATATCTTCATTAATTTCTAGGCAAAAATGTTGTTCCATGCAGTTATTTACTTCAAAGTCCATTTCTACACTTCTTTTCAGGTGATGTTGATACTTGTCCATTGTGATTGTTTAATCAATTGTAGATCTGAAAGTAGTATCATCTGCTCCATATTGTTTAGCATCTCAATAAAGATATTGTGACAGAGTTGATTTGTGAAATGTCTGGACAAAATTCAGATGACAATAAGTGCACGAAACTGAAATAATCCAGGCATTAAAGTTTTAATTTGACACAACTTATTTATAACATGTTGTTTGTTCATGGTGATGCCATTTATGATTTTCTAGGACATGAAGCAGGGGAAAATATATATATATATATATATATATATATATATATATATATATATAAAATAGAGGGTAGTGGTAGAACTGTGAAACACAGAAAGTAGAAGTGTCAACAAGAAAGTAAGAAGAGCACATTGGATTGCAGAGTGAGGATTAAGAGTCAAAGAATTTGGCTCTTAATCAGTGCTTATTAATGACTGACTATTTTTGCCACAGAACAGTTATGTGACCTTGAGCAAATGACTTATTCTCTCTTGATATCAATTTCATCATATGAAAGATGAGAAGGTTGGCCTTAATGATTTGAAAGGTTCTTTCTCCTATTAATAGTCTATGATTTAATTGATTCGAATTCAACTCAACTGAAGGTATTTATTATGTACCTGTCATATTATATGAAAGGTACTCTGCTAGGTACAAAGAAAAAAAGGAAAAAATCTCTGCCCTTAAAAAGTTGGCATTTTACAGAGACAAATCAATGAGTTGATGAATCAGCAAATAAATAAGCATTGAGTAATATGAGTAGGGATAGAACAGTAACAGACATAAAGAATTCAAGATATGGATTTTTATAAATAGTAGAACAGAAAGGCAAAGAAAACAAAAAGCCCTGAGCTTAAAGCTATTATTGTCTAGTTATTGTTGTGCTATGCATTTACTATTAGATCTAATTGTTATTTGTTACAGTATCTTTAGGGGATGAGACTTTGAACAGAATATAACTTTGTCTTTTCTAGCCAAACCTCTTATTAGAGAGGGTAAGAGAAAGGAAACAAAAGAACATTTAGCTATTCATGCACTAAGATCTGTAATCTATAACAGAGAAAGCCTGAAATATCTAAGAAGTTAAAAAAAGAAGTTGCTATTCTAACCAAGAGCAGGGAATGATATACAAAGGAGTGAGGACCTGAATAAAAGAAAATACCTGGGATAAGGGGCAGACAGATAATAAGGAATTCAAAAAGCAAAACCAAAACAGCTGTAACTTGAGAGAAAGGAGAATAAGAGAATTCAAGAATGAGAAAGGAAAAAACAAAAGAGAGGTAGAGGGTTCTGCAAAGTCCAATTTTCAAAGACAGTAAGACTTGGGAGAAGGAGAGAAGATTTGAGATAAGAGCTGGAAGTTAGAAAATAAAATAATGGAAAGAGAGAGACAAAAGGGTATGTATGAGTAATTGAACAAAGGCTAGCAAATGAAATTAAAAAAGTATATGAACAAGCGAAGATATAAAAAAAGCATCATAGAATTGGGGATAAAACTAGCTTTTTTTAAAAAAACTGACAAATAGAAAAGAGGAAATAATGGAAACAGAATAAAGTAAAATTGTAAGAGAACACCAGAAAAGTAAGGAAGAAAAACACATGAATAGGAAAGTGAAAAAAAGAGGCACAGTGAGGAAAAGAAAATAAGAAGGGGAAGCTGAAGGGAAGAACACAATGTATTTTACAGAATTAATTATTCTTTTCCATAGTTTCCAATGTTACAACATTTCTTTGCCAGACACTATAACTATGTAGATTTAAAAAAAGGAATTGGAATAGAGTGGTTTGCTGCAAGGATTTACTGTGCCTAGTACTGACTGTTCTGTACTATTACTATGCACCATGTATTTATAAAAAACTATGAGCTACAATGACAGGTAATTTTCGTGGTATTTCAGACTGATTGGGGACAAAAAAGACTTTAAAAACAAAAGAGAAACTCAAATGAAAAGAAGTATTAACTTGTGACACATAATAGTTTGTTGGAATGATTATGTGAAGAAGCCAAATGCAGATACCAAGAATGCTGAGAATCGCCAGTCACACCAAAAAAAGAAATGGCATGAGAGATTTTTATTTTCAGATTTGTCTTCTGGAAGTATTCCTAATAGATAAGAAAATATTCAATGTGCATTAAGAAAACAAGACAAGTGGAATTTGACATCACTTAACCATCACTCAAACACTTAACCTTGTCTGTTCCCTTCCTGGAGTTCCTGTTCTGTTCATTCTCAGATTTTACTGGGGTTATCTGCTTACTTTGTTTTTATTTTTTAAGAGAGAAACATCCTTGTATTATTTGGAATGAATGATTCTCTAAATGTTTGGTAACTTTCTTCTGACTGGGTTTTCCAATCATTGTTTATCACACATATCATTTTATTTAAACAATTTTGACTAATTTACTCAAAAGATTTTTAATGAGAATTTAATACTATAAGAAGAATTCCAGTAACAGGACTTAATGTCTCTTGATTAGAAGATTAAAATCTCTTATTTCCTTATTTTAATTTTTTTTCACTTTTAAAAAGATTTTATTTTGAGTTTTACCATTTTTTCCTATTCTTCCTCCCCCCCCCCCAAGAAGGCATTCTCTTAGCCTTTACATTGGTTCCATGTTATACATTGATCTTAGTTGAATGTGATGACAGAGAAATAATATCCTTCAGGAAGAAAAATAAAGTATGAGATAGTAAAATTACATAATAATATAGCTTGTTTTCCTAATTTGATGGTAATACTCTTTGGTCTTTGTTCAAAGTCCTTAATTCTTTCTCTGGATACAGATGGTATTTTCTCCATTGCAGATAGCCCAAAATTGTACCTGGTTGTTGCACTGAAGGGATGAGCAAGTCCATCAAGCTTGATCATCACCCCCATGTTGCTAATGTGTACAGTGTTTTTCTGGTTCTGCTCATCTCACTCAGCATCAGTTAATGCAAATCTTTCCAGGCTTCCCCGAATTCCCATCCCTCCTGGTTTCTAATAGAACAATAGTGTTCCATGACATACATATAACACAGTTTAAGCCATTCCCCAATTGAAGGACATTCACTTAATTTCCAGTTTTTTGCCACCACAAACAGGGCTGCTATAAATACTTTTGTACAAGTGATGTTTTTACCCTTTTTCATAATCTCTTCAAGGGTATAGACCCAGTAGCGTTATTGCTGGGTCAAAGGGTATGAACATTTTTATTGCCCTTGGGCATAATCCCAAAATGCTCTCCAGAAAGGCTGCATGAGTTCAAAACTCCACCAGCAATGCATTAGTGTCCCAGATTTCCCACATCCCTTCCAACATTGATCATTGTCCTTTCTGGTCATATTGGCCAATCTGAGAGGTGTGAGGTGATATATCAGAGATGCTTCAATTTGCATTTCTCTAATACGTAATGATTTGGAGAAATTTTTCATATGACTATGGATTGCTTTGAATCCTCAGTTATGAATTGCCTTTGCATATCCTTTGACCATTTGTGAATTGGGGAATGGCTTGTTTTTTTTTTGAAAATTTGATGCAGTTCTCTGTAAATTTTAGAAATGAATCCTTTGTCAGAAATACTAGTTGCAAAAATTGTTTCCAAATTTAATACATTTCTTTTGATTTTGGTTACAGTGGTTTTGTCTGTGCAAAAGCTTTTTGATTTAATCAAAATTATCCAGTTTTTTTAATGATGTTCTCTATCTCTTCCTTAGCCATAAACTGCTCCCCTTTCCATAGATCTGAGAGGTAACTACTCCTTGATCTTCTAGTTTGCTTATAATATTGTTTTTAATGTATAAATCTTGTATCCATTTAGATCGTACCCTTGGTATTAGGTGTAATTTAATCCAAGTTTCTTCCATACTAACTTTCAATTTTCCCAACAGTTTTTATGATAGAGTTTTTATCCCAATAGCTGGACTTTTTGGGTTTATCAAACAGCAGATTACTACAATCATTTCCTGCTATTGCACCTAATCTATTCCACTGATCCATGACTCTATTTCTTAACCAATATCAGACAGTTTTGAGGACTGATGCTTTATAATATAATTTTAGATCTGGTAAGGCCAATCATTGCTTGTCACACATATCATTTTATTTAAATAATTTGACAAAATGACTCAAAAGATTTTTAATGAGAATTTAATAGTATAAGAAGAATTTCAGTAGCAGGATTTAATGTCAATTCATTAGAAGATGAAAATCTCTTATTTCCTCATTTTAAAACTTTTTTAAAAAGCTCAAACATCAACAAAAAGCTGCCTTTTTTAATGCACCTATCTGTATATGAGAGTATACAGGAAGTCACCAATAAACAAGTGAATAGTATTCCTAAAGTTTGCTTGTATGTAATTTGTTTGAATCTCCAAACAAAATATATCCCATAGAAACAATGTTATAAATGATAGACTTCTAAATTACCTAATAAAAACCAATTTAGCCCATAATGGAGCCAAAATGCTACCATTTCAATGAAAAAATAGAAAATAACTATTTGGTTGCTGATTGGAAACTGAAAGTGTTTGTTTCAATACTGAAAAGGACCCAGGATTTCATTAGTGTTAAGTATCTAACTATACTATGCAGCTTTCCATCCTTTCATGGTATTTAGTTCTTCTAAAAAATTAAAGTTGTTTTTTTTTTAAATCACAACCCTATAGCCAGTCTTCTAGTGTTGCATCTGAACTTAAACTGTTCTCCCTAAAACAGATGTATTGTCTGATAATAAGTAAACATTATCACATGATTAAATTATTAACACCATTTTTACAATCTTGTCTATTATAATAATGATTTTGAGTTAATTTTTTTACTAGAATTACAGGACTGCAAAGTTGAATGGGATTTATGAGGCCATCTATTCCAACTCAAATCTAAAGCAGAATTCATTCCACAATATCCATACAATTAAATGAAATTATACCTAAATTCGACTTTCTTTAACTTCTATTCATTGCTGCTTTCTAGGTCATTTTCCTATATGCCAACTGTTCAAATACATGGAGAGAGAAACCATGTTTTCTTTTTTCCTTCTCTGAACTAAACATTATCAATTGCATCATATGGCCAAAATCTGAGGTTCCTCACTATCTTCTTTACCCTTTTCTGTACATTCTTGTACTTATCCATGTACTTCCTCTTAAATAGTTCTCAGAATTGAACATAGTTCTCTTGGTGTTATCCAACCAAACAACTGCATTCCATCACTTCTCTAATTCCTAGATTATTAGGACTCTTTTAAAGAATTCTAGAATTCTAATCCATTATTAACCTCTGACTGTTACAACAGAGAACCTGCTCACATTGAACTTGAAGTATGCTAAAAATAACACCAAGATCTTTTTGAGAGAAACTACTATCCAACCACAGCAATCACATACTATATTTATGAAATTGATTCTTTTGGGGGAAATAAGTTCTAATACTAATTCTTTTATTAATTTTCATTTTATATTGTCAATCATATAGTTTAAACCTAGGTGAACTCTACATGTTAACTAGCATTTATATAATGTTACCACTTTTTAAAATACTTTTTAAAATGTGATCTTGTTTAATGCTCACAATAATTCTGTGAAATAGATGCTATAATTTTCTCCATTTTATAGATGAGGAAGCTGAGAAAATGTATTTTCTCAGGATCATGCAACTAGCAGAGTTTACATTTGAACTCAGATCTTCCTATAAGTTTAACACTCTCCTACTCTACTGTCTAGTTGCCTAGTATTCCCTTCTAGGTTTGAGTTTTCTGTGAATTTGATAAACATGTCTTCTTTGCCATTATTAAAGTTGTTTATTAAAATATTTAATACTAGTAGGTAAAATAAAGATTATTATTTCACATAACATATTTTTGTTTCCTCAACAAGATTCCAAGCTCCTTGAGGAAAGGGACTGTGTCTCATTAATTTTTTTTTGTTGTCCTCATAATTCTAGGCTCTGGACACAAAAGATGCTTGATAAATATTTGCTGTATAGATTTTATTTTAATTTTTACTTAAACAAAAATCTATTAAAATTGAATGAGAATATGACAGTGGTGAAAATAATAGATGCATTTTTCTTGATCACTAGTGTTTGTGATAAAATAACATTTGATTAAAGGAAGAAAAAGTAAATGAAGAGTTTGAATATTTTCAAAGGCTTTGGAAGTTGATAATAAAAATCAAATTTTGGTATACAAAACACTTTCTCCATGAACAATTGTGTGAGGTAGATAGTATTATTACCTATTTTATAGCTGAGCAAACAAATTCTGAGATAGCAAGTGGCTTGTTTAAATTAAGGTCACATGACTAGAGTATTAAGAAATATCAGAGGATAAACTCAGATGTAAGTCTTGGAATTTTATCCAGTTCTTTCCATTATTTCATATTAATAGAGGCTCCTTTTCATGTCTGAATTCATTTCAAAGTAGATGATTTTCCTTGATATATATATATATATATATATATATATATATATATATATATATATTTATTTACTATGAATATCACTATTACCCTTCATCTTCTGGTATGAATAGGATGAGAGGGTGGAGAGAAATGGTAATCATAAATATAATCAAGAAAGGGTTGTTTTCCCCTAAATTAACCTAGAAACACTTGGAAGGCAAAGATATAAAGTTGAAGAAACTGTTGTGTGTGTGTGTGTGTGTGTGTGTGTGTGTGTGTGTGTGTGTGTGTTTGCTCACGGGTGCAGTGAAATTAAACAAGCTATTTATCACAGAATTACAAAATCCTACATTTAGGGGACTTCAAATTTATCTGGTTCAGCCTCCAATGACTTCTCTAACAAGTGATAATCTAGTTTATTCTTGAAAGTTTTGGGGGAGGGGTAACAGTACATTCCATTTGTGGACAACTCCAATTATTAAGAAGTTTTTCCTTAATGCTATGAATCAAAATCTGCCTCTCCATTGCTTCTACCCACCATTGAAAAGCCAAATTTCTGGGAATAAGAACATCAATTGTAAGTTTTCTTCCATAAGACATCCTTTAGTATTTGAAGATAATTATAATGTCCCACTTCAATTTTCTCTTCTCCATATTAAACATTTTCAGAAAATATTTCCTCAAAACTCTTCAAAAAAGCAACATAAAGTCTTTACAACTGATTACTTTTGTATTGGGCTTACATACAACTAAGTATACACAATATGTATCAAGTTAAATATATATACTGACCACTTACAATTTACTGACAATTCTTTTTTTCCTTAAGATGATTTTTGTTGTTACATTAAATCTTCATTTACAAAGTTGTGGTCATTATGCATAATCTTTTGTGCATCTACCTCATTCATTCTGAATATGTTCACAAAATGTTTCCCATATTTATTTAAGTTCTTCATATTCGTAAGTATTCATGGTGAGATAATATTGCATTACATTTATATGGTATAATTTTGAAAGCTATTCCCAATCATTGTGTACCTAGTTTGTTTCCAGCTGCTTGTTATCAGGAATAGGATTGCCATGAATGTTTCATTAAGATAGGTATTTATTTTCTGTAATTTTCCCTATAACCCACTCAGGATATAACTTCTCACTAGGGATCATTGTGTCAAAGGACATAAACATTTCTGTGACTTTTGTTATACTAATTCCATATTGTAAAAACTGTCAAAGCAGTTCACAGAAACACCAGCAGTTTTCCCCCCATAGATGCTTTGATATTGGATATTTCCATTATTATTACCTTATCAATTTGATGGATACAATATGATAAAGAGAGCACATGATTTTTCACAGAGTAGGGAAATTCTAGTTGAAATCTTGCCATGAGCAAGACACTGACTGTATCAATACCAGCACAAATATCTAAGACTTCAAATTACAGTCAAGCTGCTCATCTAGATGAGTATAGGGAATTCTTTACTTATTCTGAAGGTAATTCTGTATGCCAATGACATCACAAAGCCAAGTTTTATTTTTATTAATAGTTTTTTTGTATCAGCATCCCATCCTTCTCCAAAATGTTTTCTTTAGTTACATATATGAAAGATATCTTTCCATCCTTTTCTAAGTAGTTATGGCTTTAAATATTTTGATCATTTATAAATATAAAATTTTTGTTACATGTGGCATGAGATGTTACTACAAATATAATTTTGCACCAAAGAACTATTTTGAAGATTGATTTCTCCAACAATTTATATTTTTCTTTCTGCTATATATGTGTGTTCATATATACTTCTCTAAGCTATATATTGGCTGCTAAAGCATTCCTTAGTTTATTCAACTCCAACTTTTTCACATTTTTATTCAGCACTACACAGTAAATCTCAACTACTACAGTTTTTAGCACATCTTGCACTGTTTTGACCAGAGTGTCTAGTAAAGAGTAAGCAAGGACTTAATAAGTGGTTGTTGATTTGACTTACAATTACTGACCTGGTAACATTATTCTATTTTCTCTTTCCCATTATGTATTTCTTCCCTATTTGCACATTTTTGTAATCCATATGAATCTGATTTTTATTTTGTCTAATAGTATAAAGTATCTTCCTGATATTTTAATTAGTATAATGATAAATTCATAGAATTTGCATATAGTTGCTGAATTTATTTTATCAGTAGGCCTTAGGATAAAAATTGAATGACAATATTGTTCATGTCTTTGTAAGTTAATGTCCAAATATTTAATGCAATTGGTTGCTATTTTGGAATAATATTTCTTTATATCTATTTTTACTAGGATATAAACATATCATTATTTAAATGATGAATTTTACATGTTAACTTTTATGTTTATACTTCACTGAAATTACCAGCATAAAACATTTTTGTTGATTCCTTTTACTTACAATTCTTTTTCCCTAAATTTTTTTATTTAGGTGCTATAGGTAAAATTTCTATTTATATATATATATATATATATATATATATATATTTCATTAAATACCACCAATTATATTAATTTTTTAAACAAACATATCTTACAATTTTGAGTTCTAAATTCTTTTCTTCTCTCCCACCACCTCTCCCTGCCTCATTGAGAAGACAAGTAATATAATTTTAATTATGAATGTGAAATCATGTAAATCATTTCCAAAATTAGTCAAGATATCAAAAAAACACAAAAAAATTTTGAAAAGCATATTTGAATCCATTTTCTCCCTGGAGGTCAATAGCAATTTTTATTGCAGGCTGTTGGAATTGATCTGGATCATTGTCTTGATCAGAGTAGTTAATTCTTTCCCAGTTGGTTACTGTTACAATATTATTGTCCTGGTTTTGCTTACTTCAATTTGCATCAGTCATATGCCTTCAGTAGGTATGCTTGAGTCTTACCTTACCATATTTGAAAAACTTTCATATTATTTTTCAATACTAGAAATATTATAAGTTCTTTGATTTAGATAAATATATAAATCACATTAGTATATAAATCATTTAATTTCTATGCTTTTGGCATTTTAAGAGATGAGTATTTGATAAATAATTTTTATCAAAGGATTTGGGGCATTTATTAATGTACTAAAGATTTATAGGTTCAGTTACAAATTTTTTTTTGTTATGGGAGCAAAACAGGTGTGATCTGCATTACTAAATGAAGTACTCCATTGGTAATATCACAGATCCACTGAAAAAAATCTGTGAACTATAATGATTATTTTCCTAATGTTGTTATTCTTAATTTAGTTATCAGATTCAACTTGATCATAATAAACAATTTTAAATGTTTTCCTGCAGTCTTCTTTGAAAAATTTCATTTGTAAACTTTGTATTAGTAGTTATATTTCCTATATTGATCATTCTTGTTATATTTTTTCTGTATAGAATGCATTTGCGAATTTTGAATTCTTGAATTATGAGTAATGTTTGTTCTTCTGTATGAACATTATTATTATTATATGTTATGTAAATGTGTGTGTATATGAGTGTGTGTATATAATCAATGTTCTAGATTCATTCTACCCATCTCCAATGACACTAGAGCCCCAGATAGTCGCCTCAAAAATTTAGAGGTATTCCCATTAAGTTGAAAGGTGTTTTTTTCCTAGTGTTATAACTAGTTCCAATTGGTGTGTCACTGTCACTCTGGGTTGATAAGTAGACAGCCAGTTTTAGATATTTTGAGAAAGAGTCATCCATCTGCAAATTTCTTCTTTTCACACCTCTCTTCTTTTTACAGGTGAATTCAATTCATTTATATTTGATGTTGCAATTAAGTTCAATGTTCCCTCTTTTATATCTAGTCATATAACCTTTTTTGATTCTCAGTACAAGTTATAGTGTTGATTATTTTGCTTTTATCAAGACAATCAAAGTCTGTGTACACACAATCAACTACTTTCCCTCCTTCTTCCCCTAAACTGTTACACATTCTAGGAATCTATTTTAATGGTTAAAAAAAAATTAAAGTCCCCGTATATATATCCTAATACCAGATAGGAATCTAGTTTATAAGTCATCTGTTTAGATCCTTATCCTTATATACTGGCTTCTTCTTATTCTTGAAATTAGCTTTCAGATTAATATAATAATACTCCCTTCTTCCACTCTTTCTTCTTTCCATTCCTACTTTCTTTCTTTCTTTCCTTCTTTCTTTCTCTTTCTTTCTCTTCATTTCTTTCTTTTGTTTTTGTGGGTCAATGGGGTCACACAGTTAGTAAGTATCAAGTGCCTTCAGATTTAATTTGAACTGAGGGCCTTCTGACTCTAGGATTCATTGTGCCATCTAGTTTCCCCTTCCATACTTTTTCAGGGTAATCTCCATTGTTTTCTTTTATGAAGATATTCCCTCAATAATCGTCTTTCAAAATGGGACTTAAATATAGTAGCCCAAAAAGACTTTTGAAAACCTCTGTATGGTATGTAAGACAGTATCTGGAACCATTTCATAATTGCTTGCTTTAAATTCTTTACCATCTTAAAGATCAGCATTGTATTTGGTTGGACTGTCAATTTTCCTGTGTAGGAAAAAAAAAAATTATAGGAAACTAGAGAGTTTATTCAATGTATTTTTTTAAACTATATATTCTCAGGATAAAATCTGATTAATTTAGGTGGATTGGCAATTTGAAGATAAAATCAATGTCTTTGCTTTATAGTATGTATGTTTTAGACTACCTGAAATTTTCTTGCCATTGATGAAAAGTATTGAATGATTATAACTGGAACTCATTGAGGCGATCATTTTGTTTAAGGTTTTTTGCAAGGCAAATGGTGTTAAGTGGCTTGCCCAAGGCCACACACCTAGGTAATTATTAAGTGTCTGAGACCGGATTTGAACGCAGGTCCTCCTGACTTCAGGGCTGGTGCTTTATCCACTGCACCACCTAGCCGTCCCAGCTGGAATTCATCAAAAGGGAAGCTGTACAATACAATAGAGGGAGTTCAGGCTCTAAAATCAGATGACCTGGATTCAAATTCCATTTTTGACATTAAGTAGCTTGACCAAGTCATTTAACTTCCCTTGGATTAAATTTTCTCACTTGTAAATTGACATTATTGAATAAGATAACCTCTGATGTCCATTATAGCTTTATAGCTATGATTCTATTTGACTTTTTGCTTTCTAATTGTTTATCTTTATCATCAACATTTTTCAATTTTCCAATGATGTTTATGGGTGAGTTACAACAGTATAAGCTACTATTATATTTTTGCTCATTCTATGATAGTTTGTATGAATTCTAACAACTTAAGAGAACAATGTACACATTAACAACATTGTGAGATGATCAATCTTGATGTAAGCAGCATCTCTCAACAATTCAGGACAACATATAAGACCAGCTATAGACAATGTTATCCGCATCCAGAGGAAGAAAAGCAAAACAAAACAAAAATAATCCTTCAGAATCATATGAACATTTTATAAAAATTATCAGATATGTATCTCTTCCCCTTAATGCTAATTCCTCATATAGAAAACGACTACTCTGTAAACATGCTTATCAAAAATTTGCATGTACAATGCTATTCTGACTGTGCACCAGTGAGGGAAGTAAATTTTGCACCTTAAAAATATATATGTGCATTTGGATGTTAAAAAACCCTAATTAATTATATAAAAAGAATTCTTACAATTTGTATTTTTATTTCTGCATTTAATACTTAAGGGAATGTCTTTCCAAAATGTGTAGAAATATATTTTTCAGATTCTATATTTCATCATAACTTTTCTTTAAAATATCTCTATTTCCTCACCAAGACCTTTTACTCCACATGTAGTTTTTAATTTTAGTACTATAGTTTTTAGTTTGCTCAGATCTTTTCAGTTGATTTTTATTATGTTTTCCATCCAGCTTTCAATGTATTTCTTCCCTCTAGCCCATTCTCATTATCAGAGAGTACAAGTTAACTAAACTACTTACTAAATGTTTATTAATTCATTTAGTAAAAAAGCCAATTATTAAAAAAATTGTTGAACCTTATTTTATTCCTGTCATTTTTTTAATGATTTTAAATTCATTCTTGAAATTCACGAAAGAGCATTCAGTAATAAATTCCTTTTGGAATTTATTAACCACTCCAAAGATTCCTATAGTCTATTCATTTTTGCTTAGTTCTTGTTAATTTATTGCATTCTTTTCCATCACTTTTCCTAACTTTCTTTTATCCCATAACATTTATTAATTATATCAGAGTAATTATTTTTATTCATTTTCTCAATAATTCTCATTATTATAGAGATAATTTTCCCCATGATGATTTATTTAATTCCCTCCATTTTTGTGATAATTGTAAGATTTTTTATACTTGCTTGTGTTTCATGTTGATATAAGACTTAGCCATGGTCACTCACTCAAGCATCTTGAATCTTCCCTCGCTCTCTTGATCTTAACATAGCCTAAGATTGTTTTGGCTTTTTTGGATGTCAAATTATGATATTCACTCATATTAAATTTGCAATCTATTAAAATTCTCAGATCTTTTGCATATGGATTATTGTCTAGCCATGATTCCTTGATCCTATATTCATGCATTGAATATTAGGTTCCCATTATTGAAATTTTCATTTGGCTTATTCTATGTTAATTTATTAAATTTGACTATTTTAGGCTGGAAATTAAAGACAGAAAAAAAAGGCAAGAGTGGAATGGCACAGCCATATTCTTTCCCCACACGCATTATTGGTAGATGGAAAAAAGGAGAAAACATAGTGTTGGGCTCTTTGTTGATTGTCCAATTTTCCAGGAGGTAGCATAACATAGTATACAAATGGTCATTTATATGTACTGGCAATGGGAATGCATATGTGAATGTCTGATAAATAGATTTCTTTTTTTATCTTCAGATATAGTCTAACCAACAGAATGTATGTGGGAATATATACAGATAGATAGATAGATAGATAGATAGATAGATAGATAGATAGATAGATGATAGATAGATAGATGTAACTATCACTGTAAAACATTTTAAAAGATACAAAGGCAAGAGCATAAACATATGGATCAGTTGCATTCATTCTTTTAAGATTTTTTTTTGCAAAGCAATGGGGTTAAGTGGCTGGCCCAAGCCACACAGCTAAGCAATTATTAAGTGTCTGAGGCCAAACTTGAACTCAGGTACTCCTGACTCCAGGGCCAGTGCTCTATCCACTGTGCTACCTAGCTGCCCCAGTTGCATTCATTCTTAAGGATCACAAAAGTACAAATGGCTAAACATTATATGCACTTGAAACCTTTTAATAAATTATCACATTATTGCAAAATCTAAATCCTTCTTCCTGAAAGAGTTAATACGGATCTCAAAAATTCCTTGCTTACTCACATAGAAGAGTTAATGCATGGGTAAAAATCAATAAAAAAATATTGTTGATGAGAGTTGGTTTTGCTTTGCTGTAGACACTCCCTATATTGACACAGAGTATAAACCTGTTGAGATTTAGGTGACAACCTTTAAGAATTGCTATAGCTGAAATATAATCTTCCCTGAATTTAGTTTAGCCAGTCCAGAGATGATATACAATCCACTGCTAGACCTATCTCAGAGTCCTTCCAGCTCAACAGTATCAGCCAGATCACAAGCTTTAAGATCCAATTAAGTTTATGCTTTCCCCAAATTTAGAGCTGTTCAATAGTGTAAAAAATGTCAATTTAATCTTTTTTTGCTTTTAGAATTGGATTGTTGCTAGGAAACAATCAATTAAAAAAAATCAAGCTAAAGTGCAAAGTTTTTCTTTTCTTGAGTTGTCTTTAATGAGTTAGAAAGAGCAGCATGGTTGACCCATCTGCTGCCTTAAAAAGGTCTGTAGCAGGAGAGGTGATGGGCAGAAGAATCTCTTCTGGCAATGTCTAAGGCACTGAAATTGTATATCAGTTCTCTATTATAGCCAAAAAAGATTTCAATTATGCTCCAGTCAATTAAAGTGTGAAAAGAAAACGAAACAGCAAGATGTTACTATCTCAATTACACATTCATTTTGCATACATTGAAAGTGAATGACTCTTTGGTCAAATGAGCTTTTTTTGTCAATTGCACAACTTATTAGTAAACATTAAGGTTCAATGTTTTATTAAGAACAGGAAATCTTGGGCAAATTAGCCATAAGTAAATGCTGAAATTGTTTCAATGAAGGAGGATGTATGTCTTTTATTTTCAGATGCCCACCTTCCATAAATTAAAATACTCAATACTTCACCAGCCAGATATCAGAAATGAACAGTGAATCTGCCATCAGAGATGTTTCCCATTTCTTAAGTACTCTTCTGGATCCTGACAGAATTGATTGGATTTTTGATATAGAGTTGAAGTGGCAGAGATGAAAAATTATTCCTCCTTAACAAACCATTTGAGTGCCAAATTGTATCCAAATGCAATCCAACCTCCAAAATGTTTTATTTTTAAGAGATAAATTAAGGGAAACCAAAATTCATTCATCCTGCTGTCTGGGTTTTTGAATAAATGGTGAACTAAATGTATCTATTGAAAATTTTATCTTTTAACAATTATAAAAAGAAAAGAACAATATTACTAACAGACTCCTTCAGGTGATCCCAGTACATTTTATTGTGTTATTTAATAAAGGGACTTTTTAAAAAATATGCAACAGCTAAAACAGTTTTCTAAAATATTTCCCATACCACTGTAGAAGACCACATTTTAGAATAGCTCAGAATGAGCTGCAAGTTACAATATAGGAAACAGTTGAAATAAACACTGGCCAATCTTTAGCATGATACTTCACTATCAAAATGTCATAACCCTATACTTTACATAAGCCCAACATATGATCACATGACATTACCTTTAAGGATCATCAAATCATGAATCAGGCAATGAGGATCCAAATTTAAAATGGAGAAAGTAGGATGAGAACTTACTTATTTTGGTTGTGAAGAAGACATGTTCACAGACAAGTAAAAAAAAGAGATATACAATAAATGCAGTATTTTGGGAATCAGGGACAATAACCAGCAATCTGAAGAATCAGGGAAAGTCTCTTGAATGATGTGGCACTTAAGCCTTCTAAGTCAGAAGGCAGTTGAGAACTGACTTGGTGCTAAGGGAGAAGTAAAGGAAGATCATTCCATAAATGAAAGAAGGAAGGAAGGAAAGATGGGTGTAGATCACATAAGTGTCTGAGAGGAAACTCAAGGGTAGTCGTTCAGGAAGAGTGGGATAGTGACTTATTAGTTCAATTCTAGGATGCTAACACAGAGTGTATTTTAATATATCTTCCTGCTTAATATATAAATCTTTGGGAAGAAAATCATGTAAAAGGTCATAGAGGACTATAAAGGGCAGTTTGAATATTTCTTCATTTCTAAGCTAGAAATGGTTTGGATATATATTATAATGAATTAAATAAAATTGTTTTAGGCTATTTTAATACTAAGAAATAGAAGAGATTAGTATTTATACCCAATTTTCCAGTTCTTGATTCAATGCTTTACTCTTGTGCTATACTAATTAACAACTAGTAAAGTATGAATAATGTTATTAAACTTCAATTTATGCAACTGACATATTCTTGAAAAAATAAATATTACCTAAAAAGTGGATGATTTAAAATAGATTAGATGAATATAACACACAAAGTAATAGTATCATAAATCCTGTGGAAAGCTGAAAATTGTTTTGTATTAATCTTATGTAATTTCTTCCTTAATTTTAAAGACTTTTGTTTCTCCATCACATTAGTTTCCAAATATATTCCTTCCCTTATCCCTACTGTCCCTATCCAGAATCCTTTCCTTATAACAAAAAGAAACCAATACAGCAAGCTTATTTGACAATGTATGTGATACTTTACTCTTGTTGTCCCCTCACCCTGAAATTAAGAAGAGTAGATGCATTTTCTCATTTTTTTCTCCATGGCAAGCTTTGGTCAGTGTCTCAACACAGCATTCACTAAAAAGGTCAAAATAGATACATTATTTAGATATAAAGACATAAATCAATTAAGAGAACAAGGAATAGTTTCTTTCAGATCATGGAGAGAGGAAGAATTTATGACCTAACAAGGAGATGGAAAACATTAAAAAATTCAAATTAAATAATTCTGATGGCATTAAATTAAAAGAGAACAGAACAATGCAACCAAGATTAACATGAAAGCAGAAAGCTGGGAAATTTTTTTTTCAGTGAGAATTTCTGTTAAAGGCCTTATTTCTAAAATATATAGAGAGACCTGAATATAAGAATATAAATCATTCCCTAATTGATAGGTGATCAAAGGATGTTATTAAAATATCCATAATCATATAAAATAGTCTAAAACACTATTTATTAGAGAAATATTAACACACCTCTGAGGTGTTACCTTATACTTATCAGGGTGGTTGATATTACAGAAAAAGGAAAATCATAAATGTGGCAGAGATATGGAAAAACTGAGACATTAATGCACTATAGGTAGCATTGTGAACTGACCCAATCATGTTAGAAAGCAAAAAGGCAATAAAATTATGCAAACACTTTGATTCAGCAATACTATTACTAGGTCTGTATCCCAAAGAAATCAGAAAAAAAGGGGAAAAACCCATATGTACAAAAATATTTATAACAGTTCTATTTGTGGTGACAAAGAATTGGAAATTGAGGGGATGGATGAGCAAGTAGTGTTATATGAATGTAATAAAATTTTATTGTTCTATAAGAGATTATGAGCATACAGAGTTCGAAAAACCCCGGGAAGACTTACACAAATTGATGTTGAGAGAAGTAAATCCAGGAGAACTTTGTACACAGTAACAGCAATATTATGTGATCATCAACTATGATAGACTTAGTGATCAAAGACAGTTCCAAAAGACTTGTGAGGGAAAATATCATCCACAACCAGAAAAAGAATCATGGAATCTGAATATAAATCAAAGCATACTATTTTCATTTTTGGTTTATTTTGGGGGGTTTTATAATTTCTCATGATTTTTCCCTTTTGTTCTGATTCTTCTTTCACAATATGACTAGTATGGAAATGTTTAAAATGATTAGACATGTATCACATATGACAAATTGCTTACTCTCTTAGGGAAGAGGGAATAAAGGAGGGAAGGAAAAAAATTTGGAATTCAAAAGTCTTACATAAATGAAAGTTATCTATGCATGTTATTTGAAAATATACTGCTGTTTATATGATTGCAGTTACCAGGTATATTGCTTTTTCTGGCTCTACTTACCTGACTCTGCATCAGTTGCTATAAGATTTTCCATACTTCTCCAAATTCTTCATTTTTGCTGTTTCTTGTGGTAAAGAATTATTCCATTATAGTCACATACTGTAATTATAGTAGCAAAATTCCAAATTGCCTTTCCAAATGGTTGAGCCAATACACTGCTCCATCATTATTGTACCCTTGTATAATATAAAGTTATTCACACTTACTAGATACACTTTCTCAAATCCAATCATCAATTCCTTTTAAACTGGATTGTTTCCACCACCTAAAAGTGACTATTTTTAGTCAGATGACTAGTAATCTCTGTCAGAGAAAAAAATTAATAATAATCTTACATTTTGTAATACAGAAATTCTATATAAAAAGATCTGAAAACTATAAAGTATTTAAAACCTAAATATAAATGTAAATAATGCAGTTAAACAAATTCTTTCATCATAAACTTTCAATGAGGCTTATTTAAGACTCCTTTAAGCCTTTAATGTATTATTTATATGTTCATTTAAATTACAATATAATAAATATATGTCAATTTCAACAAGAGTTCATTTTATAAACAAAATCTTAGGGTATGTTTGCACACAGATATTTTTAAATATTACCACATATCATATCATATCATATATTAATTTTTATATATATTGGAAATGGGATTTGCTTAACCCTGAGTTGAATTTTCTTCCTTCAAGGACTATAGAAAGGAATCAGTATAAAACATAGCAGCATATAATATTCTGCAACATCATCTCAATCAAGAAATCTCTAAGCACCTACTATGTGTCATGAACTTCCTCAAAGAAGGGCAGCTTGGTGAGCCTGCACTCAGGAAGACCTGCATTTAAATCTAATTTCACACCATTACTAGCTGTGTGACCTTGGATAAGTCACTTAACCCTCTTTGTCTCAAATTTCTTTAACTGTAAAATGAGCTGGAGAAGAAAAAAACAAATAATTTCATATCTTTTCCCAAAAAAATTCTCCAAATGGGGTCACAAAGAGTTGTATATGAATGAAAATGACTAAACAACAAAAATCCTCAAAGAGTTTACATTCAGATGCACATGACAATGCATTTCTTCTGTCACCTGACTCAGAATAATTCCAGAGCTAATCAGGGCAGATCAAAATTTAAATTGGCCACATTTGCTTCAATAGATCATTTTTTACCAATTTCATTGCAACAGTGGCTTTTCCTCCCTATCCATTAAAAAAAAATTGGTGGTATTTTTATGTATCTTAGTACATGCTTCCATAATTTCAACAATACAAGACAATCTCTTGTATAAAATAAATCTGCTTTTGTGTTTATTTATTAAAATGTTTCACAAATTCTACAAGATTATATAAATATCAATCAAGAAAATAGTTATTAATTCTTACTATGTTCCATGAACTGTGCAAGGTACTGAGAATACAAAAACAAAGATGAAACAAACACCTCTCAATGCGTTTGGAGAATGTTGGGAACTACTATTATTTCTACTGTACCCATAAACTGAACTTGAAGAGCATATGGGGAAAATATATATATATATATATATATATACTTAAAAATACTGAGTTTTCAATGCCAGTATGAAATTAAAATTTCAAATGTGTATTCTCATATATTAAAGTGAAGTGCTTTGAATAACAACAAAATACACAAACCTAGATGAAAAGAAATTCATTTTTTCAACTGCGTTACCATTTTATTCATTTATTTCAACCAGAGAGCAAAACAGAAACATTTCCTCTGTCTTGAACTAAAATTAATAAAGGATAAAATGAAATTTAAAATATTGGACTTAAAAACAAGAATCTTCTCATGTCATTTCTTTTTTTCCCTTCAATGCCATCCCACTGAGTCTACAGAGTTAATTATGATTTCCAAAATTCTTTTCATCTTCTCATGGGAATATATGCTACTTCACAGTGGGTGTCTGATTTAAGATCACTCTTAATTATGATACAGCATATCTCTAGCTTGATTATTTTCAGATTGATTAACCTTAAGATAAAGAGTCAGAGTTTCTAAAGGGTTCATTTAGTGATAAGGAAATGACTATTTAGAGAGGGATCTTATTTGTTCAAAGCAATAAATTGCTTGTTCTTGACTACAAAAAATGCTCAGGTCTGCTAAAAGATTATGAAGAATTTTGTCCAAGGCCCATACACACACACACACACACACACACACACACACACACTCATATATATACGTATGTATGTTTATATAACTAAAATTGAATACTTGTTTTTAATAAAAATCTGAAAATAAAATCTCTATAAATGTCTCTGTGAACAATAGTTATACAAAATTTTGAGACTATAAACCAGATCAATTATGGTATAATTACTAAATTACTAAAAGGTTCTTCACTTTAAGAAACCATTCACAGCTGGCCTTCTTTAAACATAAACCTCCTGCTAACACATTAAAGTGTTTGCTTATAGCTCAGGATTTGAGAGAGTACTGAGGACAGAGAAACTTAAATGTTAGTGTCAGAAGTTAGTATAATTTGATTTACAAAAATTATATTGACACTGCTATTATGTAAAGAAAGTACACCTGCGCATCTATTTGAATTAAACAATACTTCAAAACACTCATATGTTGTAGATTTTATCATTTTTAATTGTCCAAATTTCAATCAGACTCTGTCTTTGTGTGTGTGTGTGTGTGTGTTTGTATGTGTGTGTTCTAGCATGAGTGCTAGGGCCATAAAAAGGGGAGGTACAGACAGATTTAATCATTCCAGAGAATTTAACTTGGTTAATTAATTATAACAGATAAGATGAGTGCGACTAAATCATGCCCAGTCTGATATGTGGAATGTTACCTTTTCAGGCATCACAAAATCAGATTTATTGTAAACTGGATATTCAACCTACATTTATGAACAGTACCAAGCCTGAAATAGCAAAATTGAAGGGGGGTTAATTTAAGGATCATCTTGGCACTGTTAGGGATATTTAAATGATCCCAGACTTCTCATTTGTCTATAAAATAAATTAGAAATTCCTTCACCTTAAATTTAATGCCCTTTACAATGCAGATAGATACTACCTTTCTAGCTTTTTCCCCACATGATTTTTCCTTTATGAACTCTATAAACTGGACAACTATTTGTTCACCAAGCACAACATGTCATTTTTTACTTTTCTGAATTAGTTACAGGTCAACAACCCTCTTCTTCCTTTGACATGTTTGGAATGTTTTCTAAATCTTCAGCTTATTTCAAGACACTTCTGCTGCTATCTCTCTTTCTCTCTCTCTCTTTTCCATCAAATATTTATTTTTATATATACTATAACCTCTTCTCCCACCTAACAAAACAGAAGTCAAAACATTACAGGAAATTTGTGTGTTTTTTAAATTGTTTTGTTTGCTGTTTTCAATGTACATAGAAAGTACTTAATAAGTGCTCACTAAATTGGATTAAATGAGTCATTAAAGTAAATTCTTATGACAACATTGTTGGATCTATGATTGTACAAGTGAGGGCATTTACTCTGCTGATAAAGACTTCTACCTGTTTATGATGGCTCTTCATATACCTATTCATATTTATTCATGAACCCTCCATAGTATGTACCAACATGCTAGGCCTGTCTATTGGTTTCCTTTAATATCATGGGAACATTAGTATACCACTTTAGCTGGCCATCTATTATGTTTCATTTTTGTTACATGGCCCACCATCTTTTCTGATTATTCATGTCTTCCATAACATTTTCTGAACACAAATTGCTGTTGGTAATGTATTTCAGCCTACTTATGCCAATTATGTGTCTTTCCATTGCCTGCAGGGTTATTTGTAATTTTAATTCTTTCCTTACATTGAAAAATAAAAGTTGACTAGCCTTAGCACCTGAGCAGCATTTCATTACATTTTTTCATGCTCTGTTTCAAATTTCCTTCTCAAAAAGTCAACAAAAAAAGGCCTACCCTGTATGTCTTCACATTTAAATACTTTTTTCCTTTTAAAAAGTATCCACCACTGGCATCTGGGATTCAGTACAAATTTTCAAACTATAATTAAACAAAATTAGACTCAGCGATCCAGAAAATCAGTCATTTTGAAAAACAAAACATGAAAGAAAAAAAAACACTATTCCCAAAAATGGTTCTGCTGAATTAAAAAAAAAAAGCAGAGGACAGGGGACTAGAGGATGATTTAAAAAAATGTGCATATGTATTTACTGTTAGGAAGTTAAGTCTGATTAATATGAAACATGGAGTATAGAAGAAAAAAGAACTGTACTAGACGTCTGGAGATCTGGGTTCAACTCTTTGTCTAATATCTACTTACTGACATTTATTAAGCATATCAGTTAACTTCTGAGGATCAATTTCCTTGTTTCAAAATCAGGATACTGGTATTCTTTGCATCAAGGTGAGTTATGAGGTAAATGTGATTGTGAGGTTTAAGTTTTATGTATATACATATATATTGAGTTATTATCTACATAAGTTTGATAAGGAGCTGTACATAGATCTGAACTCAAACATAGTGTTGGTTTACTAGGGCTGACTATATTCTATATTGCATATATAAATCTTGATGACAAGGAGTTGTACACAGAACTAAACTCAAACATGGTGATGACTGACTAGGGCAAATTTTATTCTATATTTACAAACTTAAAAAATAACTACATACCAGACTGGGTTAGGAAGTCGGTGAGCAGACCTGACTTCCCAAAGAAGTTTATCCTATTAACAAGTTTAGGTGTTTGGTGTTTGGGTACATCCAAAAACTAAAGTTCCATCCATTCCTTCTGCTCCAAAAGAATGATACATGTACAGTGAAGGCTGAATTGGACTAGAACCCCTTCCAGGGAAGCTTCAATGGAAATTCCCACAAGACCATAGTGAATCAGTGTTTATATCTTTAAGGGATAGCAAATATTCTCTATTTTTCCAAAGTCTAGTGAAGAAAGAATTTGTTACATAGTTAGGATACAGGAAACCCTGAGTGGTACCTTGATCTTGACAGGAGCAGAGGTAGTGTGCTTATAAGTGAAAAGGAGGGAATGTGTTAGGCTGGTATCTAAGTCTTTCTAACTCCAAAGTCAGCTTTCTATACAGCTCTGCTTCTTCAATTAGGTTTCTAGGAGGTGTTTAATAAATAAGAATTGAGTTGAATTTGGGGGAACATTTTGATCCTAATTGCTGCTAATAGGAGGGGAAAAAAAGAAAAGTCTGCTTTAAGAATCAAAATACTCAATGACTTCTCCCTCTCCCACTGCCAAAAGTATAAACAAGAATGCTATCACAGGTAAAACAATGGATAGAACATTTAGAGTTAGGAGGATGGGAATTCGAATCCCACCTCAAGAACGTGACACTTACTAGCTATGTGACTTTGGGCAAGTCACTTAATACTGATTGCCTTGCACCCAGGGTCATCTCCAATCATCCTGATTCATAACTGGCCACTGGACCCAGATGGCTCTGGGGGAGAAAGTGAGCCTGGTGACTTAGTAAAGTATTCCTTCACTCAAATTCAATTCATGAGCTTTTCATGGCATCACCTTCCTGATGTCTTCGAGAATGAAAGACAAACACCTTCAGCATCATAGATTTAGAACTGAAAAGGATCTTCTGAGTTATCTATTTTACCCTTCCACTCACTTTACAGATGGGAAAAATGTAATCTTAGAGAAATTAAATGCTTTGTCCAAGGTCACAAAGATGTTATCTGATACCAGATATTCTGACTACAGATCCAACCATCTTTTTGAAACACCATGCATGTTTTAGGAAGAAAGGTATAGGCAGAAATAGGGAACAAAACCAATCTTATTTTTGTTAAAGCAATCCAGATTGTATTAGAAAGACTGGAATAGAAAACAGAAAGAAGTTGAGCAAAGGGTTAGCAGTGTAGCATCAAGAAGTTCAAGAAAATTCTCCTGAGTTAGGAGAAAGGTATATTTCTAAAGTGCAGTTTTCCCTATCATGTTATGATCCTATTTTAAAAAGCCCCTTTTCTTTAGAATGAAATGCAAACTTCTTTGTTTGCCTTTTAAAGTCCTTAACAATCCAGCTCCAAGTTACCTCAACAGAATTATTGAGTATTTTTCTATTTTATGCATTTGTATGCTTCAGGCAAATTTACTTACTTAGTGTTACTCATGTGTGACATTGTATCTTCTTATTTATGTGCTTTTGGCCAGATTTTTCACCATATCCAGAATGCCTTTCATGATTTTCTTCAAATCTCAGCTCAAATACTGCCTGCTCTGGAAGCCTTCAATTACTATGAAGCCTGATGTCAGAAATAATTTTCTATCCATTCCACACTTATAGGGTATTTACTTTTCTGCCCCATCTATAATGGAAGCTCCTCAAAAGCAGGAGCAGTTTCTTTTCTGTCTTCAGAGCCCCAGAATCTAGCAGAGTGCTTAGACTATAGCAAGTATTTTGTAAATGTGCCTTGACCAAATAAATGAACGTTTTAAAAGTGTGCTTTTACTATTTGTAAAAAAAAAAAAGTATAAATTCTCAGTATTGTCATTTTTATCTTTTCAAGCAAAAACGTAAACATCCCTTCTACTTTCTATTTTATTTGCAGGGGGGATGGGGAAACCTCCCCACCATTGGTTCAGATACATTAAAAAAAGCTCTCTATGAATGAATTAATGAATAAATAAATGAAAAGATAAATTTAAGTGTTTAGAAAAGCACTGCACCAATTACTGGAGATAGGAAAGCAATATAATCTTTGTCCTCAAGGATCTCACATTCTCGAGGAGAGAATATATGAAAGGCTTCATCTACAAGTCAGGAAAGGATTTATGATCCTAAGGGGTCTAACACCATATCTTCTTTAATATCATTTTTGCTGATTATTGTATTTACCCCTGTATAAGATACACCCTTTTTCGAAAAATTTGGGGTCTAAAAACTGGGAGCATCTTATATAATGCTAGTAGATTTTTTTTTTACTTACATTTCCCACTTCTTTCTTGTTGTCTTTGTGCACATGGTTTTGCATTTGTCACTGGTATATTAGGTTACATTTTGCCATGTTCTGCCCAGAAATGGCTCAGAAAATATATTTGTACAATGCTGAATTCAAGGTCAGAGTGATTAAGTTTGCAAAAGTGAATGGAAATTGTGCTGCTGAACGTCAGCAATCTGAGACTGGCTACAAGAAAAAGAAACCCTCCAGAAAATGCCCTGGTGGAAGAAGGCCATGAGAAGTGAATAGGTCAAGTGGCCTGGGTTAGAGAAGGAATGGAAGTGTTGGATTGAAGAGCAAAGAGCCATTGGAGTTTGTATGTCCACAAAGATGGTTCAGCAGGATGCAAGAAGAATTGCTGATGAAAAAGTCACTGATTTCAAAGGACATATGTGGTGCTGCTTCAGGTTCATGAAACAAAATGGACTAAGCATGTGTCCATGCACCAGGCTTGCCAGGAAGAGCTTATAGTCAGACCAGAGTACAGGCAGAGGAGTGGTCAGAGCCTCTCCTGAGGCAGGGCTTCATCATCAAACACAGATGAGGATGAGCTAATGGATGGCAGGAGGAGTTGTATGAATTTGATGATGAATGAATTTTGAGTTCAACAACTTTATGAAATACATTTTTTTCAAATTTCAGGCCCCAAAATTAAGGTGTGTCTTATATATATAAGGAACACAGTAAGTCATATTAGTTTGGAATATTGAATGGTTTGACAGTACCAATAAGTTTGGCATGGAACTTTCTTTTCTAGGTTTTCAGTAGCTATGACTACACCACACAGAAATAGATACCACATTTCAGCTTCATGGGACTTACTTCCTGGGATTATGACTTGAAGGGTTGAAATGGATAGGATGGGGGTTTGACAGGTATTGCCCTTCCTCAGTTTCTTGGTTTTACCTGCCTACCAGTGGTAGTTGATCAGCAGTTGGTGATGGGGCTAAGTGAAGAGGGTAGACCTCTCCTAAGCAGTAATAGCTCTCTTCAATAATGGCCACCAGGAGAGCAATCTAGGAGGATGCAGATGTCTAGAAGGTCAGCTATTCCCAAGACTCTTGAATATAAACTCCTGTATTATTTCCATTATGGTGTGAGGGGAAGTGGTGATTAAGAGAATGAAAGTAGTTCCTGGCAATGTCACCTACTGTTTTTGCTTCGAGGTGCCTTGTCTTCAGCTAGACTGACTTGCTTGCCCCATAGATGGTACTGATTGACATTTAAATAAATGGATGACCATCTCAGATGAAGAGAGCACCCAACTTGGCATTTCAACACTGACATAACACCAGTAGCAGCTCAGAAAAAAATATCTAAAATTGGCAATAGATTGAGTTTAAGGGAGAGAATTACATACAAAGAGGGCAAAAGGAATAGAAAAGAAAGAGTAGAGATAACCTTCAGGTAATAAATATGACAACAGGAGCAGGCAGACAAATGTGGCATCTACCAAGCAGGAAGCTTGTTTTTAAGCAACCTTAAAGATACATGCAGTTTCAGAGGTGAAAAGAGATGTGAAAAGCAACAGTATTTAAAATAGTCTCTCTAAAGCATGTCATTCATCCACATTATCAGTCATATAATCCTATCTGTTATTTTAGAAAGTCAAGTGCCAGGTTAGAGCTCATGTGAATGTGTGTGTGTGTGTGTGTAAACACAATAAGCTAGAAATGGGAAAAGAAAGCAAAACAAAAGAAGCATTCCTTTCTGAAATTCACATGCTTTAAATTCTTACCTTTTTCATATATGCTTATAATACTGGCAAAATGTGAAAATTCAAAGATATAAAATATTCCTCAGTTCCAAATCTATAAGATTCATCTTGTTAACTAATTTCAGTTTCATCTGTGTAAACATACCTCCAAGGCAATTTGTGGACTTTATTTGATTTGCTGTGCTGTCTCTACATTCACAAAGGAAAGCTGATTTCAGTCTCTACTCTTATACCATAAAGAGACAACCAGACTGGACTAAGTTTGATATACAGGCACTCCTTAGTCATGAAAGGTGTTCTTTAGAATGGAAGTAGATTCTTAAAGGGATAAAAGTGCTCACAAAAGTAAAATAAATCCTGTTTATATTATTTTTCTTCTGGAGTGTGTGTGTGTGTGTGTGTGTGTGTGTGTGTGTGTGTGTGTAATATGAATATAAAAGCATCATGGGATCAAAAGGGTTTAGAAGTATATACTGTGTGTCACAAAAAAATTAAGTACAGCCAGGTCCAGATTAATGCAAGTAATGAATCATCTGAAATGGTCACAGGTTTTCTTTTTTAAATTTTCATTATATGAAGTTATAATTATGTGAAAATAGTCACTGGATATTTCCTATTGGAATTATACCATGGAAGTTCAACCAAATTGATCAGGTCCAGAGATTTCTTATTGGCACTAATTTGGTCCAGGTTAATCATCTTATTTACTGGATAATTTTCCAATTGCAAAAAATAAAAGCCCACTTATTTTCTTTCCATTCTAGAGATGGTAATGGTAAGCTCATAGGTTGGCTTTTTTTTTTAGTGACTCATACAGTGGTTACATATGAAGATAGAAAGACAATAAATAGACAGGCAGTTTGATTGATGCACTGATATAATCAAAGGCCTAAAGTGTTATGGGAGATGGTCAGAGGTGAGAAGTGTCTCCTCAAGGAAAGGTACAAGATTCATCATTGGAAGGAGGCAAGGTAAATGGTAAACGCAAAATCAGACAAGACCCTGAAGTTATGACAAAGAATGTTTGCCTCCTATTTTATGTTCTCTCATCCAAAATAGTAAAATGCTTCAACCATAATAAGTTGAAAATATTGGTATTTTAAAGCTTTCAAAATTGATTTTTACTGTCAATTTGATCCAGTCAAGCAGTAAGATTAGCAATCTGTAGAAATAGCTAGTTAATTTTATCATTAAAAAGTAAATGAATGACCACAGTTTTAGTTTTACTTTAAAGAAAATATAAGGTTTAATGAAATAGTATTGTTGTGGAGAAAAATGCAAGACGATGAATCTCATCATTATCATCATCATCATCATCATCATAATGGAATAAAGTAAAAATTTTATTTATTTTGAGTTTTACAATTCCCCCCCCCCCCCACAGAAGGCATTCTGCTAGTCTTTACATTGTTTCCATGGTATATATTGATCTCAGTAGAATGTGATGGCAGAGAAATCATATCCTTAAGGAAGAAAAATAAAGTATGAGATAGTAAAATTACATAAGGTAACAGGTTTTTTCCCCCTAATTTGAAGTTAACAGTCTTTGGTCTTTATGCAAAGACCATAATCCTTTCTCTGGATACAGATGGCATTCTCCATTGAAGATAGCCCCAAATTGTACCTGGTTGTTGCACTGATGCAATGAATTTAACAGTATTTAAATCTGATTTTATTTGCATGAGAAGAGTTTTGTTGCTGTCAGGATATACAGTATTTTTCTGTTTCTGTTCATTTCACTCAGCATCAATTCATGCAAATCTTTCCAAGTTCCCCTGAATTCCCAACCCTTCTGGTTTCTAATAGAACAATAGTATTCCATGCCATTACATATACCACAGTTTGTTGAGCCATTTCCCAATTGAAGGACATTCACTTAATTGTCAATATTTTTGGCCTTCACAAAAAGGCTGCTATAAAAATTTTTGAACAAGTGATGTTTTTAACCTTTTTTTCATAATCTCTTCAGGATATAGACCCAGTAGTGGTATTGCTGGATCAAAGGGTATGCATATTTTTGTTGCCCTTGGCCATAATTCCAAATTGTTTACCAGAAAGGTTGGATCATTTCACAGCTCCACCAACAATGTATTGGTGTCCCAGATTTCCCACATTCCTTCCAACATTGATCATTATCCTTTCTGGTCATATTGGCCAGTGTGAGGTGATATCTCAGAGATGCTTTTACATTTCTCTAATAAGTAATGATTTGGAGCAATTTTTCATATGACTATAGATTGCTTTGATTTCCTCAGCTGTAAATTGCCCCCACATATCCTTTGACCATTTGTCAATGGAATGGCTTCTTTTTCTGAAAATTTGACTCAGAAGTGAGTCCTTTGTCCGAAATACTAGTTGCAAAAATTGTTTCCCAACTTACTACATTTCTGTTGATCTTGGTGTCAATGGTTTTGTTTGTGCAAAGGCTTTTTAATTTAATGTAATCAAAATTATCATTTGTTTTCAATGATGTTCTCCATCTCTTCCTTTGTCATAAACTCCTACCCTTTTCATAGATCTGACAGGTAAACTGCTCCTTAATCATCTAGTTTGCTTATAATATTGTTTTTTATGTCTAAATCTTGTATTCATTTGGTTCTTATCTTGATATAGGGTGTGAGGTGTTGATCTAATCTAAGTTTCTTCAATACTAACTTCCAACTTTCCCAACAGTTTTTTTTTATCAAAGAGAATCCAATAGCTGGATTCTTTGGGTTTATCAAATAACAGATTTCTATAATCTATAATTTTATTTATATATATTATGTTAATATTATATATTAGTATAATATATATATATATAACTTAAATTATATAATCATTTCCTGCTATTGCACCTAATCTATTCCACTGATCCATGACTCTTTTTCTTATCCAGTACCAGACAATTTTGAGGACTGATGCTTTATAATATAATTGTCGATCTGGTAAGGCTAAGCCACCTTCTTTTGCACTTTTTATCAATGAATCCTGGAAATTCTTGACTTTTTCATTTCTCCATATAAATTTACTTACAACTTTTTTTTAAACTCATTAATTTTTTTGGAATTTTGATTGGTAGTATATTAAACAAGTAGTTGACTTTTGGTAGAATTGTCAGTTTTATATATTAGCTCGACCTATCCATGAACAGCTCGTGTTTGTCCAGGTATTTAAATATGATTTTATTTGTATGAGAAGAGTTTTGTAATTGTTTTCAAAACGTTTTTGAGTCTGCCTTGGCAGGTAGACTCCCAGGTATTTTGTTTTTTCTCTGAGGTTACTTTGAATGGGATTTCTCTTTCTAGCTCTTTCTGCTGTATCTTGCTACTCAAATACAGAAATGTTGAAGATTGATGAGGGTTTATTTTATATCCTGATACACTGCTAAAGTTACTAATTTTTTATAGTAGTTTTTAAAATGACTTTTGGGGATTCTCTAGGTATACTATCATGTCATCTGCAAAGAGTGAGAGTTTTGTCTCATCCTTCCCTATTCTAATTCCTTCAATTTCTTTTTCTTCTCATTGCTGAGTTTAACATTTCTAATATGATATTGAATAGTAGTGGTGATAATGGGCACCCTTGCTTCACTCCTGATTTTATTGGGATTGCCTCAAGCCTATTCCCCTTGTATATAACGCTTGTTGATGGATTCAGATAGCTACTGCTTATTATTCTAAGGAACAAACCATTTATTCCTATACTCTCTAGTGTTTTTATTAGGAATGGGTGCTGTATTTTATCAAAAGCTTTTCAGCATCTATTCATATGATCATATGATTTCTGATAGCAGCATACCTCACAGTTTTCGTAATATTGAACCAGCCCTGCATTCCTGGGATAAATCCTACTTGGGCATAATGAATTATCCTGATGATAATTTGTTGTAATTGTTTTGTTAAGATCTTATTTAAGATTTTTGCAACTATATTCCTCAGGGAGATAGGTCTATAATTTCCTTTCTCTGTTTTAACTCTTCTGGGTTTAGGTATCAGCACGATATTGGTGTCATAGAAAAAGTTAGGCAGAGTTCCTTCTTCCCCTATTTTTCCAAAGAGTTTATATAGAATTGGAACCAATTGTTCCTTATATGTTTGATAGAATTTACTTGTGAATCCATCTGGTCCAGGAGATTTTTTCTTAGGGAGTTCAATAATGACTTGTTGAATTTTTTTTCTGAAATAGGGCTATTTAGGTTTTTAATTTCCTCTTCATTTAACCTGGGCAACTTATATTTTTTGCAAATATTCATCCATTTCACTTAGATTATCAAATTTGTTGGCATAGATTTTGGCAAAATAATTCCAAATTATTACTTTAATTTCTTCCTCATTGGTTGTGAGTTCAACTTTTTCATTTCTGATACTTGCAATTTGGTTTTCTTCTTTTTTTAAAATTAAATTGACCAGAGGTCTATCAGTTTTACTGGGTTTTTTTTTCATAAAACCAGCTCTTGGTTTTATTTATTAGTCCAATAGTTTTCTTGCTTGCAATTTCATCAATTTCTCCTTTAATTTTTAGAATTTCTAATTTGGTATTTAATTGGGGGTTTTCAATTTATTCTTTCTCTAATTTTTTTAGTTGCATATTTAGTTCATTGATTTCTTCTTTCTCTAATTTATTCATGTAAGCATGTAAAGATATAATATATCCTCTGACATCTGCCTTAAGTGTATTCCATAGGTTTTGTTATGTTGTACCATTATTGTCATTATCTAGGATGAAATAATTAATTCTTACTATACTTTGTTGCTTGGTCCACTCAATTCTTTAAAATGAGGTTATTTAGTTTCCAATTAGTTCTGGGTCTATATCTCCCTGGCCTAGCATTATATATGATTATTATTGCATTGTGATCTGAGAAAGATGTATTCACTATTTCTGCCTTTCTGCAATTGATCATTAGTTTTTTATGTCCTAGTACATGGTCAATTTTGTGTGCCATGTACTGCAGAAAAAAAGGATATTCCTTTCTATCCCAATTCAATTTCCTCCATAGGTCTATCAAATCTAAGTTTTCTACCAATCTATTTACCTCTTTAACTTCCTTCTTGTTTATTTTATGATTGGATTTATCTAAATCTTAGAGTGGGAGGTTTAGGTCTCCCACTAGTAGAGTTTTGCTGTCTATATTTTTTTTTAGGTTTTTGCAAGGCAAATGGAGTTAAGTGGCTTGCCCAAGGCCACACAGCTAGGTAATTATTAACTGTCTCAGACCCAATTTGAACCCAGGTACTCCTGACTCCAGGGCTGGTGCTTTATCCACTGCACCACCTAGCAGCCCCTGTCTATATCTTTCTACAGCTCTTTCAACTTCTCTAAGAATTTGGATGCTATCCCATTGGGTACATACATACTTAGTACTGAAATTACTCTCTATGGTACCTTTTAGGAGGATATAGTTTCCTTCCTTATCTCTTTTAATGCTGTCTATTTTTGCAACTGCTTTGTCTGAGATAAGGATTGCTACCCCTGCTTTTTTCACTTCAGCTGAAGCAAAATATGTTTTGCTCCAACCTTTTACCTTTACTCTATATGCATCACTCTGCTTCAAATGAATTTCTTGTAAGCAGCATATTGTAGGATTCTGGGTTTTAATCTACTCTGCTATCCTATTTTTAATCCATTTTAAGTGAGAGTTCATCCCATTCACATTCAAAGTTAAAATTGCTAACTCTTTATTGCCCTCCATGCTGTCTTCCTTCTGTTTGTATTTTTCCTTTTTTTCCTTTTATCCATATTCCCCAGTGTTTTGTTTCTGAATACTGCCTTCAGTGTGTTTGCCCTCTTAAATCGACCCCTTCCCCTTTTTCCCCTTTCCCTTTTCCCCTTCTTCTTCTGTTAGTTCCCCTTTTTTTACCCCCCTCCTCATACCCTCCCCTTTTCCTTTTAATGCTTGAAAGGTAAGATAAATTTCTTAACTTGATTAAGTGCTTCTAAAGTTAACTTTAAGTCAAGTCTGATGAGATAAAGTTTTAGGTGTTTGTCACCTGCTCCCTTCCTCCCCTCAATTACAATAGGTCTTTTGTATCTCTGGATGTAATGAGATTTACCCCATTCAGTCTCCCTCTAACTTCCCTTCTCCTTACTGACCCCCTTTTTAAAGAGGAATTGGTTTGAAATCATTCTGAGTCACAGAAAAGTTATGAGTTATGAGTGTCAATCACTTCTGGCTATGAATATTCTCTCTAATAGAGTTTACAATTCTCAAGAGTTATGAGACTCTTTCTCCCAAGTGGGTATATAGCCAGTTTCATCTTATTGTATAGCAGTTTGGTTTTTTTTTAACCTTTTCATGAGTCTCTTGAGCCTCCCGTTTGAGGTCCAAATTTCCTATTTAGCTCTGATCTTTTCATCAAGAAATTTTGTAAGTCTCCCATTTCATTAAATGCCTATCTTTTTTCCTTGGAAGAGCAGGCTCAGCTTTGCTGGGTAGTGGATTCTTGGCTACATTCCAAGTTCCCTTGCTCTTCATAATATCTCATTCAAGGCCTTTCAATCCCTTAATGTTGCTGCAGCCAGATCCTGTGTAATCCTTACTGTGGCTCCTTGGTATTTAATCTTTTTTTTTTCTTTCTGTTTGCAGGACGTTTTTCTTTTATTTGATAGTCCTGGAATTTGGCTATAACATTCCTTGGTGTTTTCATTTTAGGATCTCTTTCCAGAATGGATCGATGTATTCTTTCAATAACTATTTTGCCCTCTGGTTCCATTATATCAGGGCAATTTTCCATCAGTAAATGCTGTAATATTAAGTCCAGGCTTTTTTTTTTCCTTCAAGGTTCTCAGGAAGGCCAAAAATTCTCAGATTCTCCCTTTTCGATCAATTCTCTAGGTCAATGATTTGATTGATGAGGCACTTTACATTTTTTTCCTATTTTTTCAATCTTTTGGTTTTGTTTAACACAATCTTGTTCTCATGAAGTCATTAGTTTCTGCTGATTCAGTTCTTTTTTAGAGGAGATTTTTCTTCATTTATCTTTTGCAACCCCTTTTCCAATTGGTCCATTCTATTTTTTGAAGGACTTTTTTCATTTTCCCAAATGTAGTTTTGAGAGAATCATTTCCTTTTTTGAATTTCCCCAATTGAGGACTTGAGGGAGTTATTTTCATTTTGTATTTGTCCAATTGTTTTTTCCAAGAATTTGTTTTCTTGTTGCAAGATGTTAATTTTCTCTTGAGTTTCTTTTCCCAGTTTTTCCAATTGATTTTTAAACTCCTTGATATTTTAAAGGAAGTCTTTCTGGGCTGGAGACCAATTCATAGTCTCATCAGCAGTGCTAGATCTCTCTGGGTTACAATCTGTCTCTTCTAAGTATTTCTCCATGGGCCCCATTTTCTCTGACTTTTTTCATCTTGTGTTGGGGGGTGGGGCTGGCTCTCCCAGGTTTGCTTTTGAGGATCCTAGAGGCTTTGGCTTAGTAATTCCAAGGACCAGCCAGTAGGGGGCGCTGGTTTCTTTCTCTGGCGTGTTTGAGATCCTCAGCAGCAGGGTCTGTGTTGACCTTAAACACTGGGCTGGGCCCTGGGGGAGGGAGTTAATCTCCTTCTGTAGAGTTGAGCTCTGAAGCCCTAAGGGGGTGGGGGTGGGGGAGGCTGTTTACTGTTTGTTCTAGGCAAAGGGTTCCACTGAAAGTATGGAGCTCAGGTCCCTGGCACAGCAGGTTGTTCTCCAGGCTTGCTCTGAGATTCTGTGCTGGAACTCACTCTCTCAAAGCTCCACAACTAAAGCTGGATCTCCCACTCGCCTCACAGAAGTCTCCAGGACTGAGGCTGACCCTCTGATCTCCCCCAGTTGCTGTTCCTGGTCCTGATCCTTTGCTCTCATCTCCGGGTTCACCCACAGTACCCTGAGACAGACCTTCTTGTTATGTGTCCCTCTCCTAGATTCTCTTTCTGGGTTTTGTTGACTGAATTTCTGTTAAGAGGTTTCTCTCATGTTGTTTTTGAGGGGAAAGAGGCTCACTTATCACAGTGTATCTTCTCTCCACCATCTGGACTAGAAGTCCTGGCTAGCATTTATAAAGAGCTTTAAGATCTGTAAAGTATTTTATGATTTTTTTTTAATCTGTATGACAATTATAGGGTGGTAGATGGTATTATTACCCCCATTGTACAGGTTAAACAAATGAGGAAATAGTGGTTAAACAACTTGGCTGGGATTACAGGTAATAAGTGCCTGAATTCAGCACTTGGACCTAGGTCTTCTGGACTCCAGGTCTAACATTCCACCCACTGTACTAATTAACTGCCTATCAAAACAAATATGAACAATCTCTTTACTGATGATGAAGATGAATTAAAATTATAATCATAAAAGTACCTTACGTTACATACTTTTCTATTTTTAAAACTTTTATTCAAATGACATTTAATACTACATGAGCTAAATAGCCTAACTATAAGTGCAATGACATATACACAAATGCCATTCATTCATGCAATCATTTTTCTATTTATTTATTCCTCTGTTTATTTATGGGTTTTTTGGGACAGCTGAGGATTTCTAAGAGAGATGGTTTCAGAGGCTTGAATTAACTTACCAAAGGTCACAGTTAATAAATAACAAAACCTTCTAATGCCTTGGGCCACTGTAGTTTTACTAAATTCTAGTTTGTCTTAATGCCCTTTAAACTTTAAAATGTTATCACTTTGCCCTGTATATATTCTTTTTGGTTTGTTTGCGTAATTGAGGTCAAAAATTTTTAAAAAATTGATTACCAATGGAAATGATGATTTGATTGTTGGCAAGTAAAAATCCCAAAATCTATGCACCAGCTCTTAAAATTTTGTGGTATAGACCCCCAACATAACAACATTAATGGAGTGCTATTGTTACATTCATATATAAAATATATTAAATTGAAGTATAATTTTAAAGTTAAATTCTTCAATGAGAAGAAGGAAGCTAAAATTCTAACTTCTAAAGAGAAATTTACTTGGAGATGGGCATATGAACCTGGAAATTCAGGCAAGATTAATATGCAATATAAAATAAAACTCTCCAGAAACCAAATAAACAGTGATCACATTACTCATCACTTATTATATTACAGTCTCTTGTCAAAGTGTTGAAATGAAAAAATAAAATGTATATAAATCATATCCAGCTTCTCTCAACTATTTGCTGCTCCATTTTCTACTAATCCTAAACCTTAGAGGGATCTTGATCAAAAGTCATCTTTGAGGCTGAAAGCAATGAATGAATGAACAAAGATTTAAATGTTTATTATACACAAAGTTATAGATAGCTAAATGGTGCCATGGATAGAGCAATGGGCTTGAAAAAAAGGAAGATTCATTTTTGAGAGTTCAAATTTGGCCTCAGACACTTCCTAGCTATGAGACCTGGGCAAGGAAATTAATTCTCTTTACCTCAGTTTTCTCATCTGTAAAATGAGTTGGAGAAGGAAATGGTAAACCAATCCAGTATCTTTGTCAAGAAAACTCCAAGGGCGGCTAGGTGCTGCAGTGGATAGAGCACTGGCTCTGAAGTCAGGAGTACCTGAGTTCAAATCAGATCTCAGACACGTAATCACCTAGCTGTGTGGCCTTGGGCAAGCCACTTAAACCTATTTGCTTTGGAAAAACCTCAAAAAAAAAAAAAAAAAAGAAAACTCCAAAATGTGCTGATGGAGAGTTGGACTCAACTGCAGCAACTGGACAATGACAATACATAAAGCTCTGAGTTAACTGTTAGGGATACAAATAAAAAAGCAAGAGAGTTTCTGCTCTCAAGGAGCTCACATTCTGTGTGCAGCAAAACAAATTAATAAAATATCTCCTAAAATATTATTTCCACTGATAAAAAACATGTTTCTGAGGAAGAACCATTTGATTATTCCAAAGACTGTGACAAAAATATTCTTTTTCAACCCATTAGAAGTAGTGGATTCAAAGGAATGGTGGGGCTAAGGAAATCATAGAAGCAGTCACCAGCTTGCATCTATCTGTAGGTTGATACCCAGGATGATGATGAATGGCAGTGGAGGAAATGAAACTGACTGTGGGACCTTTGGTTGGGATAGTTTGGGAGGTTGCTCCCATTCCTGCGGCTCTTGAGCTTGGTGTCTTGGGTCTAATCAATAGTGGTTTCAGCAGAGGTAGTGGTGATTTGACCTCCTTGTCACATGTCACTTTATGTCTCTTGCTTTCCAATGATGATAGTTCATTTATATAACACATTAAAGTTTGTATAGAACTTCATATGTTATCTCATTTTGAACCTCATTGCCATGAGGTTAGGTGCTATAATTATTCCCACTTTACAATGAGAATGCTGAGTCTCAGAGAGGTTGAGCAAGTTGTCTAGGGTTACACAATTAGTAGGTATGAGAGGCAGAATTTGAACCCAGATCTTTTTATACCATTTGGCCTCAGTGATATAAATAAGTATAGAGAAATTTTTGAAGGGGAAAGCACTTTATTATGTATATTAAAATTTGAGAAATAACCAAAAATATAGAGAATACATATTGAAAAGAACAAAACATTATGACTAAAAAGTTTGTTGTTCAGTCATTTAAGCTGTGTTTTATTTTTTTGTGAGTCCATTTGAGGTTTTCTTGGTAAAGATACTGGAGTGGTTTGCCTTTTCCTTCTCCAATTCATTTTATATAGAGGAAAAATTAGGTAAACAGGGTTAAGCAACTTCCCTAGGATCACATTGTAAATAAGTGTTTGAAGCTACATTGGGGGGCTATGAAGGTTTGAAATTTTATCAAATTAGAAATGTATCTATCCAAAAGAATAAAGAATTATGAAAAAGTTTTAACTTGAATATAGTTCCTCTGAATAAAAGATAAAGTCTGCTTTTTAAGTCTTTGATAGGCTTGGGTTGTTCAGAGACCAATTAAACAGTTCTAGACTGAAAAATAGTGGATTTGTTTTTGCTTTGCTCTTTCTAAACATCCTGACTGAAAAAAAAATCTATGTAAGGAGAAGTTGTAAACAAAAAGAATTTCACAAAATGTGTGAAATGAAAGCAAAGCATTAGAAGTCTTTTTCTACAGAATTTGAAAAGAAAATCACTCTATCTAAGCTACTATTATTGGCACTGGTTTGATGCTGAAAAAATCTGAGCTAGGTTTTAGAACACGCAAAATAGTTACCAAAGAGACCTGAATAGGGACAAAAAGCCTAAAAATTTCCTACACTAGACATGAAACAATAGTAACCCCACAGAGACAATGTTTTAAAAGTTCACTGTCTTGGTAACCATTGAGGAATGGATTGCCCATGACCTAGTAATTAGATTTGATACTTGGAAAGAGTTTTTTTTTTTACATCCAAGTATTCTAACAGAACTAAATTTGCTCCTGGGGTGTCAACTTGTGACGAGGGTACAAGACACATTCAGATAGCAGCTCTCCTATTCAACTCATGGCCATCATTTGTATGCATAGGTTACTCCAGGTCAGTCATAATGACTCATGAGGCTATGAAATATGACCATGGCTAAAACAAACTGTCAGGTATTCCTTTAAGGAAGACTAGGTTTGAAGTTAATGGGGCTTTTTTGGGGGGTGGTGATATAAAATAATCCCTTCTTTGAAGATTTTTCTATAAGAATATGGCCTGAATTTGTTATGATTGTCACAGTACCCATTGCTACCTTTTAGATCCAGGGTGGTATATAAATAACAGAATCTTTGCATTTGGCTCAATATTTCTGAAGAGTAAATAAAAACCATGGACTTCACAATATTGGAAAATGCTACTTCTGGACAAAATTTGGGCTGTAGCTTAATAAAGTTCTGGATCATTAAACTCTCCCCCTCTCAATTAAAATTCAGCAGAAGTGGTGTATAGATGAGGAAGAAGAATTAAAAGTATGCCATTCTTTGACAAAGTAAAGGACCTTGGCATTAAAATAGCAGATACTCAAACATTTGATGATAATAAAGATAAAGAAATGAGGTATTTTCACAGAATATACATATTTCTATATATTGAATAGATTTGTTGGCTAATTATAGACACAACCTATGGCCATCCCAAATTACCTGTGTCCTTTGTGATGCTTTGACCATTTCAGTAGATCAAAAATCCTGCTTCAAACTAATGCTGTTCATAGTACATCATTGAATATCATTTGAACAATACTGGACATTTCAAAAAGGGAGTGAATCCCCATATCTCCTCTACTCTCCCAACATACATTCTATATTTTGTCTGTACTGAAATCAGTTTCTCAGTTTGTATTGCACATTAATGTCAGGTTAGATCTTTTAAGTGGTTGATAACTATTGGGAGAATCAAGTTGGATTCTCTTTTCATTGCAGTGTTATTTCAAATAAATGAGTAAAAATATTTTCTCTAAAAACTCTCACTGCATAAAAGCATCAGTATGATTCAAGGAGGAAGAAACCAACCATAAAATAAAATTCATTTCCTAGCAGTGTCATTCAAAACAGGAGTGGGGGGGATGTAAAGATTGGGGAAGCTTTAAAAGATCTCCAGAAATCTTTGGAGATCTTAAGAGAAAGTGAGTCTTTAATAGACCATGATGGGTTAGGATATTTCTGTATGAAATGGACTGGACATCTATTCTCTTAATAACAGTTCTAGATCTACAATTTTGCTAATTTTTATAGCCATATAACCTTATCTTTATAGCATGCCTTATGCAAATATGTAAATAAAACTCACCTGCATACTTACCACCTACTTTATCTAAAATGGTATATAGAGCACATATAAATTATCTAAACTTTCTATGTCCCCAAACAGCATTCTGTCCACTCAAGGTTTGTTGAGTGACTGTAGGTGACTAAGTACCTTAAATAATACCCAGCACATAAATTAAAACTAGTATAATGGACTTGCTATCATTTTGGTTGTCCTTTGAAGCTTGAGACAAAAACTTATAACTATTTTCTATATACTATAGAATCAACAGATTTTTGAATTACAAGGGATGCCAGGGATAGAGCACCAGCCCTTCTAGTCTGGAGTACCTGAGTTCAAATCCATTCTCAGACACTTATTACCTAGATTTGTGGCCTTGGGCAAGCCACTTAATGCCATAGCCTTGCAAAAAAAAAACCTAAAAAAAAAAGGGAACCTGCAGAACATTTCATTTCAAATGTGTATAATTTTGAATTTGGGAAAATTGAGGACAAGGTGGGTAAGCAACTTGCCTAAGATCATACCCACTGGAAAGTTAAAGAGTTCAATCTTACTAATACTACTAATAGTGCTACTAATACTACCCTAATACTCTTTCCACCATGCTAAGAACTTACTTTCATATTCAACCATTAGGAATATTTTGGTTTTGAAATTCTGTTTTACCCAAGATCTTTATAAGAGATGGCACAAAAGTGACGGGAGGTGACAAACACCAACTGACTTTGATCCTTAACCAGACAAGTTTTATAGGAAGTATTGCTCTCTCTGATTTTGGGAACAGAAATTGTACAATATTTACCACTAGAGACATTTAACAGATAGAGTCCAGAAAATTTGGGTTTAAAACAATTACAAGCTCTAGTACTCAGGATGGATCAAATAACCTCTGCCTTTTTTAGTTTCCTTATCTCTAACCTATTGATAATATTAGATCTCCTAAAGTTGTCAGGATAAAGTGAGATATTTATACAATATTTAATCTTATTATGTGCCAGATAGTTAATAAACAATATATAACTATTATTGCTGTTATTAGTATTAGTTTCATTATATTGTTATAGGATCTTGTCACAACTTTTCAGTTTGAAATTTTAGGTAAAGGAAAGGTGAACACACATATAAATTCAACTTCCTTATAAAAGTCAGTGTGTTATACTGAAAAGAAATTTGGGTTTGGAGTCCGGGAAGGCCGGGTGGGATTCTACTTCTCCCACTCACTGCCTGCTGCAGGTAATTAAGTCACTTAATCTCTCAGTCTCAGTTTCCTCATCTAGACTTCTTGAGAAAATGAGATGGTATAGTACTTACATAAAAAGCTTTACAAACCTAAAAGAACCATGAAAATGCCAATTGTTGTTTTCACCACCACCTATTATAAGTGCAGGGGCAGAAACTAAAGTAATAAAAAGTTTGATCATTCCCATCTGCTATCATGAATGGAATTTCAACATTGGCAGAAAACCAATAGTACTTATTTCTACCACATTCTGGCAGCTGCACAATTCAATAAGGCCCCACTTCAATGACTCATTGCAGTGAGATGAGGGTGAGGCTTCAAAGGCCATGATAGTGGAGTACAGAGACTCTCAGCTGGAAAGATTTAAAATATATGCCTGGACCAGACTAGCTCTGAGAGGTTCATCACCAGGTTAGTCTTAAGGTGATGATGATGATGATGATGATGATGATGATGATGATGATGATGATGATGATGATGGAGTAGCAGTAGCAATTATGTATTCTTCAAAATAATCTAAGTTTATGGAAGGACTTAATTTATAGTCATAGATTCAGAGCTGTTTAGGATATTAGTTTCCTCATTTTATAGATGAAGATCTGAAATTCAGAGAAATTAAATAAGTTGACCAGGATCATAAACTTAATATATGTCTAAGATGAGATTTGAACACAACTCTTCCTGATTCTAAGTCCAGTGCTCTCATCTACTACTTCACATTGTCAGAGATGGAGAGAGGGAAAAAAACGCACTATTAAAACCAAAGATCCTTAAGGTTTTGAAGTAGCTTAAACTGTATGGACCGAGATTACTAGGATTTTCTGATCCCTAAAATGACACTGATTTGTTGCCCTAGGTCAGGACAAAAAAAAAATATTTTTGTCATTCTGTAACAAATAGCTGTGCTGCTGCTATTGTCCTTGTTGTTACTGGTGGTAGTTTTATCTCTGTGTGTTTGTGTGTGTGTGTGTGTGTGTGTGTGTGTGTGTGTGTGTGTGTGAGTACTTTGTACATGCAGGTTATTTATCTTTTAAGTAAGCATTGCAATGGGAGTCCAAACTGAAAATAAAAATACAAGTGAAAGTAGACCTGAGTTTGACTTTGAAGGGATGCAAAATTAAACTGTATTTTAAGTCCTGGCCAAGGAATTTCTGTACACTGAGCTATGTACTTAATACAATTGGGCCAACAAACAAAGTAAGCCTTTGAAAGCTATAGGCTTTATATTTCCATTCTGAACCGTCAGATCAATCAAGGGAAGCACCACTGCTGAGACAAAAATGTCTCTAGCATAACAAATCAGTTCACAATATTTTCTTAGTCGAGGTGAGCAAGCATAAATCACTACTCCAAAAGTCCACCTTTCTGATTAGCGTAAACAAAAACTAGAACAATCTTTTATTCTTAGGAATTATGTTCCAATACCTAAATAAGATTGGAGCAAAATGTAAAAAGAGATATCCACCACTGTAGTACCATATGTCTCTATCCTGTACCTATAAAGGGAGGCTTATACATTGCTCTGCAGTTATTCTGAGATGTGATAAATTCATCATAAAGCCACTTCAGTTTGGAGGAGAGAATATTAAAGTAGCAGGTATAAAAATTACATGATAAGCCAAGTGTTCTTGGACAGGACACTTTTTAGTTTTATGTCTTTAATTCCATCAATAATTTCACCTGAGACTATGCTATTTCCTCTACTTTTGACTGAGGTAGAACAGTAAAGCCATTTAAGTCCTAAGGCTCCAGAAATCAAAAAGTAAAGAAAATGCAAGTACTCTCTGAAGTCAAAATGAAGGTCTTAAATTTTCACAAGGTCATTGCTAGTTCTCAGATATTCTTGTTGAGAGATGTCATTTTCTTTTTACATTTACAAAATTGTGCCTTTTCTGGTGAAATTGCTCTAGATAAAAACACTCAATGTACAGAATTTAGTTAAAATCTATATAGTATAACAGAGACAGTTAATAATAAATATGTAAATTACAATATAATATCAATTTTGAAAAGATATGCTTATTTAGAGATTAAAACCCTAGCATTCTGACAAACCAAAATGAGAAGGAAGTAACACCACAAAGGGCAGAATGAGGAGTGATGGGTAAAAATTAGAAAGAAAAAATGCAGACTTGATGTTAAGGGGGAAAAAAATCCCAAATAATTAGAACAATTCTGTATTGCCTCTAGAATAAAATACAAACTTTTCAGTTTGTCATTGAAAGTCCTTTTGTGGGGCTACCTTTCCAGACATTTCATGGCAATGTACATACTATGCTCCAGACAGGCTACCAGCTGTTTCTAGAATATTTCAGTTCATTTCCCACCTCTATATCTTTGCATAGTCTACCTTGCATATTTAGACTGTACTGGCTTCCCATCTTTGACTCTCAAAATGCTTTCTTCAAGGTTAGTTCATTTTTGAAGAAGATTGATAGCATCACTGTGGCTGATAAATCCAATTTGAATTTGGAATGCTTTACCATGGGTTGGGTACAAGTAATCTATTAAATCATTTGGGATGCTAACAGCAACATGGGGGTGATAATAAACCTTAATGGACTTGCTCATTCCATCAGTGCAACAATGAGGTACAATTTTGGGCTATCTGTGATGAAGAACACCATCTGTATCCAGAATTGTAGAGTTTGAACAAAAACCAAAGACTATTACCTTTAATTTAAAAAAAAAAACAATTATCCTATTATGTAATTTTGCTATCTCTTATACTTTATTTTTCTTCCTTAAGGATATGATTTCTTTCTCATTGCATTCAACTTAGATCAATGTATACCATAGAAAAAATGTAAAGACTAACAGACTGCCTTCTGTGGGGGGTGGGGTGGGAGGGAAACAAGATTAGGGGGAAAATTATAAAACTCAAAATAAATAAAATCTTTTATTAAAAAAATTGGGATGGCAATGTCTCTGGATCTCCAAAACCCATGTTCCTTGGTCCTACTGAAATTCTGCTTTGCTCATGGAGTATAGAACCTTCTTTGAAATGGACGCTTCATGCTGGCCCTTTTTCCTACAATTCATACTAATTTTTTTTAAGTTTTTTTTTTTGTTTGGCAAGACAAATGGGGTTAAGTGGCTTGCCCAAGGCCACACAGCTAGGTAATTTTTAAATGTTTGAGGCAGATTTGAACTCAGGCACTCCTGACTCCAGGGCTGTGCCACCTGGCTGCCCCATACTAAATTTTCTTTTTAAGTTTTTGCAAGGCAAACGGGGTTAAGTGGCTTGCCCAAGGCCACACAGCTAGGTAATTATGAAGTGTCTGAGACTGGATTTGAATCCAGGTATGCCTGAGACTGGATTTGAACCCAGGTACTCCTGACTCCAAGGCCAGTGCTTTATCCACTGCGCCACCTAGCCACCCCCATACTAAAATTTTTAGGAGAGACCTTGAGGGTATACTTGTACCACTTCTTCTGATCACTTTATGAGTATTTGCCTTGTATGAGTTTTCCACAAAATAATCTTTTAGGTGAGCATGTGTTTGGCATTCAGGCTGCATGGTCAGTCAACTGGAGTTGTGTTTTCTGCAGTATAGTTTGAATGCTTTGTACTTCAACTCAAGTCAGGACTTCAGTGCCTATACCTTTATCTTTCAACATAATTTTCAGAATCTTCCTAAGATAAATCAAGCGTAAACATTCAGTTTTCTGGCATTTGCTATCTACTAGAGGAGTCATTCATAATTATCCTTAGGCTAATATTTTCCCTTCTTAATGTATATGTTATCTATATTTCTATTTAAATCATATTTCCCCCAATGGAATATAAACTTCTTGAGGGCAAATGTTGTTGGACTTTTTTATTTAATCTTTCCAAGCACCTCTGAATATAAAAAGAATTTTAGAAATGCTTGTTCAGTGAATAAGCAAACAAAAGAAGCCAAGAGTCAAGCATATGAGTAGACTGAAAATATCATTTCCATGTTGCATGAACCATCACAATGTTCTATGAATTAGTATTCTGTAGTCAGTTCCCTTCCATAAAGAGTTCTAATCTGACCAAGCAGAGAAGTTGCATATAAAAAAATGATAGGTAAGGATGAAATAACCATTTATTCATTAGTTCAATTATTTAGTTCAATTATTTTGGGATGTGGGTTGTACAAAGATAATTCAAATGTCATTGTTGCCTTCCCAGAGTTTACACTCTAAGACAATCTCCATACAAAGAGAGAATTTTAATGTGCCATAAGAGTTACATAGACCCCCCCCCCCCAAGGACTTTGGTCATTCAGATAAAGAAGAGGTTATTTCTGGTTGGGAATTTTAGATAAAATTTTTTAGAGGAGATGATGCTAAGAGATGCAGCATTGGGGTGCACCACAACCATCAAAAACTCTTTATCAAAGGTAGAGATTTATTTAAGAACAATTCAAGATGATATGTTAACAGAGGAATTGGTGGAATAGTGGATCTCAAAGTATTAAAGTTCGAGTTGGGAAGACCTAAGTTCAAATCCTAAGACAATTATTATATAATAGGAAGAGTCACTTAGCTTCTTTTAGTTTTAGTTTCCTTATCTGTAAAAAGATGAAGTTGAATTTGATGGTCTCAACTATACATGTATGATTCTACTTAAGATCCCTGACAGTCCATGGAGTTTAGGCAAAACATTTAAAATTTTTCTTGATTGAAACAGCTTGATTTCTTCAGGATCATTTCCTTTCAAAAACAATGAAGCTTTTGTTCCATAATCAAATCTAAAACAAAGAAATAAACAAAAATGATGGAATCAGAAACATTTGCTATTGCTTTTCCTATATTTCTTGAGATTCCCCTCAAGATTAAAATTTGAAATGTATTATTACAAATGCCTGCTTGTCTTTGGAATACTCTAAACATTCTGCAGAGGGATAAAATAATTGGATGATAGAGTGAACAGAGCACTAGTCTTATAGTCAGATATTATGATAAGCTCAAATCCAGTGTCAGACACATATTGACTGGGTTACCCTCAGTTTCCTCATCTGTAAAATGGAGATAATAATAGCATCCATTTAATAGAATTTCTGTGAGGATCAGCTGAAATAGTATGAAACACACTTTGTAAACTTTAAAGAGTTAAATACATGCTAGCCATGATGATGATGATGATGATGATGATGATGATGATGATGATGAATGTGGCTGATAAAAGTATAGACATACTGTCAACAAATATATTTGCCCTGTTTTTTATAAATGTCACATGAAATATCCCCGAGCCTCAGATCTTGTACACATAGCACAAGCTTTTGGAGTACCTCATCAGCCTACTGATAAGCAAACTGATAAGTCAAATTCTGAGACTGGACAAGATAGTAGGTGGCCATTACAATAAAACCATATGACAGAATTCTTGAGGAGATGCTTGCTTGTTTAAGAGAATATATGTAGGAAGATACTGATTATTAAAACCTACTATCTAAAAGAATTTCCCTAGTCATCTTTATAGAACCCCAGTTATATGATATGTGTATAGCATTATTTAAAATTATGTAATTGATGGATCATGATGGACTTTATTTTCAGAACTTAGAACCACAGGATTTACAGCTGGAAAGTACTCTAGGAAAAGTCTAGTACAATGCGTTAATTTTACAGATGATCCAATGTAACTATTTTGGGGAAATTAGGAAATTGTCATTTTCTGCCAATGTTTTCATAAAAAATATTGCTGTTTCAAAAAATATTTTAAAAATTATTTTTGACAATAATGAAACTGAATTAGAATTTTATTCAAGTTATGTTGGGATTTAAACAATTAAAGGATAACTTTTAAAAAAAGCCTACCTTTTTGATGAAATCCTTGAGGCATGATGGGAATTCCTTATTTTTCATGCTTGCTCCATTAAGAATGGCATATCAGTTGAGTTTTTATGAGAGTCGATGTAAATCTTTTAGTGAAGTTAGTCTTGAGCCTTCAGTTTCTATTTCCTGAATCTCTCAGATCACCTTCTCAGGATGTCATTCCTCTGATTTGTCATTCTGAAGCTTGGTTTTCTTTCAGTCAATTCTAGGTAGTATTTTATTAAAATTAAAAGGTCTTATACTTGCTATCCTGTTATTGTTATTTTTATATAACATTGAACAATTTACTACAAAACTTGCTTCTGTAATAAAGAATTTTATTTACTCAAGAAGGGTCACACAAAACCCTCTCCTTGATGATTAACAATATAGCTCTTTTTTCTCCCTTGAATGTAAACATATTGTTTTTTCCTGATGGAGAATTAGCAACTTTCTAATCTCTTTCCTCTTAAAGTTTACAGAGCATAAAGAAGAAAGTATGCTGTTCCCCTTTTATATTTATGTAGATTAGAGGCCCCTGGGGAAGTTTATCAGCCATTCAAGATGGCCAAATTTTAACTTTAATTTAATTTTATTATACTTAATTAATCCCTGGAAGAAGGGAAAAGAATTTGGTTTTGTGCTTATGACCTAAATTATATAATGAAGTATTGAGAGAGAGAGAAAGAAAGAAAGAAAAGAAAGAGGAAGAAGGAGGTGGAGGAGGAGGAGGAGGAAGAAAAAGAAGAAAGAAGACAAAAATAGGGTAGGACAAGGGAAGAGAGGAGGGAAAGGAGAGGAGAGAAGAGGAGAGAGAGAGACTAAGAAATAATGCTAGTGATTAAGTAAAGTTAAAAGTGTATTATTTCTTCTAATTATCCTGCCCCTCACCATGGTTTACCAAGATTTTTGTTTTTTTCTCCTCTTACTCTTAAATTTGGACAACATCAAGAATCCCTTAATCTGTAGTGGGTAGAACTGAATGTGAAAGGGAAGAACTGGGATTTCCATGATCATGGAAGATGAGCTGGAGAGTTACTCATGGTGTTGTTCAAGAGAAGCAACCCAGGATTTCTATAGGTATATGGAAAAAATGCTTCAAATTACTAATAATTAGAGAAATACAAATTAAAGCAATTCTGAGATTCCATCTCACACCCATCAAATTGGCAAAAGTGACAAAAAATTACAAGCTAGAAAAGCTGCAGGGAAATAGGTATATTAGTACTATCAATAAGTCCTATCATTCTGGAAAGGAATTTGTAAGTATGCACAAAAAGCTCCTATACTAATCATGCCCTTTGACCCAGTTATAACAATTCTAGTCCTACTTACCAAAGTGGTCAAAGAAGGAAGAAAACGTCAAATATATAGAAAAATATCTAAAGGAGTTCTTTTTATGGTACCAAAAAAAGTTTTGATATTTCTGAAAATCATACTATTTTTGCTGCCACTTTTCCATGAGTGACAGAGATATTCTCCTATCTCATTGAGGTAGAAACAAAACATTTGTGGAAATAATAAACCTCCTGATTTCTCTTCTAAAGCATGGAAGTTCTAGGAGTGAAAATATGCTAGATTCTTCTCTAATGAGAGGAAAGAGATGCATTGGAGTTGGAGATGTTTGAGCTTGTTAATGTGAGAGTAAAAAGATAAGTTGATGAGACTGAACTGTTTCTATTCTCTCTCCAGGCATAACCAGGGGCATCTGCTGAATATATCCTGCCTGTACCCACGCATATGCTAGAAGATATTTAACAATAAGTTCACTGAAAAAATTGTATACTTTTAACACAACATGCTTTTAAGTTTGATATCTGTTATCAACCCACCACTTAAGTTTTCAAACAAACACCAAAAATTCAATAATAAACTCTTGGAAACCAGTTTAGTTACCTACAGCACATCCCTGCATATATGAGTTACTCTTCCATGTTTCCATGCTATTTCTGAATAAACTGTTTTACTTCACTACAACAAATTCCAAGAGAGTTTTTTTTCAGCTGTATCTAAAAAGAAGAATTGTTTTGGGGTTATAGGCTGAGCAAGAAGTTAAAATTAGAATTTGAGGAAACAAGACCAATGCCCCAAAGATTTTTTTTTTCTCGTTCCTGTTATAGAATCTAATGTCACAAGCAGGATTGTTCTTGGATTATTACCTCATTAATGAACCCAAAATAGTGTTACATTTTCACCTCCTGGGCTTTTAATTCTACTTTGCCCAATGTACAGTGTTATTCTTTAACATTATCAGAGAAGGATTAAGATGGTTGAAGGTGTGAAGGCACTGTATCATTGTGGTCATTTGTAATTTTCTAGTTTGTTCCTATTTACAATTATTACAGGATGGGTTCAATCTGAATTTAAAGCAGAAATTAGACAGGATCAAAAGACTCTTTAAAAAAGAACAATACATTGGCTCTGAATGCCACCCTGGAGTGACATGTTGCTTTTATTATATAGTCTTTGGAAAAAAATTCTCTGAAATCCAGTGGCAGTATTATATTGGAGATAATGAATCTAAGAGCCCTAACAAAACTGTTGTTAAACACTGTCACATCAGCTGGCTCCTGACTAGTCAAACCCTTTGTACATAGAATGTATCCTAAGAAGGGAACACTAGAAATTAAATTATGTTAAAAGGAATAGACAAGAATTAAAAAAAAACAAAGTATTGGGCAATACCACAGAAGGAAAAATAATTTTAAAAATCGAACAAATAGTAAAAGAGGGTGATATAGTTTCATTTCTGAACTCATTTTACATATCATACTATCAATGTTTAATTTTTTAGGCAGAATCAATTGCATACCCTTCTGTCTTTCCTGTGATTTCCCCTTAATATTTCTTTGGTTATTGTTTTAAATATTTATTACATTTTGTTTATTACTTTTCCCCCTAGAATTTCAGTTTTTTCCCCCAATAGTCTTCTTGTTGATTGATTGTTTCATTCCCATTCTCTATTACTTCACTGACTTTTGCATTAAGTTATGCTTTCTCATATTAGGGTCACTCTTATTAGGCACTCTTGTAATGGCTTCCTACTTTTCTCCAGTCATTGTCTTTGCCTGTCTCAATAAATCTCTTTTTGCTTATGTTGCCCTTTTTTCTCTACTTTCCTCTCTTCCTCTAGCTCTTCCATTCTCGTTTAAGCTCTTCCTTGAAAATCCATTTTACTTGCAACATAAAGGTAACTGTGTTGGCAGGCCCACAGGAGAATATGGGAATACAGTGAGATGCAATTAGCTCATATGGAAACATATGGCTTTTGCTGCCTCCTATCCATGAGATTAATAACAGCAATTTATTTCCTAGATATTTCCTACTTTTGGTAGCTCTATTGAATCCATTCAACTTCCTTTGTGTTAAAAGATTTTTCTCATTTTGAGTAACCCAGTCAACTACCTTCTTATGTGAGAAACTGAATAAAATTATTCTACTCAATAAGTATATTTAAAACTATCCCTCCAAGTCATTTTACCCTATCCACTCCAGATTACATTCAACAAATGTATATGTGTGTGTGTGTGTGTGTGTGTGTGTATCTACTCTGTAAGCAACCCACGATTAAAGGTCTGTAATTCTGTCTAGAGAGCATACCAGTGGGTAGTCAATTTGCATCAAACTATAAAATATTTAGGATCCAGAAGCTGAGTAGACAGTTGAAGTCTATTTTTATACATACACACATATATACTAGCATATGGAAAGAAAAATATGAGACCAAGAGCTCTCACTTAAATTTAATGTTTTAAAATTCTATGATAAACTTCAGAAGAAAAAATGTTATATAGCTTTGTATATTGCCTTAAAATAGCCAATGTATTGCCATTAGCTCCTCATCAATAGTAAGAAAAATTCAACTGATGCTTCAATTGACCTAACACCCCCGCTACACATTTCAAAAGATTGCAAAAAGTAGGAAGTTTATGCTGGAGGAGTAATGAGAAGAAAAATTTACCAATACATTTTTAGTACAACTGTGAATTAGTCTGATTATTATAGCTATCAAGTATTATGTATCAAAACTGATTCTTCTTTATGATTGTGCTTCCAGTGATTAAAGGTTGAATGAGTAACAGAATTTTTATGTATCATTCTGTATTAACAAAGAAACAGAAATAAAAGGCATGTCTCTTGTTTGGGTAAACAATTGAAAAAATAATTGTTGTAGATTAGAATATGAAAATATTGTTTTTCAATAAGAAATGAGGAAAGTGAAGAATCCAGAGAATCACTGCTTAAAACAATTATCTGATGTAGTATGGAGAGAAATAATCAGAACCAAAAGGACAATATTCAAAGATCTATGTGCAGTGATATAAATTAAAAGATCACTTTAAGGAAGTTAAACTCAATAATTGAAAAATAATGATGGCGGTAGAGAGGGAGGAGAAAATTATAGTTGAATATTGAGAACATATGGTTTATTTACTTAGGTTTTCTTCTTTTAAGAAAGAGTCAGATTTTAAGAGTGAAGATAGAAATGGTTAGATGTTAACTCATAAATGATTATTAGATACCATTTAAAGACAAATAAAACATTTTTAAAGGAACAAATGATCATCAAGCGGGAGAGTAGCAGGTTAATTCACTTAAGGAAAAGCAAACAAAGAATATTCCTGCTGCTTCTTTCTTTCATAAATGACTTCAAATAAATACTAATGCTACCAATTATAAACAGTGAAGCTGACTGGGACCTTGATTCAAAAATACAAAACACTAAATATTTCAATGTGAAGCCCATCACCCCAACCCTACCAAAAAGGAATTTTAAAACTATCTATTAAAGCAATAACAAGTTAAAAAACCCTAAAATGAAGACAAATATTAAATGACCAATTAAAATATAATATTTGAAAATTAACACATGATCATCAAGTATTTACCAACACAATCCATGACCCAATCTACCTGCTGCCTCCATCCCCGTTCACTGATGTTTCAAGAGAGAACAGACTAGTATTGCCCTCTGTTATCCCCTTAGAGGTTAAAAGGCCCAATTTACTGGTACTTCCCCTACTTACATCTACTGAAAGCCTTTTATTCCTGGGATGCTTATTTGTCACTTGATAAAGTCAAGACATAACATCAGAATCTTCCTGTCCTAATATTATTTTTTCCTATTATCCCATTAGGATCAATCTCACTCATTTTCTCTTCTAATTCCACTCCCTAATTTTTCTTGGGTAACTAGATGGTGCAGTGGATAGAGCACCAACTTTGGAATTAGGAAGACCTAAGTTCAAATCTAGCCTCAGACACTTGACACTTATGCTATACTCATTTTGTAACTCTCCCTCACACACTCCTTTTCTTATGCTCATAGAAATCTGGCTGCCTCCTTAAGTCACTGCATTCCTAACTATTCTTTCCATAACTGGAAGTTTCTCTCTCACATGTCCCTCCCCAAGGCACAGGTTTCATGTTTGCTCTTCAATGCCACTTTCAAACCCTTTAATGCCACAGTCACTCAGTTATCATTTTTAAGATCCATATGTCTTTATCTTTCATTTTATATTTTTGTTGATGTAACCCACTAGGGATGAATATCTTCCTTCCTTTTTTAAGTTAAGTACTTGAATCATTGTCTTCTCTATCTTGACATCTACTCTAGAATTTCAATATAAACATTAATATCACTTCAGACATTCTTGCCTTCCAATTTATCAATGTCCCTAGCTTTTATGTCATATTTTTAGTCCATCATAGTCACCTATAAGAATAGTCATACTTTAGATCTTGCTATCATCTATCATTGGGAAGATTAGTGTTGCAATGGATAGTGCAACCAGGAGTCAGTCTTCCTGAATTCAAATCTGGTGTCTGACACTTACTAGCTGTGAGACTGGGGGCAAGTCACCCAATCCTCTTTGCCTTAGTTTCATCATCTGTAAAATGAGCTGAAGAAGAAAATGATAAACTATTCCAATATTTTTGCCAAGAAAGTCCCAAATGTGGCCACAAAGAGTCAGTCATAAATGAACACAAAACACCTATCATCTGCAGTACTTTACTTGCATGAACTACAAAATTTCCTTCATGGATTATAAATTAATATCCTTTGAAATAGGAAATCCAAGAATGTAAACAGAAGATTCTATAGAAGATATCTGAATGAAATCAGTCAAAAATATTTTGAGAAAGATTCATCAAATAAATAGCTAAGTAAAGAGTATCTGTCTACAGAAATATGGAGGTTTATGACAGTGGGACAAGACCTGGATATTGTTACCAGAAGTTGCAGAAAGATTATCTTAAAGGGGTCTTGATTTAATGAGCAATGCAGATTTATTTTTGGAAACTACAGAAGCTGCACAACATATCTTCACAGAATGCAAAAGTTTAGCATCAGTTACAAGTAAACACAATTTTACACTATAACCATCCCTCATAAAGTAGTATAAACTAGTACAAATACAACTTCAATATCTTTGAAAAATTCAACAAATAAACTAACATTGAAATGAGCCACCATCATGGATAAAACTCATCCACAAGCACCTCAATGTAACATCAGCAACCCCTTCAAATTTAAGAATAATGTTTTAAGTTTTTCACCATATCAAATACTCTGTATGGAATATAAAGTTTTCAAAATAATAAAAATGTAATAAAGACAATTTATATAATATATGTGAAATAAGTTAAGATATGGAGGTAGAGTAGAAGAAATAAAAATCACATAGGGACATCATAAAAATATTTATTCAACACTCTCCTTTCTGCTACGGTACTTAAAACCATAGATCCCTTCAGTAAATCTATTAAAGATGAGTTTGCTTTCTAAAACATTTTATTCAATTATAAAAGTAGTACTTATTACTAAAATAGTTTACAGAATATTATTATAAAAGAACAGCAGTTAGTTCCTATAACTGAATTCCACTGACTATGAAAACTTTAAAAAAAAATTGAAGAGCAATTACTATTCATGCAATAAAAAGACTCTCAAAAATAAAGTCACCTTAATATTAGCCAAGCATTTCACATGCTAATGTAATCTAATTTGATCCTCACAACTAGTCAGGTATTGTTATTTTACAAATGAAAAACCCCAAATTCAGAGGATTAAGATGATGTCATGGTTCCAGAGGCAGTGAGTTTCTGAAACTGGATTTAATGCCAGATCTTCTTTCCTGATTCCAAGTCCAGTGTTCTATTTACTTCACCAAGTTACTGCTAAAGGAACTAGGAAAAACATGTCCTTTACATCTTATTTCACAGAAATATATTGCATTATGGCTTCAACATTTGTTTATTGCTTTAATCAGAGTTGAAACATTTGTAGGAATTACACAAATTGATTAGAATCATTTTATCTTTTTTATCATATGTGATAAACTTTTAATTAGCAGTTTGACTAAATTCTTTGTTTAATACAATAAGTTTGTTGTAGCCAAATAGGCATCATTCTCTGCTCAAATCTCAATTCAAAAGTATATCACATTTGATCAGAAAGTCTGATAACTTTTATGTCTGCTTAGCCATCAACAAAAAATCCCCCCCCCCCCCCCGATGGATCTGAAACCGTTACCTTGTTCCCTATTGAAGTTTTATGTAGATGTAACAGCTTAGTCTTAGGTCATTCAAAAATGCATATATGCACTTGCAGATGATGAAATATTCCTGAGTATAGAAAGCAAAACTCTAGTTAGATGTTAACTAAAGAAATACAGTCTTTCACTATGGATCTGCTAGGTAGAATAGTTCCAAGTTTTAGGAAAAAGTAACTACAAAGTATTGCAGAGGTATAGGTTGGTCTTTAATACCCATCAAGAAATCCAATCTTGGTGGTACACAAATGCAAAGCATAAGAGTAATCTAATGGTAGGAAGGAAGAAGAGGACTACGTAGGGAAGGTATAAGTATCAGGCAGATCTACCAGGAAGATCTAGTGTTAGATGTTGTGGTTCAGTGGAATGGAACTATATTTTAATACTTGGGAAGGATGCCAAAAGCAAAGTAATACCCTAATCTGAAAAAGATGGGAGTTCAGGTGAAAACATCAAAATGGGGACATAGGATTAGGAGAACCAGACAGCTGAACTAAAAACTAGTCTAGAATAAAAGAAGATTCATCCACAATTTCTGTTGCTAGACTCTTAGTACAAGGTTAAAAAGGGGCCACTGAAAGGGTGATTAGATATTGAGTCTCCCAAACTATAATCCTGTTCCTTTGCCTGATGACTGTATTGGTCCCAGAAACTGGGGCAGAGTTAGGACTGAAATAATGTTAAATGAATCTTCCAGTGAGAGGTATGAAAGTATAGAAAGTCAGGTTGGTCATTATATGAGTTCTTCATTTGACTGATACTTCACTTACCTACCCATACTGATAATTTTGTTCCTGTGTTCTCTTATTATTGAAATACTTTTTTCTGAGTATGTACTTTTTAATTCAATTATATGCTCTTAACCATGTCCATCTAAATTGAGATTTTTCTGGTACAGGCTACAAATTTGTAAAAATGCAAGAATCATGTATTGTCACTTCAGTCTATTCAAGTGTCATACATAGATATTCCCCTAATAAATATTTTTAGAGAAAATGATGATGTCAATGTTTTTACATAAAGAAGTTCAATCTGGGGGCAGCTAGGTGGCACAGCGGATAAAGCACCAGCCCTGGAGTCAGGAGTACCTGGGTTCAATTATGGTCTCAGACACTTAATAATTACCTAGCTGTGTGGCCTTGGGCAAGCCACTTAACCCCATTTGCCTTGCAAAAACCTAAACAAAAAGTTCAATCTAAATAATGAGACAGATATGGAAGAAGGGTTAGGAAATGACAAAGCTTAGATTATATATAGAATGTGTTTTCAATATGAAATGCTCTTCCGAATAGAAATGGCAATGCAATGAGTTGAAGTTAATGTGAATTAGAATGACAAGAAGTATGGGAAGAGTCCTGTGCTTATAGTTAACAGATCTGGGATCAAGTTTCAGCTCTGAAAGTAACAAGCTCCCCTCTCTGTTCTTCAGTTTTCTCTCCTTTTCTGTTATTACAGAAGTAATAACAATTAAATCTCTTTTGTAAACTTTAAAGTATTCTACAATCTGAGTTATTCTTCTTTTAATCTTTTGTGAACTTGGGTTTAGCTGGATAAGTTTTCACACACACACACACACACACACACACACACACACACACACACACAGAGAAATGTGAAGTACCAGGTAGGCTAAAGACAATCTTTGTTGGAATAGTTTACAGTCTAATGGAGGAGATACCATACTTAAATCTGAACAGATAAGCTATACACAGGATATTTTGAGATAATTGAAAAGACATATACTAAAATTAAGAAGTGATGGGAAGGAATGTCTATAGAAACTGGAATTTTAGCTGCGACTTGAAAGAAGTCAGGGAAGCCAGAAGACACAGGCCCCCAGGTATGGGAGATAGCTAGTAAAAATAACAGGGTTAGGAGATGGGGTCTACTGTGAGAGGAACAGCAGAGAGGCCAGTATTACTAGGTCACAGAATTTTAATATGTAGGTGGGAAGGGAAAGATTAAAGTGTAAGAAAATGAGAAAAGTGTGTATTTTTGAGGGTGGGTGGAAGTTATGAAGAGCTTTGAATGCTATACAGGATTTTATATTTGATCCTGGAGGTGACAGGGTTCTACTAGATTTTACTGAGTAGGGGATGAATGGGGATGGTCACACCTATACTATAGGAACATCAATTTGGCATCTGAGTGGAGGACAGACTAGAGATGGGTAGGGTGGGATAGAGAGAAACTTGAGTCAAAGGGACCAAATAGAAGAATATTGCATTAGTGCAGACATGAATTGATGAGGGCCTGATCAGAGTAGTAGTAATGTGAGAGAAAGAAGTATATATGAGAAATGTTATAAAGGTAAAAATCAACAGGTGTGTTGGCAACAGATTAGATATGGGGAGTGAGAGAGAATGATGTTTCTTCTAAACCTGGAGGACTGGGAGGATGGTAGTGCTCTGAACAATAATAAATTAGAAAGACAGGAGGTTATTAGGGTAAAAATAATGAATATCTGAATTTAAAATATCCATTAAAAATCCAGTTCAAGAAATCTAACAGAATGTTAGTGGGAGAGTAAAGCTTCGCAGCCAGGAGAGAAGTTAGGATTCCATAAGAGATCTGATAATCAGCATTGAAATGAAAATTGAATTCATGGGAGCTGATAGTAATGATAATAAAATAAATAAAAAATAATAATTATAGAGTATCTACTGTATTTGTAGCACTGTGTAATTCTTTAACAATATTATCTCATAAAATGCTCACAAGAACCCTGGGAGATGTTTGATATTATTATCCACAGGCAAAGAAAGCTTGACTACCTTGGTCGCAATTAGTAATATTCTGAAACTGGATTTGAGCTCCTATCATTCTGACTGCAGGCCAAGTGCTCTTTCCACTATAGCACATAGCAGACAAAATCACCAAATGAAAATAGTAGAGAAGGAAAAAGAAAAGTGGACCTAAGACAGAACCCTTTGGGTGACCCAAGTTCAGTGTATGCCACCTGTATATGTGGTTATCTGGTTTCACATTTTACTATTAATCTTATAATAATATAATTATTTCTGTTTTAGTAGACAATGGTTCAAAAGAAAAAAGTCCTAGCATTTTAATGAACCCCAGATTCAATATGAAACAACAGTACCGGGGGCGGAGCCAAGATGGTGACAGGAGAAGAACCTCTCTTAGGTGCTCTCTCTCAAAACTCATAAAATAATGACTCTAAATTTTCGAGAGACAGAACCCACAGAGGGATCCAGTGAGGCAATTCTCTAGCCCAAAGTAAGCTTTAAAATAACAGAAAGGCACCTCTCCATTGCATTAAAGGGACAGCTCTCCAGAGTGAAGGAACTTCAGCCTCCTGGAGGCAGCCCCAGGGCACCTGGGAGCCGTGGCTCATGGCAGCAGGGGTAGTTCCTGGGGAGCACCAGGCACAACTTGGAAGATCAGCGGGGAGGCCTCTGTCAGAGCAAGCCCATGAAGTCCAGTCCTCAGGGCACTCAGCAAGCAGCATGGCTATAGCAGCCCAGATCCAGGTAGAGCCCATAAGCAGGAGACCCCAGGCAACTTGAGTACTCAGCCTAGGGGAGTGGAGAGAGACTACCGATCTCTGTCCTCTGTCCCTGGAACAGGACTCTGGGGCTCTAACCACATTCAGATCCTGATCATAGTCTAGGCCCCCCATAGAACAGCAGCCCCCCCACTTCAGCCACATGGCAGAGGGGTGTGCTTGTGGTCATTCACGGACCAGGAGGGAAGTCAGAGCTTCACACAGTGAGATTCTTGTGGGGGGTATCCCAATAATAATCAAAAGCACAGGAAGTACCCCAAGACCAGGCACAGGCTGGGGAAATGAGTACTAACAGAGGAAAAAAGAGGAACACCATTAAGAAATAAATCGTCTTTGATCCCGAGAAGGATCAAAATACTCAATCTGAAGATGAGGAAGTACAAGCTCCTGCATCTAAAGACTGCAAGAAAAATGGAAATTGGTTTCAGGCTATGACAGAGCTCATAAAATATTTTGAAAATCAAGTGAAGAAGATAGAAGAAAAATTGGGAAAAGAAATGAGAGAGATGCAGATGAAAAAGAAGTCAGCAGCTTAGTCAAGGAGATCCAAAAAATGCTTAAAATAACATGTTAAAAATCAGCATAGGACAAATGGATAAAACAGTTCAAAAAGTTATTGAGGAAAAGAATGCTTTAAAAAGCAGAATTGGCTAGAGGGAAAAGGAGATAAGAAAGCTCTCTGAGGAAAACAAATCCTTCAGATGTAGAATGGAACTGAGAGAAGTTGCTGAATTTGCAAGAAGTCAGGACACAATACTTCAAAACCAAAAGAATGAAAAAATAGAAGAAAATGTGAAACATCTCATTGAAATAACAACTGATCTGGAAAACAGATTTTGGAAAGATAATTTTAAAATTGTTGGGATACCTGAAAGTCATGATCAGGAAAAGAGCCTTGACATCAGCTTTAAAGAATTCCTACAGGAAAATTGCCTAGATATACTAGAAGCAGAGGGCAAAATAGAAATTGAGAGTATCAACTAATCTCCCCCAGAAAGAGATCCAAAAAAAAACCCAACCCCCCGAATATTTTCGCCAAGTTCCGGAACTCCCAAGTCAAAGAGAAAATATTACAAGCAGTCAGAAGGACACAATTCAAATATCATGGAGCTGCAGTAAGGATCACACAGGATTTAGCAAAAACTACATTAAAGGCTCACAGGACTTGGAATATAATATTTTGGAAGGCAAAAGAGCTCAGAATGCAACTGAGAATCAACTACCCAGCAAAACTGAACATCCTCTTCCAGGGAAAAAGATGGACTTTCAATGAACCAGGGGAATTTCAAATGTTCCTGTTGAAATGGCCAGAGCTGAACAGAAAGTTTGATTTCCAAATACAGGACTCAGGTGAAGCATAGAAAGTGGAGAAGTGTAAAATATGAGGGGCTTAATGATGATGAACTAAATGTATTCCTGCATAGAAAAATGATACTGAGAATACTCATGAGAAACTTCTCATTTAATAGAGAAGGTAGAAGGAGCTTTTATAGATGAAGCACAGGAGAGAGAGCTAATTTTGAAGATATAACATATTGTAAAAAAGGAGTCAATGGCTAAAAGGGAAATGTAATGGGAGTAAGAGAAAGGAGATATGGAATGGGCTAAGATATTTCATATAATATGATTTTTTTTATTCCAATGAGCTATTGCAATGATATGGAAGGGGGAAGGCAAGGGGGAATGAGGGAATCTGCGCTTTCATCAGAGGTGGCTAGGAGAGGAAACAACATATATACTCAATGAGGTATAGACATTTAGATTAAAAAAAGAGAGAAGGGGGACAGGGGAAAGGGGGGGGGATGTGAGTGATGGAGGAGAGGGTAGACTGTGGGGGTGAGTGGTCAGATATAATACATTTTCTTTTTTACTTCTTGCAAGGGGCCGGGATTGGATGGCCTGTCCGGACCACAGGGCTGGGTGGTTGTTGGGCCTTAGGGGTGGTAAGTGGGCTTGGGATCTCTTGGCCTCAGGGCCAGTGATCTATCTGCTGTGCCACTCAGCAACCCTACAGCACATTTAAGAAGAAGGACAGAGTGAAAGGAGAGAGAAAATACACTATACAGTAGTGGGGAACTACGAATGGAAGGAGTTGTGATCAGCAATGACAACAGTGGAAAAAATATGGAAGTGCTTTTGATGATGGATTTATCATAAAAAATGTGATCTACCCACGACAGAACTGGAGGTATTGGAACACAGACTGAAGCACAATTATTATTATTATTATTATTATTATTATTAATATTATGGGGCATTTTTAGGTCAAACGGGGTTGGTTGGCTTGTCCAGGGCCACACAGCTGGGTGATTGTTGGGTGCCTGAGGCTGGATTTGGACCCAGGTGCTCCTGGCTCCAGAGCTGGTACTCTGTCTACTGCGTCATCTGGCTGCCCCTGTTATTATTATTTTTTTAGGTTTTTTTTTTTTGCAAGGCAAATAGGGTTAAGTGGCTTGCCCAAGGCCACACAACTAGGTAATTATTAAGTGTCTGAGACCGGATTTGAACCCAGGTAGTCCTGACTCCAGGGCTGGTGCTTTATCCACTGCGCCACCTAGCCGCCCTATTTTTTTAATTTTATTCCAATTTTTTTCTCTTTCCTTTACTGCTCATGAAGATCTATATTTGGGGATGGGAGGGCATATTATGTTTACTCTTAAACAAGAGTATTTTAGTAATGTATAAAAAACATCATTCGTACAAAAACAAAAATAAATTAATACATTTTCAAAAAAAAAGAAAAAAAGAAAAAGAAAGAATAGTACCACAACAAAAGTCAAAAGAGACAAGATCATTGGCAAAATTAAAGAGGCAACAGTAAAATGAAGTGGTGTTGGTTCTACAATACTCATTTTGGTCAGTTGGACATTAACAAATTGAACTGGATTCAGAGAAGGATGATCAATCCCAGAGAAGGGAAAATTAAATGGAAACCTCACAACTGCCTTGGAAGGATCTTCTGGTAAATTTAATCTTCATTATTAACATTCCTCCCCATCACTTTCTTAAGTCTAGACAATAAAACAATAAATCAAGTCCTGATTTGTAGCATTTATTGATTTTACAAGTTCTAAATACTCACACCAAAAATTTGACAACCAAATTTTAAGAGCCTGTATGATCTGACACCTGCCAGTTCCTGGCTGACTCCATCTATTTTTACACAAGAAGATTTAGGTTTGTTCTCCTTGGAGCCAGAGCATGGAAGTGAGAGCAATGGGTGGACATGCAGAGAGTCAGATTTTGGGTTGAACTGACTAAAAACTTTAAACAGTTGCCTCAACAGATGAGTTCTCAATCAAAAGAGGCCTAGCAGCATATGGATTATCATTTATTAAGGATGTTTTACAAAGATTTCATGCTCTAGAACAGACAAGATCTAAGAATCCTTGATTGACCTTAATTAAATGATGAAAAAACTGAAGCTCAGAGAGGTTATCAAAGAACTCACTACTGAATTAATGGTAGAACTAGTGTTTTGCAACTACAGCATATTTTTTTCATGTCACTCCAATTGATATCATTATGTTTCTTTTTTATTATTTTTTAATTTTTTAGTTTTTGCTACACAGTGGGGTTAAAGTGGCTTGCTCAAGGCTACACAGCTAGGTAATTATTAAGTGTCTGAGGCTGGATTTGAACTCAGGTACTCCTGACTCCAGGGCTGGTGCTCTATCCACTGTGCCACCTAGCTGCCCCTTTTCTTTATGTTTCCAATGTAATCATGTTATACTAATTCTAGTTCATTTCACTTCATATTTACATTACTGTAATAGTCTAAGAACACATCTTCCTTCCTTCATTTTCTCTTTTCAACAATCGGCATAAAACCACCTAACTACCTCCTCTCCCTAATGTTTTGAATTGTTTCCCATCACATATAGGATAATAAGGAAATTCTTCAGTGTGTTACTTGCCCTTTTTCTCCATCTGAATCCAATGTTTTAAAAGCATATTAATTCACTTGTCTGAGTCAGACCCAATGATTGTAGTTGCACTTCCATGAGATATTTATGATCTTTAGCAAGTCACTTTATCTCTAAACAGTAGTTTCTATATATTAGAATAAGGATATTTGACTAGTTGATCTCTAAGAAGTCTTTCAAAGATATCATTTTTTTAAAAAATAATTTTATTTAAAGTTTTGAATTCCAAATTCTATTCCTTCCTCTTTCCTGAGATGGCAATTAATCAGGTGTAATAAGGAAAAACATTTCCATATTAATCATGTTATATAATTAGACTAGCAAAAAGGAAAAATTAATGAAAGAAATTGAAAAACAGCTTGCTTCAGGCTGTATTCAAACAATGTCAATTCTTTCTTTGGAGGTGGATAGTATGCTTCAACATTTGTCTTTTGGGATTATCTTGGATCACAATATTTCTGAGATTGGTTAAATTATTCACAGTTCTTCATTGAGCAATATTGCTCTTATTATTTACAATGTTCCCCTGGGTCTGTTCATTTTATTCATCAGGTCATGTAAGTCTTTCCAGGGTTTTCTCAAATACCTGCTTCTCATTTCTTATAACACAATTAATATTCCATTACAATCATAGACTTCATCTTATTTAGTCACTCCCTAATTGATGGACAATCCCTTTGATTTACCATTCTTAGCCATGACATAAAGACCTGCTATAAATATTTTTGTACCAACAGATCCCATTTTTTTCAAAAATTTTTGGAATATAGACCTTGCAATAGTATTGCTAGATCACAGTTTTACAGTCTTTTGGGCATAATTCCAAATTGTTCTCCAAAATGGCTGGATACACAAGTATATTAATGCCCCAGTTTTTTCTCTTTCCCTCCATAATTCGATATTTACCTTTTTTTTTATCATAACAGTGTCTTTGATAGGTTTGAAATAGTACTTCAGATTTGTATTAATTTACATTCTTTAATCAATACTTATTTAGAGCATTTTTCATGTGACTAATACAAAAATATTTTTAATTTTATGTAACTAAAATTACTTATTTTACATTTAGTAATGCTCTCTATATCTTCTCATAAATAAATCTAATCCAAAGAACTTTTTCTCTTATCCATAAATCTGACTGATAAATTATTCCAGGTTCTCATTATTTGTTTATGTTATCATCCATTATATATAAACCATGTACCTTACCTTGATATATAGAGTGAATGTTGATCTATACCTAATTTCTGTCATACTCCTTTCTAGTATTCCCAGTAGTTGTTGCCAAATAATGAATTTTTATTGCAAAAGCATGTATCTTTAATAAATCTATTCTACTAATCCACCACTCTAATTCTGATCCAGTATCAAATTATTTTGATAATTCCTGCTTTAGAATTTAGCTTCAGATCTGGTTTGACTAGATGATCTTCTTTAGCATTTTTCACATTGATTCCCTTGATATCCTTGAGCTTATTTTTTTTTCTAAATAAATTTGTTATTCTTTTTTCAATCTCTGTAAAATATAATTCAGTTGTTATAGCATTTTTATTATATAGGCCCATAAGAAATTAAAATTTTTACAACTATTTAGATCTCATTTTATTTGAGTGAAAAGTGTTTTTTAGTTGTGTTCATATTGTTCCCTGGTTTGTCTTGACATGTAGAGTCTCAAGAATTTTATAATGTCTACATTTATTTTAAATGGAATTTCTCTTTCTATCTCTTGCTATTGGACTTTGATGGCAATATATAAAAGAAATGTTGAAGATTTATTATGTGGTTTTATTTTGTCTCTTGCAAATTCTCTAAAAATTGAAGTTTTTCTGCCCCTATGAAGCAACACATTGATCTCATTTCCTTTGTCATTATCACTTATTTAGCATTTTACCATTTTTGTTTAGCCCTTCACATTTCATCAATGAGATAAAATCCCCATATGCAAACTTCCCACAAAAATGAAGAATGGCTCAAACTCAACTTTGCATCAGACAAGATACACTGTCCATATAGTGTTTCATAATAATTCACCACATATAGCTGTTGGTTGCCAGATATTTTTCATATGCAAATGTCTTATTGAATTGGGCATATGTCTTATTATATGGTATTTGTAGATTGAAAGCAAGCACTAGATTTAGGAAGCTTGGGTTTAAGCCTCATCTTCTCATATCTACTTGCTGTGTGATCCTGGAAAAGTCACTTAACCTCTCTATTGGCCTGGAAAAATTTCAAAACCTATAAGGTTGAAGAGTCAAACTCTATTGTAGAGGAAGGCTGCTCAATGAGAATTTCCAATGTCATTAAAATCATCATCTAGAAAAAAGAGACCAAACAACAAAAATAGTTTCCCCAACTATTAAAAAGTCTTTCTGAACAGAGAACATATCTTATTAAACTTGTGTGACGCACCTAGCAGGAATTCAATAAACTTGCACTATTAACTGAGAGGGATGGAAGAACAAAAAGCAAACATTTTACACTTTGAGGGTGGCAAGGAGTTTAAGAATATCAAAGAGCTTAATGCCTATAATACATCAAAGATTATAATGCCTGAAATGAAACAACATCCATCATGCCTATATAGACCACAGAGATATATAATAATAAATTTGAAAATATGAATAAGTAATCATGAAACAATTGGGAACTGTCTCTAGCAAAGCCTGGGTAATAGCAATAGTTGGTTTATATAGAATAAAAATAATTGATCTAATGTTCATACTTATGTTTGTACTATCAATTAGTTATATATAATTATCCCTACTTTGCAGAGTAATTTCATCTAAGAATTTAAAAATCACCCCCTAGTAGGCAAGGGTTTTGTCTCCAAATAATACTTCCTGTATTTAATGTAAAAAAAAAAACAAAAAACAAGTGAGCATTTATCAAATGCTCTTGGATGCTGATATACTTACTGTGATTTACCAACCATGCTGTAAAACATCAATTTTGTCTAGTTTATTCCACTGGCCACATGGAAATCACTTTAGAGATGTATCTCCTAGACTCACAAAATGATCTATACTTTTTTACCAAAACCAGAAAAAAAATAAAGCTACAAAGCATATGGTTTCTCAAAGATTCCTCGCAGGAGATAATGCTGCAATTTCAGTTTAACATACTATACTGGCATTTTCAGTATCTTATCTTATATGCTAATACACAAGTGTTTATTAATTTTTTAATTGCCCTCTTTAAAAGGCTCAAGTGTAAATACAATAAAACAACATTAATTAAAGATTTTAAAACAACTAACAGCAATTACAATAAAATATCTGAATAAAAACCAACATAAAACAGCAATGTACAATATGATTATTTCTGGATGGGTCTTTCCCCTCCTGATAAAATGACAATTACTGCTACAGTTATTGAAATTTTGCTAGATTATAAGTACACTGAAATGAAGAAATAGGTCAGTTTTTCTCATTTTATAAATACTTTTATTTTTATCTTTTACTGAAAGTATAGGAACTCCCAGTCAGGAAACTATCTCTGCCTGAACAGATTATGAACTTTCTATTTATAGCCTTGATTAGATAATGTACAGCAAAAGTGACTTATCTAGGCTCTCAAAATATATGTCAGAACCAGACCTTGAACCCAGATCTTCTCACTACAAGGTTAACTTGTATAACTATTCATTTGCAAGACTTTACTGCATCTCAGGTTACACATATCAGATGCCTAATAAATATTTGTTGAATTGAAATCAACTAAATTGAATTTCTTGACCTGAGAAGTTCTTTGTAGGAACTTTTATAAAAACAATCCAGATCATTCCAATATTCTTGTAGGAAAAGAATGACTCTAAGTCAATGTTATGATCAGTTAGGAAGTCCCCCAAAATCACAGATAAATATGAAAGGTATTTCCTCTAATCTGAAGACTCTGGCTAATTTCACTTTCTTTGAAAGGTCCCTCACTCCTGCTGCCTCCCTTTTATCCTCTGTATATTGAGTCTTGAACACTGTGCTCTGCTGGATACCACTAATTTTGACAGAATCTAAGTAAGAAAATGTAATAATTTCTCATTTAAAAGTATTTACTGAGTTTATGTAAAGAGTGATAAGAAAAGTTAATATTTATAAATCACTTTAAGATTTCAGAATTGATTTACATGTTACTTTATTTGTCATCATTATTTTCATTTTATAGATGGAAAAATTGAGAATGAGAGTTCAGTAACTTGCTGTGGGTTATGAATTGTCTAAGGAATGGTTTGAATTCTAGCCATCCTGATTCAAGCCCACTCCTCTCTCTATTGTGCCAAATTATTGCATGGAAATTAAAACAAGAAAGAAAACATGGCATCTGCCCTCAAAAATATATATAATCCAAAATTCCTTCTTCCTGAGTCTTTCCCAAATAAAGGAGCAGTCTCTGTCTTAAACCATAAAGCCATCAAGATTGTCTTTACAGTTATGATTTGATAAGCAACATTCTTCAGGAATTACAGGAAATTTATAGATATATTATAAATGAACAAATTAAAAATACTGTAAAAGAAGGAAGTATTATTTCTCACTCATAGCACAGACCAGAAGAAAGCCTCATTTTTTTATCATACTGGGATTAAACATTTCCTATCCACTAATTCTTAGATCCATAAAACATTTCACTATTATATAAAATTATATTCCACAAGTTCAAAGATATCTCTTTTCCCAAATGAAATTTCCATGTAATTTTTCATTCAATATTAGTGTTCCCTCTTTTATTAAAAAGCTTATAAATAATAGATGTCATATATTCTGAACTTGTTAAATGTATTGTCATCCTCAAATGGTTTAATCGAATGGAATTTACTACATTCTACTATAACATTGGAAGATTAGCCTAGGAACTATAGGCACAGCTTCTTGATGGCCATTAGCTATAACCCGGGAATTTGGGGTATGGTTCTTTTTCTGTTCTGGTTAGAGTAGAATCTTTATTCCCTGGCTTATTTTAGTAATATCTTGATAAATGTCCCATCATGAAAAGGGAAATGGAGAAAAGAATATCTCATAATTCACCTAAAGAAAAATAATGTTATAAAAGATGTATTTCATAAGGTATCTTTTTCTTTCACAAATTTACCCTTTTAGATTTAGAATGAGGGCAAATAGTAAAACATCAAAAATCAAAACAATAATAAAATGTATATGTCTAAAAAATGATCTTTGTTTTCCTCCTCCTCTATCCAGTCCCCAACATAAATAATGGTAATTGAAGCAATGCAAAATTCTGCCCTAAGCTTTGAGAAAATATAGCCCACAAATCCACCTCAATAGATAGATAGACAGATATAGACATTGTCAGTATTATGTGTAGAAAAGATACTGCATTTTTCATATAGTTTCATATATATATGTATATATATAGTTAATATATATTCCAGAGTTATATGAGTTATATATAGTTTCTATATTTTCTATCTATCTATAGTTGTGAATTGTTGCATATATGTATATCTCTATATAAAACAAAGATAGATAGATATACATACATATCTATGTGGAAAGTAAAATAAATTTTCTACATATGGGACTTTTGCATATATGTATATCTCTATATAAACCCATATAGATAGATAGATATACATACATATCTATGTGGAAAGTAAAATAGATTTTCTACATGTGGGACTTACAAATATAAATTTACTTAATAATAGAATGGTCATTATCAATAGGATATTTATTTCAAGATTTAAATAGTACACAGATTTACATACTTATTCTCCTTTTCCCCTGAATTATATTATAATTAAATAAATATGCTGGGATTTTTTCTTTTTCCTGCATATTATAAATTTAAATGAAAGGATTCAGTGACCTTTTTCAACCAACAAGTTCATGCATGAAATTTTACTCTTTTATTTTTACATACTTGAATGAATATTTTATTTTACATTTCTATTTTAAAAGTTTATTACAGAAAATTAATATTTAAGATTGTCAATACAAAGTGTTGATAATATAAACAACAGTACAATAATCAGGCTCATCCACATACACTATTTTTATTATTTCTAAGTAATATAATCTTTTTTAGCACAGATTACTTTCTTGAAGAGTTCCTCAAAAATTCCATTGTTTTCCTCAGATAAACAGAACTACTCAAAGAAAGCACCCCATAACAGGAAATCTTACCTATAATCTAAAAATGATATGTTAAAAACCTTAAAAGGAACATCACATGAATAAAATTGATAAAATTGTCCTTACATTACTTAGTTTTCATTATCTTGAGGTTTTTTTGTAGGTTTTTTTTTTTGCAAGGCAATGGGATTAAAGTGTCTTGCCCAAGGTCACACAGCAAGGTAATTATTAAATGTCTGAGGCTGGATTTGAGTACTCAAGTACTCTTGACTCCAGGGCCAGTGCTCAGTGCTCTATCCACTGTGCAACCTAGCTGCCCCCATCTTGGGGGTTTTTTAAGGTCTCATTAATGCTTTTTATTTTTATGCCACAGTCAGAATCAAAAAGACTCAATCCCAGAGTCCTTCATTGTAACAAAAGGAAAACTAAAAAAAGGAAAACTGAACCAATAGTATATTCAACTTTCAATATCCATAATTTGCTATATTTTACCAAAATGAAATGAAGAAGAAGGAGGAGGAGGGGAAGGAAGAAAGGAAGGAAGGAGGAAATAAGGAAGAAGGAGGAAGAAGAAAGAAAGAAAGAAAGAAAGAAAGAAAGAAAGAAAGAAAGAAAGAAAGAAAGAAAGAAAGAAAGAAAGAAGGAAGGAAGGAAGGAAGGAAGGAAGGAAGGAAGGAAGGAAGGAAGGAAGGAAGGAAGGAAGGAAGAAAGGAAGAAAGGAAAGAAAAGAAAGAAAGAAAAGAATGAAAAAGAAGCAGAAGAAAGAAGAAGTTGTATGAAGGAAGCTTTAAAAACCTTATGGAAAACAAGAAAAAAGAAAGTGGATAAAGCTGAAGAAAGTTGAGGATAGCTTGATAACCTGCACCATAGTGATCCTGGAAGTAGACTTGAGTCTAGAGGTAGGTCTTAGCTGCATTGATATCATTTCCTGGAGAAATTGTACCACATTACTGAATTAGCTTCAGACTGCTCTTAATGAATATGGACATGTTATGAATGAATTGGAAGCTCCATTGGTGGCAAGAGTTCCAACACCCTTGAAATCACAGGTTCGTGTATTGACACTAAATGACTGAGGTAATTCTATTTCATCATGAAAAAGAAAAATATCCAAATACTGTTCCTTTTCAAAGTCTAACTCAAAATGAGAAGAGAGAGAGAGAGAGAGAGAGAGAGAGAGAGAGAGAGAGAGAGAGAGAGAGATTTTATTGAACAGTGGCAGTCTTTTATTTCTTGTTAAACATAAGGGCCATATTGGAGGTAAGCTGTGTTTATTACTGCCTTTTACAGCCCAAAGTGGTGCTGCTGATAAGTGTTACTAGCTCCATTTAAAAGAACATCTGGAAAGTCAAGGTGTTAACCTATATTCAGGACTTTTCCTTCTAAGCTAGCTCCTCTCTTTAGCTGCAGGAGCCCCCTTTCTATAGCATTTGCTTCTGCTTCCTAGTTAACATGCTGTAATGATGTATTCTAGACATTAGTAATCTGACTAAATGATTTGTATAACTGCAAAATAAATTGGGCTTTTTAGTATGTTTGCGTGGCTGTAGCATGCATATTTAGCCTGGAAATAGAGGGGGGAAAAAAGTATTGCAGAGATTGTAGGTGGTAGGGAGTGGCAAGAAGTCAGGAGTGTAGTGAAAAGTTTGATGTCAGACTACAAACATGCATATTTCAGAAATAATTTTGAAATTATTGATATTAGTAACAATATTACTGTAAATAAGTTCCTGATAGAAAACCAGGACAGAATAATGTCACCTTTCAATCTGTTTCTGACATTATTATTTATTATAAAGATCCACAAAAATATAAAGCAAAGGAAACAAACACCTAATGTGCAAATTAGTTGGCCAATCTTAAGATTGTTTTTAAACTTGGCTTTTTTATTTACCAGCTATAAAGATCAACTGTTCCAAGTCCTTTTTGAGAGCAGGGACCACAATTTTCACATGGTCTCAACAGTAGAGAGAATACTAAAGGCTTTAACAAATCTGACTGTCCCTGAAGCAGAAATTATGTGTAATTCCTGGCTCCCATACAACACCTTAGAGCTGGCCTCTCCAGTTCCAGTGTTGATTTTCTTGGAAGACAATTTTTTCGATATCCAAAAGTAGGGGTGCGGGGGGGAAAGCTCAGGCAGCTCATAGAATCTAGAAAGAGATCTAGAAGAGGCTGTACCTATTAGTTTTCCTTCTAATATCTAACATGTTAATACCAATAAAATGTTAAATTAAAATAATTGAAAATTTTTAACAATCTTGATTAAAAAAAACAAAAACCAAAAACCTTTTCCTCTTCATAGCATAAACATTTTAAAAGTTGTTATTTTTGTTATATGACATTTGCCAGAAGGGGCTAATTAAAAAGATACAAAAAATAAGACTTTAAATCCATTAATTCATCTTCTAGAAATAATTGCTAAAAGGAGCCTAAAGTACACTTAGGATAACTTTGGGGTACGCAATTGATTCCTGAAACACCAAAAAAAAAAACCCAACAAAAAAAAGTTTTGCTAAATTGAATTAAGCTTCAAGGCTTTTTTTTCTTTGATGTTGAATTGTTATTTTTAAACACTAACAATAAAAATGGAAACCTTTTGTTATAATTGAATATTAACAGTAATGACCATTACTAATGGACTGATGATAAAGGACTCACTAAGCTTTTAATGGAATTGAGCTACTGATTAGGGATTTTGATATATTTCTTTGTTTATAAATCACAACTCATTTATATTATGTTAAAAAAATAGCTTAATTTTGTAAACTGAAAATTCAGGTGAAAAATTTTAATAATTAGTTTCATAAATGAATCTCAGCTTTAAATTTACATTTTTGTTTTAAATAATACCAACAATTCTAGTTTGAAAGTGGGGAAAGGATGGATACCTCCATTGCATCCATTGCAATTAAAATCTCATTGTGAGAAAAATTGATCTGTATCTTTTTTTAAAAAGATCATTATTAATAGCTAAAATACAAAAAAACTCCCAATATTAGCAAATAAGAAGGAATTCATCAACTGATTATAAGTTCTAAACACTGAATTCAGAGAAAACTTAGAAGATTTTATGAGAAAATTCAGAGTAAATATAATCAGGAGAACAATATATACAATGACAATATACACTGTAAACATTTAAAGCCTGAAAATGACAACAGAAGACTGATCATAAAGCATGTTTCCCCTTCTCTTAGCAGTGAGGTGATAGGCTACAGATGCAGAACAAGGCATGTATCATCCGAAGTAGGTGACATTCTGATTTGTTTTGCTAGCAAAATTTATTAGAGAGTATTATGCCATGTTACTCCAACTCAAGTATAGCATTACATGATGATGAGTCAATGTGAGTGAAATAGAACCAATCAGGATGAGTTGATGCTAACATTTCTTCACCATTATACAATAAGAAAGTCAAGGGATATTTGCTTTTATTGTTTAAAAAACAGAAATCACTATTCTCAAAGGAGTAATCATGTACTATACCAATGATGTTCACATAGTAGAATGCAATCTTTGGGAGTGACTAGGGTGGCACAGTGGAGAGAGTATCATCCCTGGAGACAGGAAGACCTGAGTTCAAATTCGGCCTCAGCTATATAATACTTACCTAGCTGTGTGATCTTAGGTAAGTCACTTAACCCCATTGCCTTGTAAAAAAAACAAACAAAATGAATGTGATTGTTTTAATTATAGTGCTTATTTTGTTTGTTTCTGTGTTTCTCCTCCAGTGACTATTATAGTACTTGGAACATAGCAGGTACTTAAATAATATTTGTTGATCTGAAATGAATTAAAGTAACATCCTCTGATGGTGTGGTAGAGTGCTAGGGTTAGAAAAATGAGTTCAAATTCTCCCTAAGATAATTTACTTATTGTGTAGTACTAGGCAAGTCACAACCTCTGTTTGCTTCCATTTCCTTAAAATAAAATTATACCTACCTCATAATTCATGAATTAATATTTATATATTGCTGTTGTTCAGTTGTTCCAGTTATGACCACTCTTTGAGACCTCATTTGGGATTTTCTTGGCAAATATACTAGCCTGATTTATCTTCTCCAGTTCATTTTACAGATGAGTAAATTGAGACAAACAAGATTTTACTACTTACTTCCAAGCTATTAAGTATGTGAGGTCAAATTTGAACTTGTGTCTTCCTGAATCCAGACCTTGTGCTTTATCTACTCTGCCTGTGTATAAAGTACATTACAAACTGTTAAGTATTATATAAATGTTAGTTTTGATAAGGATAATAATAATAATGATGATGATATATCCTGCTACTGATGATGCTACTGATGATATATCCTCATACTTTACAAAGAAATAAATAGGGACATTCCCATCATATGTGATACAACTCCTGGCACAGGCTCACTCAATTATAGAGAAAAAGGAAGAGAAAGAGTACAAACACAATCATTTCTCAGAAGAATTTCATAAAGAATGAAGATACACTATGACTATATAATTTGGCAATACTTGTAGTTTAAAGAGGTTCTATATGAGTTTATATAATAATATTATATCATAGACAACATTATGACATAAAGAGGAAAGAAGATCATATAAGGCAGGACAATTTCTTTCATACTCTAGACAAAAAGATAAAAGATTGAATATATGTCATACTTTTATAAAAATTAATTTTTAATGAAGTGGAAGTAAAATTTGTATCTAATGTATATGGTGAAGGTTTAACAATATAACCCAGGCATGTCTGAGCACACTCAGTTCACTTCATGAGGCACCTTGAAGACCTTTGGAGCATGTCTAGATTGACTAACATGGAAGTCTTTGCCTACCTTACCACATGGGTGGAGGTAGACTCCTTTGATTGAACTCCTTCATCTTCAAAACTGATGAGATTCAATCATTTATTCTTTTCTTCCAGGTTCTTCCTGTTGGATTTATTTTTAATCTATTTTAACTATCTGTTAATTCCTTCTTCACATTCACTGAACTGGTGACGGGAGGAAGCTCTTCCTTCCTCTCCTCTCCCGTTTTTCCCAGGCTTGGAGAAATGGGCCTTAACGTGTTTTTCCTGTTCTGTTATTTATCCTCAGTTTCAGATACCAGAGCTGATTCTCATGTAATTCAGAAGTTAGAGCCAGGATTCTAGATAGGATGGTTTAGTTGGTGAGCCTGGCATGGAAGTCCTGAGAAGCCAGGGTACCTAGGACTTGAGCATAATTGGGATTTTTGGATAAAGAACTTACACTGTGTGCTATAGGAAATGAAACTAAGCTAGCTAATCTCCTTCCTCTTCCTAAAGATCAAAGTTGTCCAAAGGGAGATAGAGTAGAGGATGTCAGGAGACAGGGGAGTTATGCCTCTTGGGTTAGGAAGTAAGGTTTTATATTTATAAGTATACCTTTCAAAGTAAGTGTTTCTGTCTAAAAAATAACCTGACTGCTAGTGGTTTAATGAAACTGGAGTATAGGTCACCATACCCTACAATGAAGCATACAACATCAGAGGGGACTGGAACCATTTGTAAAGATTAGATAGTCTCCTAATAGCTTAGAGGTACCAGAGAATCCTGAGAGGAGGAGTGAAATGTAATATACTTGGTCATTAGGTAGTGGTAATCAGAGTGGTCTTCGTTACATATGAATTAGTTAAATCAGACATACTTAGAATAACAGGAGTCCAAGACAGCTTATATACTCATCTACTCACTCATTTTCTCCTGCCCCAACAGCGTATTTCAAGAAGAGACTTTTAAAAATGGTGTGTGTGTGTGTGTGTGTGTGTGTGTGTGTGTGTGTGTGTCTGTTTCTGTGTCTATATCTGTATGAATTTGAATTTATTGGATGAGTAGTGACATTTAATAGAAAAATACTCTTGCCATGAATGCTCAGACTTTAGAGAAACATGGAAAGAATTACATGAACTGATTGTGAGTGAAGGGAATGGAACCAAGAGAACATTGTACTCATTAACAACCATATGATGATCAGCTATGATGAATGTAGCTCCTCTCAGCAGTTCAGAGATCGAGGACAACCCTGGGAGACCTGTTATGGACAATGACATCCCCATCCAAAAGAAAAGCAAACAAACCATCAAAAAAAAAAACACACCACATAATCTGATACTATGTCCACTTTTTTTATAACTCCCCTTATATTTTTCCTTCCTATCACATGGTTTTATTTCTTTTCCCTTGGTCCTAATTCCTCATGTACAAGATGATTAACATGTATACATGTCAAACATGAATGCAAATGTACAACTTCTACCAAACTGTTCACTGCCAAGGGGAGGGGGCTGGGATGGGAGGGTGGTAGAAAAATGTGTAACATAAATATGTGGTTGAATGTTGAAAAACTTCCCTAATATATAATGGGAAAATTAAAATTAAATCAAATTAAAAACAATTCATAATTTTTGCCATTTCTACTCCAGTTAAGGCAATTTATTGAGGAGTCGCATGAATAATTAAGGAGCAAAAATATCTGTGTTTCTTAAAAGCAAAACCAAATTTTTTTAAATCAATTTGTTTGCAAACTATATTGCAATGATTAGAACTGCATGGAAAGCCTAGTTATATTGGGTACTCAGTAGCTTAGGAGTTAGGAACATCTGCTGAAGTCAAGAATATTTCCAAAATAACAGGTCAATAGAGAATCATCCTTATGCCTATGATTAATTACTGGAGCAATCACTTACATTTATAAATTCTTATTGGTAGAACAACTGTTAGGTTCAATGGAAATGCCTTGATTAGAGGCATTAGAGAGGAATTAACTCCATAACAGGAAACTGAGTTAACTGAATTAAATTCCACAAACTTTTATTAAGTAGTTTGCCTAAAATCTGTAAAGTACTAGCATTTACAAAGATGAAAATGAAAATTCCCTGCCTCTAGTAGTAGAAAAAATGCTGCTCCCCCTTCTGTGGGATGGTAAACCATTTATTTGAGTTTCAGTAAGAAGTTTGGCAGAGTTGAAACTTGCTAAAGGTAGCCAACGCTTTCTCTACATTGCTTCCTCTCAAAAAAAGAACAAATATCTCAGGCTAATGTGGTCATTTCTTTCATATCAATTAAAAAAATTATCACATTGGCCTGAGATATCAATTAAAATCATTTAAAACAAGGCAGTTAGGTGGTGCAAAGGATAGCTCTATCCTGAAGACAGGAGGACCCAAGTTGAAATCTGACCTCAGACACTTGACATTAGCTATGTGACTTTGGACAAGTCATTTAACCTGATTATCTTGCATACAGGGCCATCTCCAGTTATCCTGATTCATATCTGGTTACTGGATCCAAATGACTTCAGAGTAGAAAGTGAGGTTAGTGACTTAGCACACAGCCTCCCCTCACTCAAATTCAATTCATGTGTATGTCAAGATATCACTTCCCTGATGCCATGGTCTTCAATTAATAAGGACAAAAGAACAACAATGAAAACATTTAATTGGGTGTTGTAGTTGTTCAGTTACATCTGACTCTTCATGATCCAATCTCTGTTATCTGTCTGGAAGTGATTTTCTTCTCCAGCTCATTTTACATACTGAGGCAAGAATAGTTAAGTTACTTGCCTGCAGTCACGCAGCTAGTAAATGCCTGAGGCCCATTTGAACTCAGGAAGATTATTCTTCCTGACTTGAGGCCTGGTACTCTATCCACTGTACTAAGTAGCTGCCTTTAGTTGAGTAAATATTAAAAAAAAACTGTCATCTCATTTCTATACCTGGTGGATACAGCCATTTATATTTCAAAACGCATAACTGGCAAGTTCCCTAATATTATTTTTTCTTTTTAGAACAGTTCTTCAGTGAAGATGTTTAGACGCTGAGTGACATAAATAAAACTTCCAAATATACTGAGTTGGAGGAAAATGTGTGCATTGCTGTCTCCCAACTATTTTCTCTTTAGATAAAGTATTTCATTTAAAGGTTTCACCATATATTTAATTTGAGGTTGAGGAATTCTTATTTGGACAGCATCATCATGATTACAAATGAACATTTGCTGAGCACTCCACCTAGGGGTTTAGAAAGGATAATTTATAAATATCTCCCCTGAAGGAATTTAAGAGGTAGGGGACACATTGAAACTGTGTCATGATACCATAATAGGAATTAAATTTGGTGTTTTAAAAAAGTAAGATTAGAATTATGACCAAATCGACTACACAAATAATTTTTTGTGTATCATATAAATATGATATCATATAAAATACCCTGTTGAAGAATTAAGGATGGCAAACTTGCAGGGTTAAATTCAAAATAAATCAATTTTTCTCTTAACTAATTTAAATACTTCTAGATAGTATGAATTTTTGTAAACTTTTTTAAAACCTTTAGAATTCATAATGAAAACAGTACCTGTTATAAAATTAGCTAAATATAAACCCATAATTATAAATAATTTGTAAGGAAATAAACAACAGAAAATGTGCTTTGCCACTTCTTAAAATTAAATCATTGAATGTCACATCAACAGACGACCCATTATCATTGTAAGGTTATTCAATGACCACAAAAAATCTGAATAAATACTTGTTAAAGTTGTAACACTAATACATATAGAATTAAAATTGCATGTAAGTAGTGACAGATAAAAGTCTAAGCTTAGTAAATTTATAGTGGATAGAGATTACTTGAATAATTGACTCATTCAAGTCCCATATATCATACTGGAATTTATTCCCATTTTGAGATGGCCAATTTCAGTCGTGTGTGTGTGTGTGTGTGTGTGTGTGTGTGTGTGTGTGTGTGTGTGTTATACCTTAACTTCAACTCTTATTGAAGGTTTGAGAGTGTTGGGGAAGGGGAGGTCATCTGCATACATAAGACTGATCAGTACAAAAAACTGCTTGGCATAATACTTGACAAGATTTTTGTAACTTTAGGACTTTCCTACTGTATGAGGAGGATCACCCTGTATAGGACATGATCATAGAGGAGAAATAAAAGTCAAAACAATAGCAAATTCCTCTTAGGAGAGAGTAGAGGAAAGGGTCATTCCTAATAAAGATTCCAAACATACTGAGTTGGAGGCAAACATGAGCAATGCAGTTTAAAAAAAAAATACTGTCTGAAAGCATCTGGCCAAAAAGGAAAAAAAAAGAGAAAGGTAAAATAAAATATGTGACTACAAGTGACCTGTGACTTTGATAGGACCTATAAGGGTTTTGTATTTCCTAATGGGAAGTATAAATCAAGGTGCATCTGTCAGGATAATACTGTGGAAGAAAACAACTGACTGACATACATATGACCAGAAGGCCACCTACTGAAGAAAGGAGTTCCCAAGTGAAGAAATGTGACAGCCTAAATTTTACCAGGTTGAATGAAACTGCTGTCTTCCCTCCTGTTTTATTCAGGTCAAGACAGGTAAAGTATGGATTGCTGGACCAACATCAAATTAAAGCTGACAAAGATTTCAGAATCACAGTAGACCTATAAACACATCAACCTATATAGAAACCCCCAGCTTAAATATGGTTCATTATGGTGAAATTAAGATTATAATTATATACATATAATTATATCTAATATAATGTAAAATTATAATATAATAATAAATTATTATTTAAATGGTTTAACTATATTCAGCATACTTTGATTATTCTGCCTCCTTTAAAAACTGGGGTTCCTGATTTGTACATCTGGAGAATGGGGTAGGTTGCAGTTAACTGGAGCCCTAGAATCATTGTGACAAAAAAAAGGCAGGAAGTGAGAAAGGGAAAAACTGTCATTGCTTCTCCCTGTCTCTCAGGGTCTCTTTGCTTCTGTCTTGTCTATCTCTGTCTCTGTCTATCTTTCTGTCATCTGTCTGTCTGTCTCTTTCCTTTTTCTCACTCTCACCTCTGTCTCTGTCTCTTTTTAATTCTCCCCAATCATCATTGTTCTAAGTAAACACCAAAAGTAAGGGCAGCCTAGAATAAAAGGGGAGAAATGAACTGAAAGTGACTTTTCCCTGAAGCACAATTCAGACAAGATAAACTCAAGATACAGACTCCTAGTAATGCAGCAGTGAAATATTGCTATCTTAATATTTAAACACCTTGATTGATTTTCAATGCTTAAATTAGCTGTGATTGGTTGACATAATCTGGACCAAAACAGAATTACTGAGTCAATTAAAGGAAGATGCAGACATGTGGTGCTGAGGAGTTTTGATCATTTTTTTTCTTTTGTTCTACTTCAAGAAACACTTATTAAGTTCCTATAATATGAAAAGTCCTTCTCTTTGGCTAAGGATGTTATAAAACTAAATAAGACTGCAGTCTAGTGAATGTAGTAGACATATATATCAGTAACTGCAAAACAAATATACACTTCCATAAGAAAGCTCCCAAGAGTTTCAAAAAAGATCATTAATGGAAGCAGGAGATTCAGGAAGTTTTCATAGAGGTTGCATTTGCATTGGGTCTTTGACTTATATATTCATCTAAAACCCAAATATTCTGTAATTATATATAATTCTCTATCGTATATACACACTTACTTGCACATATATACATGTGTATACACACACACACACACATATATGCATGCATATCACTCATCTATCTTTGTAGTTCTCTGGATTTCTAGTTATCTACTGGTTGGGTAAGGCAGACTTTAACTTAACTAATGATTAAGAGGAGGTCATTTTGTTCCATAAATGACAGTCTAATGTTTTCCCCAAATGCTCAAAAGGAAAAACTTCTTTCTCTCTCTTTTTCTCCCTGTTTTTCCCTCTGTCCTTCTCTCTTTCCCTTTGTCCAGTTTGTACTGAGAAAAAGACATACACAGATACACAGACACAGACAGACAGACAGACAGACAGACAGACACACATACACACACACACACACACACAACATTGAGCAGATGCTCTAAATCTGATCTCTCCAAGGATTATAGAACTTTGAATTTGTTACAGCAAAGAAATAGCAGATATGACTCCTATAAAATGCCCTTGTAAATATAGTTCAATTAGAAGGAATTAATCATTAATCATGATATGGTGCCTAAAAGAGAAACATCCTATTTCTTAGAAATAGCAAGATGGACATACCTTATATAGGTGAGGATACTTCCAGTGAGGAACTTCCCATCTCACTTCCCACAATCATCCCTAAGTAAAAAAGACTTGATTTTCATTTGTTGTTCTCTCTAGTTGCATTATGTCCTTCATATATATGTAAAAGAGGAAGATAAAAGTGTTACATAAAAGGCTCTCCATAAGGGTAAAGTAGTTTCACCGGTATCAAAAGTACAGCCAACAGAACATGCTATATAGATGGCTGCATGCATTTAACAAGTATTGAAGCAGGAGATGATATTATTGAAAATGTCAAAACAGAAATGTTTCATTTGCCCTTTAATATTATTTCCAGAATCATAGCTTCAGAGCATTAGATGACCTTAGAGGTCATGTAGTAGACTTTCCCTTTCCTCCCCCATTTTACAGATGAGGAACTGAATTTCATAGCTGAAATGGATTGCCCAAAATGATATATCTTAAATATTTTGAAACAGATTATTGTAAATAATTTAAAAAATCAAATTATTCTATAACACAGCGAGATGACACTGTTGATGGAGTGCCAGGTCTAGAGCCAGAAAGACTCAGCTTTGTGAGTTCAAATCTGGTCTCAGACACTAGCTATGTGATCCTGCGTAAGTCACTTAACCCTGTTTGTCTCAGTTCCTCAACTCTAAAAAGAGTTGGAGAAGGAAAGGCAAACCTCTCCACTATCTTTGCTGAGAGAACCCATTTGGTATCATGAAGAGTCAGACATGAATGAAAACGATTGAACAACAAATGACATTTGAATGAATTTTTCTTAAAATTTGCTAAAGTGAATAGAGATACAAACACATATACACATGTAAATCTATCTATTTTCTATCTTTCTCTAAGCTATTTATCTACCATGTATCCTTCTATTCTTCATCTATCCATCCATTCATCTATCTGAATTAACAGAAGACCACAACTTCTAAGACACATAAAAATCACCAGAGAGCAATGAAAAAACATATGGTAACTATAAGTAGGGTGTAGCATATGATCAAGTCAGTTGGAGATAAATAATGATGTAAAGATCATTCAAGAACCATCACATTAGGAAAGGAAGCAGATGGACCATGTAGCAAGAGCAAAGGAAGAAAGATGGACAGCCCTGGCACTGCACTGGTACTTAGAGCAGAAGGCCTTCAACCAACTGGGTAAATTATGGATTTATAGAAGGACATGAACCAGGACCTATATTAATAGGATGAGGAAGTAGAAATGGTTTGATTCTGCACCACTGATTAGAGTTTTCTCATTTAGGAGATCATGAACACATTGAAGCAATGAGGCATAGATAAGCATGATATGTGTGTCATGTCAAAAGTGCAATATACTTTAGTTAATAGTTTTGTCACAATTTATTTACCTTCCTTGGCCAGAATCTTTCACTGAAGAATCTGTTAACATTATCAAACATCAAGACCCAAAATGTTAGTCTTCATTGACATTCACTTCTGTGTTATCCCTGTAACTGATCATTTAGCAAATCCTACTGGTTCTTCTTTTGAAAGATCTCTCACACATCTGGATTTTCCCACTTAGTGTCCCACATGCCTAAAATAAATTTCCTTCTACCTAGGATCTTTTGGAATCCCTAGCATTCTTCAAGATTCAGGTCAAATTCCACTTTCTGCAGGATACCTTTCTTAAGGATCTAGAAGAGCTGCTTATCTCTCACATCTATCTTTTCCTAGCCATAGTCACTGTAACAACTCAAAGTCATACCTTTAGACCACATTCTTGCATTTCAGAAAGCCTCCTACAACATTGTGAGATGATCAACCCTGATGGAAGCAGTTCCTCTCAGCAGTTCAGTGAGCTAGGACAACCATATTAGACCGGCTATGGACAATACTATTCCCATCAAGAAGAAATACCAAACCAAACCAAAAGAAAACAAAACTTCAGAATAAAAAATTATCTCTTCTGTATCTCTTTCTCTTAATACTAATTCCTCATACTGAAATGACTAATCTGTAAACATGTTTATCAAAAAATATGTAAGTACAATGTTAACCTGACTGCTGCTGAGGGGGGGGGGCAGGAAGGGAGGGTGGAAGGAAATTTTGTAACAAAAATTTACATATGCATATGGATGAATGTTGAACAAACTTTCATAAAATGTATTTGGAAAAATAAAATGCCAATTAAAAAAATAGAAAGCCTCCTAACCATTGGCTTTGTTTAGCAAAGCCCTCTGATGTATCTGGCAGGTGAGAATCCTTAATTTTCTTCAAGGCTCCATTTAAGGAACTTTTTTCTAAAAAATTTCCTTAATCACATGAGTTGCTTTTTATTCTTTTCTTCCTCAAATTTTCATGATGTGTTTATATTTACAAGTTTGTATCATGCTAAGTAGAACAAGTTTCTTGAAGGCAATATTTTATTTTTGTATTTGTATCCCCAGCACCCAGAAGCATGGCTGGTACTCATTAGGGACTTCATAAATGTTTGTGAATGCTTGTGAACTTATCTCCCCTGTAGATGAGTTAAAAAAAAAAACTAATCCTGCTGTCACCAAAAATACTGGTTATCAAGTCATGTATAACTATTACTATTAATGATAATAACATTACTACTTTATATAGTACTTTTAAGCTTTGCAAAGCACTTTACAAATATTATATCAATTCATCTTCTCAACAGCCCTGAGAGGTAGGTGCTGTTATTAATGCAACTTTACAGAAAAGGAAATGAAGCAGACAAAAGTTAAATGACTTGCCCAAAGTCATACAGTTAATAAATATCTGAAGCTGGATTTGAACTCAAGTCATCCTGACTCTATGTCCAATGCTATAACCACAGTGCCACCTCAATAATAACAGCTAAAACAATACTTATATTTTGTTTGTGCCTTAAATATAGCCCATTAAAGTATGTAGTAATATAGTATTACTTTTTCATGCCATTTGCCTTGCTTTGACTTCACTTTCCTCTTTTCTCAATTTCAACCCTATAATTGATGACTTTGAATCCATACTCTCATCTATTCCCACCACCTCCCTCACTGATCAGAACTGAGTGCTCCTGAATAAAAAAAAAGGAGCTAAAACTATGCTGACTGGATTCACTGAAAGTTGATGTGATCTAACTAAACTGGACCCTCAATGCAGGAAGGCAATTCTTTTATTCCATGCTAATCAATTCCTTATTTCTCCCACTACAAAAACTATTCCATGGTGTTTCTTCTCTTCCTGTTAAGTTATTTGAGGACCATGCCTCTTACTATACTGATAAAATGGAGAGCATTCAGCTCCTTTCCCATTCATTTCAAAACCCCTTGACATCATTTCCACTCTTTCCTTTTATCCTCCAGACTTTGATAATAAGGTGGTCCTTCTTGCTAAGATCAACCCTTCTGTATGTGCTTGATCTAATTTCCTCCCATTTTCTCCAGCAGATTGCCCCCTTGGTCACCCCTTCAGTCCTGAACTTCAATTTTTCTCTTTTTATTGGTTTCTTCCTATTGCTTTCAAAAATGCCCAAGTCACCTCTATCCAATATACACTAGACCCAGTTATCCTCTCAATCTATTTTCTTTTCTACCCTTCACATTCTTAGCCAAAATCTTAGAGGAAAACTGCACACATTCAATGACTCTATTTCCTTTTTCACCGAGTCCTCAAACCAATCTTATTCAACAGAAACTACTTTCTCCCAAGTTAGCAACAATTTCTTAATTGCTCAATTTGATGGTCTTTTTCTTCCCCCAATTCTCTATTGCTCTCTCTACTGTATTTGATATGTTGATCACCCTTACCTTCTGCATACTCTATCCTTTCTGGGCTTTTTAGCACAGAATTCTACATTCTCCTACCATTCTCCTCCTCCTTTGTTACTTTCTTCCATTTTGTAGCTCCTAACTTAGAATTCTCTAAGGCTCTTTCCTGGTTTCAGCTTTCTCTCTTCCTTTCTCCCTTCATCCCTCCCTCCCCTTCTCTTTCCTCTCCCTCTCTCTCTCTCTACCTCCCCCTTTCTCCCTTCTTCGACTTGTGACTTTCTTCTCTCTTCTCTCTTCCTTCTTATGCATATATCACATGCTATCTAGATTTAGGGTCAAGTGATCTACTTACTATCTTATGATATTTGCATTCCTAACATTGTATATTGCAACACATATACTAGACACTTAATAAATCTTTTTTGATGCATAAAAAATTAAATCAAAATTTGAATAAGAAGGCTAATTAATGAATTCCTAACATCTTTACTCAGAGAATTTGAAAAATTAAAACATTCATTGAACTCCCATTAAGTTAGCTAGTCTTTTATGTTCTAAAATAGTCCCAAAAGTTTTGTTTCTTTGGGTGTGCATTTTGTTTTTTGCAGTGGTATTCTACTTGATATGGTAAATTAAAGAGAGCCTATGGTTATTATTGACTTCAACAGCATGAGAGAACACAGACATTAAAGCTTCTAAGAATTATTAAATGAGATATTATTAGTAGAGAGTATAAAGATTTTTCAGGGGTATTTGAATGCTTCAAGATTCCCAACCAGAACATATACATGAATGTGGAGAATATAGTGCACCTGCTTTGAAAACAAAAAGAAAAACATTGTGTACAGGAACAAAAATAACATGAAGAATCAAATATACAATCTTTGGGGAAATCAAACTCTCAATTCTGTTTTTTTCCCCCAGAAATTATTTTCCTTACTTACCTTCAGAAATTCAAGCTTATTGTTCTATATAGTTTGTTGATTATAATATAGCAATTTAGCTTTATGAAAGTATTCATTATATAAAAAGTTACTTAAAACTCAGAAAAGAATATTTAGTGGAAGACTAATTGCATTGTAATGGCATAGTGCTAAATCAAATATTTTGCTCTGGAGACTGTTCAGATTATTATACTGTTTCATTACCACAGAAAGATGTGTCTTCAAAAAGAATGGCAGTGACTTAATATTCTCTGTTGCAATTATGCCAGATTTTCTTTGTTCATGAGGTTCAGATTATGTCATTGGCAAGGGAAGTAATTAAATTATTTTAAATACATCATTAATATAATCTAATAGAATTAATCACATGCTCCTGTTTCATTTAAAAACATGTCCAATATGAGGTATTATACTATTACATAATTCAGTTTTACAATTGGTAAATCTATTTGATTATAAATATGACTTTGAATCTGACAGTAACACAGCTGGGCTAACATTGTTTTGCTACTAGAGGATTAGATTTTTAAAAATTGAAACCCTCAGCAAACAGAAGTTAATTATTAAATTCTTGAATTCCAGAATCTTTGGATTAGGCATTTTTTAAAATAATTTCATATGAATAAAAACAAATAGACCTGATAAATCTTTGCCCTTCTAGGAAGAGAAGACTGATCACACACTATAAATGCTAATATCCAATTTGATAACACAGAATAGGCTTAATCCTTGTATGTTGAATAATAATCATCTGAGAAAATAAGACTATAAATATTTCTAAAGTTATCTATGCTTTCAAATTAGGAGATTATCAAGATGTTACTGTCATCAAGACATAAAAGCCTCAAATAATGAAAGCACAATGCCAACCAACTTTATTTGATATGAGGTTGAATTTTTCCACATTAATTATTGTATTACAAATTCAAAGGAAGTCTTATTGACTAAGAAAGAACCCTATTAAATGAATCAGGTTTCTGAATCCTTTCCTTTCTCATTTCTACCTTCAGGTTTCTCTGGTTTCCTTCAAATCCCAACTAAAATTCCATCTTCTACAGAAAGCCTTTTCCAATCCTTTTTAATTCTGTTGCCCTTCTTTTATTGATTATCTGCAATTTATCTTTCATATAACTTATTTGTATACAGTCTTGTACATCTTCTTACCTGCAGTAGGTTGGAAACTCTTTGAAAAATCAGGGCTTTTTAAAAAAAATTTTCTTTCCATCCAACATCACACAGAACCCGTCACATAGCAGATACTTAACAAATGTTTATTGACTTATTGATCATATATGATTATGAAATACAAAAATTAAAAATGGGTTATAAATGACACAGCAAATTGATATGACAGTCAACTTTTCATTAAGCAGAGACTAGTGAGTTAGATCATTGATTATCCTTTTATTCTCTTTCTTTCTTCTATTGATTATCCTGAAAAAAACTATCCAAACTAGATGTTACTCATATGAAGAATAGACTATGAATTTCAGTAACTCAGCTTTGCTCACTATTAGTAAGATTAAATGGGACAGGATATTGGCATGATAGCTAAAATGAAATGATGGATTTTTTCTCATTTTTATATAACTATGCCACAACTGTTTTCTAATTCCAAAGATAATTAAAAGTTCATTGTAACTTAAAAACAAGCCAACTGCAATCCATGTCTTAAAGATTTTAGATTTAGAAAAATTAGATTGAACCCTTTTTCTACAGGTTTGGTGAAGAGAAACTGTTTTCCAATCACCTGAAACCTTGTTTTAAGAATAGACACTAAGGGGATAAAGCACAGGCCCTGGAGTCAGGAGTACTTGGGTTCAAATCCGGTCTTAGACACTTAATAATTACCTAGCTGTGTGGCCTTGGGCAAGCCACTTAATCCCATTTGCCTTGCAAAAAAAAAAAAAAAAAAGAATAGACACTAAGGGAGAAGCCTTAAGTGTGAATTTCTTAGTTGGTGGGAGGAGTATGAAAAATGGAGAATGACAAGAAGGACTACAGCAAAATTCCCAAGCAAAATTCCCTGGGAAATCATAAAGAGAAAGACAGTGTGGAAGCAATTTTCTGTGAGACCTTTAGTAAAAGATCTATTTGTCTTGGGACTCAATACAATATCATTTCTCTGTGTGTGTGTGTGTGTGTGTATTGGTCTTTACTGGATTAGCAAAAGATTAAATACCACATTTGTTTTCTTAGTGAGTCTCTCTTTTTTTTTAGGTTTTTTTTTTTTGCAAGACAAGCGGGATTAAGTGGCTTGCCCAAGGCCACACAGCTAGGTAATTATTAAGTGTCTGTGACCGAATTTGAACTCAGGTACTCCTGACTCCAGGACCGGTGCTTTATCCACTACGCCACCTAGATGCCCCTTTAGTGAGTCTCTTGAAGGCAAAGATGACAGAAGTTCTTCAAGGCTTGGATTCTTCGTGATTTTCCATTCTTATATTTTATTTCCCTCCCCACAGATTATGATTTAGCCATACTGGCCTACTTGCTGCTCCAAGCCTACAACACACTCCTTGCCTTTCCACACTGTGTCTGAAAGTCCATTATGTATTCCTCCTACCCTAGACATTTTCAAGTTATGTTTTTAAAGATTTAGTTTTAACGTCATCTTTTGTAGATTACCTTTCCTGGATGCTCCTCTCTTCCCAGCTGCTCTTCATGTATATTATATATACCTAATTATGTACATGTGTCTCCTGTATTAGAATGCAAGCTTGGACAGAGCAAATCCTTTCATTAAAAAATCATTCTTTGTATCCCCGGAGCATATCACAAGTGTATGCATATGTAAGTACTTAATAAATGGTTGCTGATGATTTTGCTGACAGTTTATCAAAGCCAGGATAAAACTATGGTTCAGGGTGGATAGAAATGATGATAACAGGTGAGTAAAGGAAATGACAACTTTTACATGGAAATTCTGTTTCTTTTTTCTTTCTTTCTTTAACAAAGAGAATGATGTTAAGACTGAATATATAGAGAACAAAGAGCTAAGACAAACTTTAAGTCTAATATATCTGAATAGATCCTAAAAACACCACCTTTCTTCCCTCAGTGTTTCTAAGCCGCCAGCCTGGAATGACCAATATTTCAGGGTACCTCTTGCAGAAAGGATTAATGGGTCATAGTTGCTGATTTCTGAACAAATATGGAGCTGTGAGAAGTGACACAAGATTGAAAAAATAAACTATCACAACATTGACAAAAGAGGATGTGCACATATTTCAATATAAAGCTCAACAAGTATTGATGAGTAAGGTTAAACATAATGTAAAGAATGAGTCATGCCAAATACCTTAATTTTTTTTAGGTTTTTGCAAGGCAAATAGAGTTAAGTGTTTTGCCCAAGGCCACACAGCTAGGTAATTATTAAGTGTCTGAGACTGGATTTGAACCCAGGTACTACTGACTCCAAGGCCAGTGCTTTATCCACTATGCCACCTAGCCCCCCCCATCTTTAGTTTCTTCAAGAGAATTATCATAATGGTAGATCAAGAAAATATTATAAGCACAAACAAATGTCACAGACTTTATTCATGGAACTCGATAAAGTATCTGATAAAGTTTTACATGTTCTTTGCATCCAATAGATATAGGCTAAAGGATAACTTTTATGATTATATTTCATAAATAATTGAATAACTGAGCTCCCGAATTAGCAAACTATCTAGTCTGGAAGCCAACCTTTGACATCATACCTCCATGGATTCTTGATTTATTGTTACAGAAGTTCAGCTGGTACCTTTAGGCAGAATCCTAATGATTCCTGAGAATAATTTAAAATATAAAATATCCCAAAAGACTTGTTGTAGTTTAAAGTATTGTTTGCTTAAAATCACACCAAAATTTTTATACCTCTATTAAATTGAAGCAGAGAAACAATAAAATAATGAAGAGAGGATTTCGGCATGGTGGTACATACTATGTAATTCCCAGGAATGGAAGGCTGAGGTTAGTGGATTACTTGAACTCTAGATTTCTGAACTATAGTGAATTAAATGCAATTGGGTGCCCACACAAAAATGAGTCAATAAGGTAAGCTCCTGAAAGAAGTTTTGTTGTTATTGCTCTCCTTTCAAAGGAAGGACAAATTGGCCTAAGTGAGAAACAGGGCAAGTCAAAGTTTTACAAGTCAAAGCTTGTAAAACAATGAATAGTTGAAGCAGAATTCATGAAAGTAGGTGGAGAAAAGGGGGGGGGGGAGACAAAATCAGACAGAAACAGAGATAGAGAGACAGATATAGAAACATAAAAACAGAGACAAAGAAACAGAAACAAAGGGGCAGAAACAGAGAGACAGAGAGACAGAGACATAGTTGCAGAAAGACAGAGACACAGAAAAGAGTTAGAGATAGAGAGACAGAGACAGACAGACAGAGACAGGGATAAGCAGGCAGACCCAGAGAAAGACAGAGAGAGACAGAGACAGAAACAGAGATAGACAGAGAAGAGACAGACAGACAGAGATGGAGACGGACACAGGCAGACAGAGCCAGAGGGAGAGAGAGAGAGAGATTGAGATCAATTTTTATTGTAAAAGGTTATTTTTTAAGGGCATATGTTTTGAATTCTTCCCAAGTAGTGTGGGAAGTTTTTCTTGTTGCTGCTTTTCTTTGCTATTTTATTCAGCTTAGACTGACCCAACATTCAAATATTTAATAAAGAAATTAAGAGTTCTTCTGACACAATAAAGCATTTGTTAAACTAAAAATAAAGTACTGGTTACATAGTTGTGACAGACTGACACAAGGAGAAAATAATGGTGTTTCTATTAAAATGATAGCAACTGACATTATATATCAATTTCAGGTTTGCAATATGCTTTTTATGTATTATCTCATCTGATTCTCTTTATTTTCCCCCCCAAGGCAATGGGGTTAAGTGGCTTGCCCAAGGCCACACAGCTAGGTAATTATTAACTGTCTGAGACTGGATTTGAACTCAGGTACTCCTGACTCCAGGGCTGGTGCTCTATCCACTGTGCCACCTAGCTGACCAGATCTCAACTGATTCTTAAAACAACACAGTGAGGCAGTTAGGTACTAAAAGAAATACTACTTCCATTTAAGAAATGAGGAATGTAAGGATCTGGGAAGTTAAATGATTTGTCCATAATGACATAGTTAATATGTGTGGAAAGAGGCATGTCCGTGGCAATATTAAGCCCATACTTAAAGGAGGGAAAAAAAAATCACAAGCTGGCTAACTTAAACATCATTAGGGGATGCTTTTAATTCAGAGGTGGGACATGTGTTATTAAATACTAAAACAACCTTAATGCTACCTCAGTCAACAAATACTTGGCTTGACAAATAGAAAAATATGATAGCCAAATACAGCAATTATCTCATATATAAACTAGTTTATAAAATATTATGGAGAAGAGAGGAAGATCATGAATTACAAGAAATAATTGTCTAAATGGAATACAGAAGAGTAAAAAAAATAAATACTTGAGAACATTTGAGTGTGTGTGGGTGAAGTAGGTTTAAAAGAGGAAAAGATCTGCAAAGATTTATCATCACAAACTTTTTTAACCATCAAAGTGGAGCCACTAAAGTTGGAAAATAATATTGTTTTAGAAGTGCTCAAGTTTGAGGAGGAAATGATACTAAAGGGAGCAAAAATGGAAAAGGCATCTGGTTTAGATCAATTATCCAAAGAGGAAGTCAGTGTGGGATGTGGCATGATAGTGAAGGTGTTGAGGAATTGTTTTTCAAAGAATCTGAAACAGGCAATATACCAAAGGCAAGAAAAAAAAAATCTCAGATTTCATCACAATATTATGAAGCGAAGGAGAGAGAGAGAGAGAGAGAGAGAGAGAGAGAGAGAGAGAGAGAGAGAGAGAGAGAGAGAGAGAGAGTACCAACACTATCTTTTTGGAAAATTAAAATTCATAATCAAATATGAAACAAGTACACATGATAATCAAAACATGATTATTTTAATAACCAAACCTCAACACTAAGGGGGGACAGAAAATAAACAACAGTCTCTTTTTATCATGGGTAAAGAGAAAAAAAATACTAATTATAAAGAGATATAGCCTTTTCCTTTATTGTTTCAAATAAAAATAGTATTATTCTCATCTGTATTTAAATGGGAGTTTTCCTTAGAAGTTACTGAAATGAATTATTCATATTTGATTCTACTGATCTCTGAAATTAAATGATTATCTAATATCCCTACTCCACAGATAAATTAAATGGAAATAAAAATATGGACTAAAGAAACATGGCTATTAGATATTATTCATCAATTCATAGTTTAATTTTTGGAATTAAAACCACTATGTTTATCTGATAATACTTCAAATCCACAGAAATTTGCAAGTTACCAGTTTAATAACAAAGACATTTTCCTTTGATTCACTGAGTTTCAAATCATTGTAGAAGAAATTCACACCTTACTGTTATGATTCAACCCTGACACTACTCTGGATGTCATTGGGCCTTGTGACTCTTCCCTTGGAAAACAACTGCTCTTTGGTGACCATACAGAATGCTGACTGGAATACCTCAAAATAGAGTACAAGATGATCAATTAGGAACCAACTTCTCAGACATGCTGCTGTATATTTTGGGAGAGAAGAAGTGCCTCCGCAAGCCAAAAGCTATGAAGGCTGAATTGTGTTAAGCAGTGTAAGCAGTAGCCTTCTTCCTAAATTTTGTTATTTTATTACTTAAAGTGAGGAAAATTTTAAAAATTTTAAAATGGGGGTACAATAGGAGGGAAGCATATTTGTCTTTTATAATTTAATGAAAAAGAAAGACTGTAACTGAAAACATTAGCAACTCCAATTTATTTTTTCATTTAAATTTCACATCTTAACTCATGTATTTCAGTAGTACTAAATAAGCTAATAAACAATTTTAGGGAGATTTACAGATACAAAAGATAGAGCAATCAAACAAAGTAACCATAACCTCAATTAATATATAGCTATTTCTTTATCAAAATAAATTTAATTTTATCCATCATGAAAACAAAATCACAATGATCAAAGTCACTTTAGATGTTTGATATTATCTTTAAGTAATTACATAACTTAAAAATTATTAGGATAATTTTACCAGTCACCTCTAAAAACAATGGTCAAAAGAAAACAAAACAGAAAGTCCTAATGAGAGACTTAATGTCTAGCAATAGAAATTTGAAACATTTTACTCAAAACTTACAAAAATGTATATACAGTACTTTTTTCAATGATATTTTTCCTGAAAATAATGAGATATAGATGATTTACCTAAATTTGGTAAATCTAACATAAGATTTGATTTCCCTATTGGTTCCCTGGGCTAGTCAATGCATAAAAGATGCAGAATCATTTTCTCTGGAAAAAATATCAATATAGCATTGTCAGAGTTTTTTTCTAATTTTCTAAAACTAGGCTGAACACACACACACACACACAGAAACACAGACACACACACACACAAACACACACACACACACACACACACAAACACACACAAACACACACAATCCTCCTTTGAGAAAGAAAAGCCACTTAGGAATCATCACTTGCCCTATTCTAATATACTGATAAAAGAGAGAAGTTATGAATAGGTCAGTACTAATTTGTTATCTCATACAGCTTCTCAAGGATGCAATTTAAAATGTTCCCTTTGATATAAAAATGTAATTCAAAATTCCAATCTTTAAAAGCCAAGTTAAATAGTCATCTACAGACTGTTAAACTGTGGGTAAGAAAGGCTATCTTTATTTTTTTTCATGAGATAGAAGCTATTCCAGATTGAAATAGAGAGCTAAAAAGCCAAACTGGAATCTCAAGTGAGAACAATGCATCAGGAAACAGAAACTTGGTAAAAACTTGGCAAAAATGTAACAAAATGTATCTTCAGGTAATTGATCTATTTTAAGGAGTGGAAATTTACATATATGAAAATATATGATAAGTAGATGAGAGATAGAGTTGAGTGAAAGATGATGGGCAGATAGTAATTTGGGGTAAATGCATAACAATCAATTTTGAACTTAAAATTCCACCTTCCATTGAACATCTAGAAATATTTTTAGAATCCTTTTCTAGAGGTTCAGTTTTTAAATCTATTTTATCAATTTAACCATTGGGTTGGGGAGGGGAGTCTTTTTAATGTACTACAAGAATATAGTTCATCCATTTGGAAATTGATTATAACTTTTTGGGAGTCATTCAAAAATGTTTTATTAGGTTAAAAATAATCTAAAAACAATGTATAAAGATAATTAGTATTAACTTTAAAGAGATCGCTAATTTTTGTTAAAAAGCATAAAGAAAAGAAAAATATCACCACTTTCCTAGTCCTTTAAATTATTTTTCTTTTGACTTTCTAGTACATGTCACCAAAGAAATTGCAGTTGTGTAGATAAGGATTTCCATGGAAATAAATTCCTTTAAAAACAAAGTAATTTAAGTCAAACCAAGAGCTGTTGTCTAGTCTACTGGATAGACAGCCTCAGAGTCAGGAAAACTCAGGTACAAATTCCACCTCTTGAACATACCAGGGCATTTTTGTGACCCAGGGCATTTTAGCCTTTCATTGCCCTTCTCATTTTTTTTTTTAAGATTAAAAGTTTCACAGAAGGTGCCATGTGTAGAAGAAGGAATTCCTAACCAGGCATTTACTATGCTGGTGAAATCATAGGACCTATTAAAATCAAACCAAGTTGGGGAGGGGGGTAGTGTAGTTCTTAAATGAAAGGCAGATGGTAGAGGATGGAGATTATCCAATTATGATCATAAGGAATTCTATGATCTTGACTTTTAAAACAATCAACTCTCCACTTTTCATTTTCATTTGCTAATTTGTTTTGCTGTTGTTTTTATAATGGCATGTGGGGATGAAGGTAGGGAGCAGGATACCTGGGAGAAGACACCAATCAGAATAATTAGCATAATGGAAGGTTTACTGTAGGAGACTGTGGATTCTTCCAAGATCCTTAAAATCCAGATGAATACATTTCTGTCTGAGATGTTTGGGTTTAATCTTCCCAAGAGCAGGTGGATAGGCTGCATTATTTTCTCTTGGGGTTCTCCTCCAGCTCTTAATCTTTTTTGTTTGTAGTTTTTTAATCCCCTTAATTCTGCTTTCATAAATTGTCCTACATTTATAATAGGAAATATCAGGAGTCTTGTCTCAAAAGCTTGAAACTCAAAATGTAGTTACAATGAATTTTATCTAAAATTTTATCTAGCAAATGATTAAATAAATATAAAAGATTTAACCTTTCTTGCATGTATAATTTGAAAATAAAAGCATTTCGAAGAATTTTACTGTTTCAAAGCTTATTTTTGTTCAAATATTTATTATTACTAGCATTCTTAACTAAAGATCAAATTCTTGTATAAATAACTTAAGGAAAAATTATTCACTGAGTTCATCCTGTAACTTTTTACATCTGGATATCAAAAATAAATCTTGCATAGGCACAAAAATAAATGTAATGGCTTATAGCTTTGAACAATTGACATTCACTCATATTACAAAGCTATTTAGAAAATATGGCAGAATCTTGGAGTATGGGATACTTGGAGTATGTAAGTCACGGAACAAGTGAATTTATGAAGTTATAGGAAAACTAGTTTTGCTTGAAGCTTAGCAGGCATATGCTACCTTTCTTACTTTTGGGGATATAGAAATTATCTCAACAGCATATGTGTATATTATATCTACTTGTGATTGCTTGTCTAAAATAAACTACTATAACATCAATTTTCAAGACAAATGTTTTATTTAAAGATTGGGGAAAGTAATTTTAAAAACAATTATTCTGATAATTATAGTATTTTTTCATGAGAGATTACAGGAGTCAAAGAACATGTTAAATGGGAAAAAATGCAGCTATAAAGCTAGGCCTTGAAAAAAGCATTTTCATTACACTTTCTAGGATGTACTGTAGCTCATATTAGATTATTCAGCAAAATATTACAGTGAGATACTATGAAGCAATATGCTACCCCATTTTGTTCCACATATACAATTTAAATACTTACTAAGAATAGTTGCATTCATAGTTGTCAATTACTCACTGATTGCTCAGCCAATTTTTCAAGACTTTGAACCATTTTTTTGTTCAATCACTCTTGGAACATCTTAAGTAATATTTAGAAGGAAATCAACTTTTTTAGTGTTTCCACAAGATTTTTACAAAGACTATTTGGAGAATTAATTTAACCCCAATTCGGCAAAATTAAAAATAATGACAAAAAAAGTAAATTATATGTAGCGATGTAATAACCACTGTCCTATATTCCCTTCAGCTACTTCAGAAAATCTTAGCTACTGTGCCAGATGTGAAAGCTACTAGAAAAAATAGCAACAATTGTCTAAATGCATATGCAATTAAGATTTTTTTAAAGTGTTGAAATAAAAAAGTGATAAAAAGGCATTTTAAACATCAAGCATTCTAATCAAATGATAAAAAAAAATAAGCACTTCCTTAAAGCACCAATCTACTAACACTAAAGGGAATACTATAGACATTTCTAGCATCCACTTGAGAAAAACTCACATAAAAGCAATAATGAGAAAGTAAAGTATACTGGGGAAGACAGAGGAAAATATTAATGTTTTCTGATGACCTGAACAGTTCCTTGCATTTATTTTCTTCAGTACTTAAGTTATATGCATACTTTCAATCTACCGGACATTTTATATAGGCAGAAATAAAAAATATCACCAGTCTTTGTCCCCTCTATTTTTGTTACAAACAAAGCTTTTTCTGGTAAAATTAGTCAGAGACCTCATATTTAAGCAATCTGCGTAATGAGAAAAAGCATTACCACGGAGAAAAGATAAAGCTATGTTTAATGACGGTTTCTCATCAATTCTGGGTGGGTCATGCTCATGCTTTGGGGGGGGGGGGGGGGTCACGCTCCGCTTCAACTTCATCAGCCTATTCCAAACTCGCTCAGCCAGACCCGAGCCTGTTCTCGGGTAAACTGCGATGCATTTCAAATACTTGTTTTTTAATCCAAGAGCAAAACTGAGAAAACTAATATAGATATCTGTCGTGCGGAGGATTGGAAGTTTGGAGCTGGTACAGCAGGGGCATGCCCGGGGCGAACGGACCTTGGGTCTCCGGACGAGGGGCAGCTCCTCGGTGCGGGGACTTCACAAAGGGCGCGTTCATCTCGGGGTCTTTCCGTAGAAGGGCAGCCCCGGGCGCTCGCTCCCTGCCCGCCTCCTCTGCCCCCTCCCGAAGCGCAGCAGCGCCGGGGCTGGTATGGGAGCTGGCAAAGGCGGGTCAGAGACGCCGGCTCACCCGAGGCTGTTCTTCTCGGACCTTTGGGAGCTGGGAAGTTTCTCGGGGAAAGTAGCTCGGCAGGCTGCTTCCTCCCGGCGCCCCGGTCCTTGTGTCCCCCTGGCTTGGCATCCAGCTCCTCTCGCCCGCCGTGGGACGCCCCGGGGCAAGCGTTGTGCCGGCCGCCGGCGCTCTTCTCCGGCATCCCCTCCTCGGGGAGGCGGCCAGCCCGCGGGAGGGCCCCGGGGCTGAGGCTGCTCCCCGAGGCTCCCCGGAGCCCGAGCTTGGGACTCGGGGCGGGCGAGGAAGGCGCCCGGCGGGCCAGCCGCTCGCAGGCGCCCTTCTCGCCCCCCGAACTCCCGGCGGCAGCCGCAGACGCCCCCAGAGCAGCCCCGACGCCGCTCCGGCGCTCGGCTCCCAAGGCGGGCTTGGGTCGGAGCCATAAAGTTCCGTGGGCGGCCCCCGGCTGGCGAGGCTGGAGGGCTCCGGCGCCGGCGGGAGCCCCGCGGCCCCCACGGGCAAGTGCACACACACACCCGCGCGCACACCCGCGCGCACACACGCAGGCACACGCGCGGGCCAAGTCCGAGGCGGCGGCGGCGGCGGCGGCCCCGCGCCCGGTCCGGCCAGCCTCGGCCGCACCTGCGTCTGCCCGCTCCGCTCCCCAGCCGCCACCCGCCGCCCCACCCCCGGGGCCGCCCCCGCCTCTCCCCCCGGACCGGCCCGGCCGGGCGGGCGCGCCTTACCAGTGGGGCTCGTCGCCTTCGGCCGGCCGGCCGGCGGGCTGGCCGCGGGGCTGGCGCCGCTGCGCTCCGGCCGGGGATGCTGGTGCCGCCGCCGCTGCCCGGATCCCCGGCGCCGGCATCACTTCTCCTCCGCCTCCCTGTCCGCCTCCCCCCGGAGCGGCGGCAGCGGCGCCCGCCGCCCAGCGCGAGCTCGCCACAGCTGCACCGGCCGAGCGGCGGCGGGAGCGGCGGGAGCGGCGGCGGCGGCGGCGGCGGGAGCGCCCAGCCCGGCCGGCTCCGCGCACCCAGCGATGGCACTGATCTCCGCCGACTGACAACAGCCGGCAGCCAATCGCCGCCTCGCCCAGCTCCGCGGGGGGAGACCAATCAGAGCGGAAGGCCCAAGGTTTTCCTCCGCCTTTGCTCAGCGGGGTTGTTTCCGGGAGAGAATGCGCCGCTTGTGGGCCGGCGGGGCGGGGGAGGTGGTGGAGGAGGAGGGGAGGGGGAGGAGGGAGTGGGCTCGGGCCGGGCCCGGCGGGCTCCGTCGCCAGGGGCGACGTGCGGCTCCCGGGGGGGGGGGGGGCGGGGGGCGGGGGGCGCCTTCGCGGGGTTTGGATGGACGAAGCCCGGGGTGACTCTGCCCAGCCCGCGGCGTGGCCCGTCGCCGCCCCTCGCCGCCTTGCAGCGTGCCCGGCGAGGCTGGAAGCCAGCCCCTGCTGGACAGCAGCTCCCGAAGCGGTCCGGCCTGGAGGACATCGCGCCGAGCGCCGCGCCTGGCCCCCGCGAAGCCCGGCTTCCTCTCGCTTTCCCGCCGGCGCCAAGGCTGCTGCGAGATCCCCATGCCCAGCAGCACAGAGCCCCCGCAGCCCACCCCCGCCACGTGGGGGACGGCCACCCGCGGGTGCGTCCTGCAGGAGGAGACCCCGAGAAAGGCAGCGGGGGTGCCCGGCGGCCCCCTTCGGAAACACCTGTTTGCCGCTCAGAAGCCCCTCTAGGGGATCGGCTCTGAGAGGTGCAAAGTTTTTTGGCTGACACCCTGAGCGAAGGGTTGGCACAAACCCAGAAAACGCGTGCCATTTCCCCCGTGCCTGGAAGCTTCCTCTTCCTAAAAAAAAAGGAAAGAAGAAAGAAAAAGAGAAAGGAAAGAAGGAAGAGAAAAAAAATAAAGGAAAGTTGTTTTATAGACTAAAGAAATATTAATAAATTGTATGTACCACAAAGGTGTGATGCAGAAATGGCCAATGCCCCACTACCACCTGTGTGTACCTAATTGCTTATACGAGATTCCTTCAGAACTGTTTGATTGATTGTTCTTTAAGTGAAGTTATCTTCAATCCCTCTTTCCTTCAGATGGGTTTAGTGATTACAGATTTTCCTCTATTTCCGCCTAGAATTCCAAACATAGTTTTGATAACTGCAGTTAAAAGGCTAACATTTTCTTGAAGTACAGTGTGTCATTGAATTCATAACTTATTATAAGGGACTAAATATCAGAATAAATCTTACCATTTTTCTAGGTGTTTTCTGAGTCCATAACTATTAGTAGTTTCAGATATTGTAGTACAATTTGCCTTTGAATTCGATTTTTCTTGTTCAGATAAGAATAACAACCCTATCATCTCCTCAGGGTGTCACACTCTGACCACCCTAATTTTGATCAGTTCACATTTGTGGGTTTTTTTGGTAAATAATTATGGAACAAATTAGCTTGAATTTTCATTGTTACAATAATATGCATGTATATTTATATGCAGGTATATTCCAGAGAAAGACATGGAAAGGATCTTAAAGAGTAATTAGCCCCTCTCTAGTATTCAAAGACAGAGTATCAGAAAAATGAAGAACCTTTCTCAACTTAGCACAGTTAGTAAGTAAAATAAATAGGATCTATCTAAAATAAAAGTTACAAATTTGTAATAGGATTGAAACACAGAGGAAAACTTTCCCCTTAATTTTTAATTGAATTCATACCATGAGAAAAAACTTTAAAATAGTTTTAGATTCTTGAGGAAATCAGAAGACCTTGAAATTAAACACATAAACATTTGGAAGATATCTCATCAAAGGTTAATATTTTATTGTGAATAATTTAATAAACTATCTTAATAATTGAGAAACAAGTTTTTTAAGGGAAAATAAATATACAATCTCATGGACTTCATTTCATTAGAAGCACTTGATTTTAATTCATATTTGTGCTGTAAAACTAGAAAACTATGATTGGGGTAAGTATGTTTTTCAACTTAGAAATAACTAATAGAGTCCCCAAAATATTTCATCTAGATTTTTAAAAATTCATTTTACACAAGTTACTTTGCAATTCAACTGAAAGAAAGAAACAAAGAAAAGGAAATGAAGATAGAAAGGAAGGAAGAAAGGAAAGAAAATAAGAAAGGGAGGAAGGGAAGAAGGAAAAACCACTCAACTGATTCCAACAATCCATGCAATAGTCTACACCAGGGCTTTCTAAAATGTAGCCCCTGGGCCCCATATAGCTGGCAGGACGATTTTAGGTTGCCAGCCTGTAGGTTTGCAAAATACTTTAGTAAACGAAGCCTAGCTACTGCAGAGCTCTCACTAGGTAAATCAAAATATATGCTCTATAGTTTTAATAAAAACTTTTAAAAATAAGGTTAAACACCCTGGTCTATATCTAGCAGTAGACAAAAGGGAAATGTTCTCTTGAGCCATCATCTGTTGTCCATGGATAAGACCTGTCATTATGAGTAATCAGAATTTAGTTGCCTTTCAATTTTATTGTATTTAAAAAAAAAAGCTATTTAAATGGAAAAGTACAGATATGACACAGCCTATTCTAACATAACCCCCAAACCATTTTTAGTGTTCTTAAATACGTAGTCATGAAAACATATAGCTCCCTATCTACATACAGCTTAGTTATGAAAACATACAGCTTCCTGTTGATTAGAAAGGAAGTTTCACTCAAATCAAAACCAATAATAAAGTTTACAGAGGTCTAAAGACCATAGCTAAAGCATTAGCCTTGGAATCAGAAAGATCAGAGTTCAAATCCTGTCCCCAGATACTGCCTGTGTGACTGAGAAAATTACTTAGTTTCTTAAGTCTCAGTTTCCTCATCAGTAAAATAGAAATAATAATAGTACTTCTTAAGTTTTGTTTTGAGGGTTAAATGAGTTAACATGTAAAGTTCTTTGTAAATCTTAAAGCATTATTTTAATGTTTTGAATTATTATTAAAGGGCATTTGGTATAAATGTGAAAACAATACTTCAGTTCATTTGAGTAGTATTGGAATTTCTACTAGCAATACAAATTTCCACAATTACCTACTTACTGACAGACACATACATGAAACAGTAAAAATCAATGAAAATGCAAAAACAAGAAAATTAAACAGAGTAGTTAACCTATATTCCAGCCATTGTTTGTCAATTGATGGAATTAAAACTTGTAAACTCCTATGAGATATTTATTGGAGGGATGGTACAGTTTCAGTTTGTTTAAATGACCTCTTAGTTATTTAAAATTTTTCTTTAATCCTTGAGAGAGGATTTTCCAATTCAACTTTAGTTAACTTCTTAATCACACAGTATGGTTATAGTATAACAACTCCAGTTCGAAAAAGTATGAAAATTAATAAGACAATACAATTCCTGCCCACTAGGTACTTACAAGCCAGTACGACAGGTAAAATGTTCACAAATTAAGACATATAAAGAAGTAGAAATACATGAAATTTCTGTGAAAATAATGCTCTTGGTATTCCAAAGAGGAAGACATCCTTCCAGACATGGGTATTAGGGAAAGTTTCAGGAAAAAAGTGGTCTTTGAGCTCAGTTTTGAAGGATTGGCAGTTCTAGTCCTTGTTGATGCAGTTTTCCACTTGTGAAGGATAGTATACATCTGTGGTAATTTGTAGTTGTCATGTAAGAGAAAGAATACATTAATAATGTTTGTCTTGTTTATGGGATGCTGTTTCCAATGCTCTTGTCCAGATGCTAGTGCCAGCTTCATTTCTTGTTCCCACTTTCTATTCTTTTCTTTTTCCAATGTCTTCTTGTTATGAAACAATTGAGATAATAAAAGAAGTCATTCTAGGCATTTAGATATCTGAACATAAATGCAAATATGATAACAATTTTATCTTCTACAATCAATTACATTATGTATGTAATTGTATGTACTTCATTCCTGAGTGAAGTTCTGAGAACATAATGCAAATTTAGGAATAAAAGGGGTTTTAGTCAAGTTTCATCTGTACTGATAATTAGTTAAAGAATCTGAAGATCATTATAGTACTTCCCTCAGCAGCAATGTGGAGGGGGGCAAGGTAATTTGGAATATGGAAAAGATGATTACCTTGGTTTCAGATATCTGGGGATTGAGGTGCTAATGGCACATGCAGTTCAAGATACTGTATATTGGTGGTAAAATAGGACTGCAGTTCAGGAAAAAAAATCAATTTAAGTTCAGATAGTGAACTTGGCTCTATATTAGGAAAACCTTCTTAGCAATTATAGGTGTTCCCTAATGAGATGGGTTGTCTCAATAGGTTCCCCATGTCTAGATGACCATCTGTCTCTTTGGGTCAACACAGAAAGAATTCCTACTCAGGAACAGATTGGGTTAGATGATCTGTTGCTTTGAGATGTTATGATTAAATCAAAGCATAATCCTTGTCTTCTAGGAGTTTACAGACTTTACTTGGGAAAGAAAATCTGCACATGTAAAATAACAAAAATAAATAAAATACATGCTTCTATGTCCTCATCTGTGAAGTGAGGTTAGGTTTAGTCATCTGTAAGATTTAGTCATGGTTGGAGATTTTATAATTTTTCTATGAAATGTAAGGAAGAAAGTTTTATTCACAATCAGAGAAGAGAGATTGATATAGTTTGGAGCAGTTGGAGGAAATTTCATATAGGAGCTAATATTTATGATCTTGAAGAATACACAAGTCTTGCATATGCTAACATTCACAAAATATGAGAATGAAAGAAAGAGTTCAAGTCAAGACTAATACTGGTTATCTGTTGCTTATATATAAGAATAAGGACCAAAAACATTTCCTTCATGAAACTCAGTAATATATGGTTCCCTTCCTTTCCTGGAAGTAGACCTAGGTAACTTGATAACTCTGCTTAATCATTCCAGAGGAGAATCACAAGGGATTGAGAGACAATTTAGGTGAACATGTGGGCTTCTAAGCCAGTAGGTGTCACTGACATGCCAAAGGACTATTGTCCTTGTCCTGGAGAGGAAATCTGATTATGAAACACACCAGAAATCACCATTGTACTAGGGGAAGAAGAGTGAGAGTATTAGATCTAAAAACTTGGAAACTGGATGAATGAATGAATGAATGAAATATTTATTAAGCACTAGGCTAAGTGCTAGGGATACAAATAGAAAATTAACATAGTCTCTACTCTCAAAAAAAGAGTGAAACAACAGATATGGAAGCTTTTAACTGCCAAGTCAGAGAGAAATATTACATGTAGCCCAGGGTACTGTAGCAAAGCAGATGCTGATACTTCTAATGCCATGCCCATTTTTAAAAATGCTATCATTTTCTGATGTTATACCTTTTGTCAGTGCCACAGACTCTGGTGGCAGAAATTTTGTCTTCTGTGTCTTTAGCAGTTGTGGCTGTAGCAATTGCAGGAATAATTGCGAGGTTGCATTTCCACAGGACTTGTTTCCCACACTAATGGCTAAGGGCACTGGGATGGAAACATCATCATCATCATCATTATTATTATTATTATTATTATTATTATTATTATTATTATTATTATTATTATTCCAAAGGTCCTTGGTTTCAAAACCTTGGACTCACTCTTTTTCCATCAGAATCTGAGGAGAAATAACAGACGAGGAAGGGAAGGTTCGAGTTGCCTGGAATATGCTGTACCTTGCTACTTTTGGTAGATTGACTTGGCTAGCCTATATCTGACACTTGGTGAAGATTGCTGTTCCCTTCTGGTGGTTGGGGAGGTCCTACCTAGGGATTTTTGACACTTAGTGACATTCTGTCAGTAGTTTTCACTAGTGATTATGAGATTCTTGGTCCCCTTCTCTACCATGATTTCTAACCCTCTGAGGGCTAGATTGGAAGCCTATCTAGTGGTTTGAAGGATTGTGTTATTCCCAAAGCTTTTAGGCTCAATCTCTAGACCTTCTTCTTCAGGATCTGAAAGGAGATGGTGAACAAGGTGATAGGGATGGTTCGATTTGTCTGGTACTTCTTGCTCTCTCTCTTTCTCTCTGTCAGTCTCTCTGTCATATCTGTCTCTATTTCTGTCTCTGTTTTTCCTCTCTCTTTGCCTGTAACTCTCTCTGTCTCTCTGTCTCTGTCTCTGTCTCTGTCTCTCTCTCTCTCTCTGTCTCTCTCTCTCTCTCTCTCTCTCTCTCTCTCTCTCTCTCTCTCTGTGTCTTTCTGTCTCTATCAATGACTTCAAAGAGAGAAATGGACTGGATTGTAAAGGTATTTAAATTTTAGCACAGTGAGCCAAGTTTTGGAATCACCAACATGGAGCATCAATCTGCATCATCTAGCTGCTAGAAACTGAAAAGTGAGGATAGCACATACTATAGTCTGAGTGATATCTGGATGGAGCACTTCAGGCAAAGTAAAGAGCTATGGAGGGATAAGGGCAGAGCTCTAGTGCAGAGCAGCCATAGGTATCAACTTAGGCTGGTAGAAAAATTTCATTTAAAGCTGGAAGGTCCAGAGACCATGGTCCTCATGTTACAGATCAGGAAACTGAGGCCCAGAGACATTAAGGAATTTGCCTAAAGTCATTAAGACAGGTCCTCTGACTCCACCCAGTTCTATTTCCACAGACTCATAAAGAGATCCAAGTAATGATCAGCCACTGAAAATTATCTCCTACTAAAAGTGAACATAAATGACTGAGAGACTTTCTGGACTTTTAAGAAGGATTGCTCACTGGTGACTCTTGCTATTTTTAACAGGTACTGTTAATAACTCTTTGACCTATGGGAATGTTTCTTCACTAATGCTTGTGAGCTATTTGCTTGCAACCAGAATTGATAACTAAATCACTGGCTGGTGTAAGAGAGGAATTTCCAAGATTATCTATATAAAGGCAATAAACCAGAAAAGTGATACTTTAAATTGTATCCAGGTCTTTCATAGCAAGTAAGAGTCATCCATGTATTAGCTCCTCTCCAAGCTCAGTGCTATTCACTGTTTTAGTCATTCATATTACTGAAACAATGTGGTGAAGGGGGGAGCCAATGGCTTTGACCACATTTGGTGCTTGGTGACCAAGACTGCATTCAACTCAGACAGAGCAGATGTTTTGTCCATCAATAACCCCTTCATTGACCTCAACTACATGGTTTATATGTTTCAATATGATTCCACCCATGGTAAGTTCAAGAGCACTGTCAAAACTGAGAATGGAAAGCTGGTAATCAATGGAAAAGCCATAACCATCTTCCAGGAGTGGGAGCCTACCAATATTAAATAGGGAGAGACTGGAGACAAGTATGTTGAAGAGTCCATTGTTGTCTTTACATTCATGGAAAAGTCTGGGGCTCACAAGGAGGGGAGACAAGAGGTCATTATCTCTGCCTTTTATGTTAATGTTCCAATGTTTGTGATGGGAATGAACCATGAGAAATATAATAATTCCAATAAGATTGTCAGTAATACCTCCAGCACTATGAACTGCTTGACACCCTTGGCCTACATCAATCATGACAATTTTGTGTCTGTGGGAGGACTCATGACTATGATGCAAACCATTACTGCTACCCAGAAGACAATGAATGGTCCTTCTGCAAGCTGTGACATGATGGGCATAGAGTTGCCCAAAACATCATCTTTGTTTCCATTTGAATTCATAAGGCAGTAGGCAAGGTCATACCTGAGCTAAATGGGAAGCTCATAGGCATGGCCTTCTATGCTCCTATTCCCAATGTATCTGTTGTGGAGCTGACCTGCCACCTGGAGAAACCTGTCAAATCTGATGATATCTAGAAAGTGGTGAATCAAGCACCCAAATCAAGCACCCTAAAGGGTATCTTGAGATAGATACACAGAGAACCAAATTTAACCTCTAACTTTAACAGCAACACCCATTCACTTTTGTTGCTAGGGCTGGTATTGCCCTCAACCACCACTTTGTCAAATTTATTTGCTGGTATAACAATGGATATGACTATAGTAAAAGTATAGTCAACCTCATGGTCTACTTGGCCTTCAAGGAAATAAAGTGGGAAGCCATGGAAAAACTCTGCATCCACAACCAAAAAAGAGGAATTCCACCACTGGGAAGTCCACATTCCTAACATGTGTACCTCTACGGGAACGCATGCCCCATTTACATCGTTGTCCCAAAGCATCCCTGGAATGAGGGGAGAAGCCTAGAGTCCTTTATTGTGTTCCATCAATAAAGTCACCATATTGTGTGTGGGGGAAAAAAGTCATCCACATAAAGATTAGAAGACCGATAGTTCCAAAAACTTTAATAATTACAGCAATAAAACTAAGTGTCTAGTCTGCCTTGATGATGGCAGGAAATTGTGATTAGGCCCATTAAACTAATCCTTTGTTACTTACATATGGGACAGACACTGTAAATAAATTGTACCTAGAATCATATAGGAAAGGTTGATCAAACTGCACAACTCTGAAGTCATGCCCTTTCAATAATCTCAAGTTTCTCCTTCAAACAAAAGACCCATTTTTAATACAGTCCTAGCGGTGCTATATTTCTCTAAATCTTGGAATATCACAAGTACAGTTGAAGTTAAACTCTAAGTTAACTAAAGTATAATGGCAAGATGCAAAGTAGGTGAGATGAGGAAGTTATTATCAAGGATGACTTCTGAGAACTGACAATATCAACAAGAATGAATGGGACCAGGGGCAATTGGTGGCCCTGTGGATAGAGCACTGACCCTGGAGTTAGGAGTACCTGAGTTCAAATCTGCCCTCAGACACTTAATAATTACTTAGCTGTGTGGCCTTGGACAAGCCACTTAACCCCATTTGCCTTGCAAAAAAAAAAAAAGATTGAATGGGACCAAAAATAAAATACACATAAAGGAAAAAAAAATAACCTTTGCAAATCTGACAAAAACTTTATAAAAATTATCTCTTATGTATCTCTTTCCCTTAATCCTAATTCCTCATATCAAAAATCACAAATTTACAAACATGTTTAACAATATAAGTGTGTAAAATGCTAACCTGACTGTTCCCTGCTGAGGGGATGGAGGTAAGAAGGGAAGGTTGAGGGAAATTTTGTAACTTGGAAATATGCATGCAAAATAAATTAATTTTTAAAAAATTTAAAAAAGAAAATGATTGGGACCAGGAAAAGAGATGAGCAGGTCATGTAGCAAGAGTCATGGATAATAGTTGTAGCTCTGAAATATTGAAAGACCCAGAATAAAGACCTCAGTTCAGTAGGTAAATACTTTATGGAGGACTGGAAATAAGAAGAGATGGATGGGTTATATTCTGCATCAGTGGGTGAAGTCCTCACATTGGTGAGATCATCATATATTCATCACAGTACAAGGACAATACAAGTGATTGAAGAAATGAGAATGAATATGTTTTCCATGGAGAGAGCATTAACAATGTTCTATAGCTGAAGTACTTTATAAATATCATCTCAATTGATCCTCATGACAACCCCAAGAGGCAGGTGCTATTATTATCCCCATTTTACAGTTTAGGAAACTGAGGCCAACAGAGCTCTATTCACTGTGGTACCTAGCTATAAGGGGAATAAAAAATGAATCCAATTAATTAATTGATATCTATCTACTTCTCTCCACTGATTCCTATATATGTATATGTTATACACACATATAGATAAATAGATGATGCAATATTTGATTATATATTTTTATCACAGCATCTATAAATCCAAATGGCATGTTCCCTTTTAATCATGATTGTTTTCCCTTTATTCAATATTTCATATGAGTTTCATTTTCCTGGCTTTTCTAGAGTTATCTGGCAGATGTTGGCAAAAATCCTGGTACATTTTCTCTCCCTAGCACCCTGAACCATCACCTTTCCTGGCCCCTCCCCAAGTCCTCAATCAGAATGTCAATTGATTTTCTCAGCATTAGTGGGTCATTTGGAGGTGTGACTAGAAACTAATCCTTCTTGTCTGGAAGGAGGAGAGATGCTAATGAAAGGTCAAAGTTGATTTCCCTGGGATTGGTGCCATAAAAGTTTAGGAACATGAATCATCATTAGCCTTTACTGATGCTGACTCATGGAAGTCTGCTGAGTTCATGGAGAAAGAGAAATTTTGGTCAATAAGCCCTTGTGTGTTATTATGTTGCTACATAATTACTTCTAGTGATTAGGTTTGTAAAGCTAAAAAAAAATGAATCAACTTTATCCCCAATTCTGGCAATATTAGTCTACACTGTTGTTAAAGATGAAAAAACAAAGCACATAACTCTTCCTTCCTTGGAAAGCTATCTTTTTTCCTTATTTCACTTCTATGGCTGTTTGTGTATATATATATATATATATATATATATATATATATATATATATATATATATATATATATATATATGATGCAGTCACTTTTAACCAATAGTACAAATAACAATTTGATTTATTCAATCAAAGAATAAAAAAGAAGGATAATATAGTTCAGCAAAACTAATCAATGTATCAAAAAATCTGGGCATTTAATGCAGTGTTCCATACCAATAATGGTCCATTTTTCTAAAGAAGTAGGGGGAAAATATCTTTTCATATCTTTTCTTTGATTCCAAACTTTGTCATTATAATCTCATCATATTCAGTTTCAATTGTTTGTTGTCATTCTTTCCAAAGACATTACTATATTATTATGTAAATTATTTTCCTGATTTCTGCTTATCTCACTTTACATTAGTGCATATATGTCTTTCCATGATTTGCTGTAATGATTATATTGTTTCTTGAGGTACAATGCTATTCTATGATGTTCTTGTTTCACAACTTGTTTAGTAATTTTCCAATCCATGAACATCTACTTTGTTTTCATTTCATTGTTGTTATAACAATTGCTGCCTGCAATACTTATTTTTCTACATTTAAGACTTTTCTTTTTGCCATTGAAATCCTTGAGGTTTGTAACAGTAATGGAATCTCTGGGTCAGAGGGTATGAACATATTAACAAGATTTCCTCTTCAAATCTGACTTACTTAATTGTCTATAGCACCTTTTCTCTCTCTTTGTCTCTCTCAGTCTGTCTCTCTGTAAATTGCAAACTTGTTTCCTATTGAACTAGCAATACTGTTGAAATAAGAGTTGGATTTTGTTCCTTAGTCCAAAAGGCAATAATTATACAAGATCAGTTGTGCCTCTAGTTTATTGCATATTGACTACAAAAAGATACAATGAAGGATGACTTGAACATCTTTACATTTAGATGGAAAGATACAGTTCTCCAGATATTATGTTTAAAGGCCTTAAATAACCATATAGAACAAATTATTACATACTTCTAATTTTTGTCTTGCCAAAGGCTATTTGAGACTTTATTATAAGAGAAGTTAGTACAGGACATATATTTATTTTTCCAGTCCCAGGTAATGTTCTGGAAACATTGTCTATGAACTAAATCTTACTATTTTTGTTTTTGTTTTATAGATATTAGCAAAAAAAAAAAGAACAAGATTGAGTGAAAGGAAATTTAAAAAGAAATTCACAAATTATTTATTAATCACAATTCTTTTAATTCTCTGAGGGAAAATCTATTAATGAATGTCAAGGAGTTTCTCTAAATTTTACGAATATGAGCCATATTTAGAGGTCCTTTGCTATGCCTTGCCTTATCATCCTAACTAAATACATATATGTATATTTATACTTGCCTATTTCTTTAACTCATGAAAGATGAAAATGTTCTTTATATCTTAGAATTGTTCAATATATATTTAGACTATAAGGTCAACCATTTGGTGTTGAAATCTTTGGACGAGGCAATCCATTAAAAAAGGAAAAGGCAAATTGTCAGGGAATAAAAGTGGTCAGGCAAAAGGATACTAAGAATCATCTAATTTTAGATTATCTATAAACATTAATTTAGCTATTGTTCTTGATGGGAGCTCCTTGTCAAATGACCTAGCAATTGAAAATTGTAGAGTTTCATATTAATCTTGATAGGATGCTATAAATTAAACCTGATTTAAAAAATTACATTTAATGGCATTATGAAAAAAGAATATAATAGTATTTAAATTACTAGCATTATATAGTACTTACTATGTGTACTTTACAATTATTATCTCATTTGAACCTCATAGCAACCCTGAGAGGTAAGTGTTGTTACTATCCCCATTTTATAGATGAGGAAATTGAGAAAGCCAAAGGTTAAGTAACTTGCCCAGAGTCACTTAGCTAGAAAATTTTGTATTTAAACTCAGATATTCCTGATTCTTGACTGTCTATCCATTGTGCTACCAAGTTTCACTATTAATTAAAAGATTTAAATATATGATACTACTACTAATAATAATAATGATTTGCCCCTTTGTCTTGCTTTTAGATTTTGGGGAAGACTGTGTGTGTGTATATGCTGGGCAATTCATTCCCCTCCCCCATAATTTTGTTCACCAGTTGGACAGGTATAGACTTGACTTGAATGTCCAACTTCTTCAAAAAGTCATTCTGATTATTATCAAACACTGTAAGACCACAATTATAAATATTTATAGCAAAATAATTGGAAAACATGGCTGCCTAGGGTGAGATAAGGCAGATTCCCAGCATGATACATTTTTTAACTTCTTTAAGCCTTGCCATCTTTTAGGATAATTTTTATAAAAGTATGAATGTTAATATACACAAGAGAAAGAAAAACAGAATAGATTATTAAGAGACCTTGTTTACAACTGGAGTTTCACTTAGCCTAAAAGTGCCATTCCACTTTTATAATGCAATTGTGGAATTATTCAAGTATTAAGGGTCAGCCTCTCTGAACAAGTTCAATGTCAGAAGAAAGATACATCTGGAGCCTCCATGAAACCTGTTTGGACAGAGCAAGATTCAATTATCTCAGAGATGCTGCAACAGGACTGCCTATTAGAAGTTCCCTATTGTTCCATGTGGAAACCTCTAACTAATATATTAAATTAGGCCCTTTAATCTATCTAATTAGTATGTTTTTAATACATGGTGAAAAAAACACATGCAGAAACAAAAACTCCAATTTCTGTAATTTGAACAGGAAACCATGTCATACAAATATGGTTATTTGAACTGGAGAAAAATCTCCAACAGCTGGTACTAGCACTATCATGTAGAGTCTCTTTATGGAACTTTACCTACTGTGGGCAAGAACATCATAATTTTCTGGAAAGTAATGGGATAATTGGCACAAAGCACAATTTCTGTTGAGCAAAAGAAAAATCTAAAGAGTCTTACTTTTTAATTGCCTGTTTTACTGGAAAGTTTTGAAGATTAACAACACTGTACAATTTATGTTTTCTAAAATGTCTTTTGTACTTTGAGAACAGTCTCTTAATAAAGATAAAAATAAATAAATATGAGTATGAATTTTATTTTCCAGGCTGTCAGAATACTAAGAAACTCACTGTGGGAAAACTGGAAGAATCAAAGTGTAGGCAATAGATTGGAAAAGTTTTAATTAGAAAGATAATTTTAGATCAAACAGATATCTACAATAATCATTTGAAAATGTGATTTTTATAAGAGGTAGATAGTAACAGGGGGAAGACCAAATAATTTCAATTTTTCAATCTCATTTTAAAGAAAGTATTAGTGTTCTCCCACTGCTCACTAAGCATATACATATGCACAAACACACCCAAACATGCACAGAGGAGTTAATTTCTTATCCATGCCTCTATAGTTTTTTATGCCCTGGCAAAAGAGTACCCTTCCTGCTCCCTTTATCTGTGTCAAATTTATGCTACAAATACCACCTCAGTTTCTGTTATCTTCAAGAAGTCCTTCCCAATTATAACTCAAAAGCATATTTGAAACCAGAGCAGATTTTCTTCTGTTGAAATAATCCATCCACTTCTTTTGAATTTAAAAAGGCATTAATTAGGCAGATTATTAGGCTGCTATGCTGGTTTAGGAAACTGAAGAATTTCTAATATGCAGTTCTTTTTTCAGCATTCCTGGCATTATTGAATTAAGATTGGGTGTGTTTAACAAAGTTTAATTGGCATTAATTGGTTTTAATGACTAGCCCCTGCCCCAGACATAAGGAGGCCCAGCAATTTATTTCATATCACAATTTGCAAACCAAATGATGACTGGTATTGGAAGAGATCCTTTATGACTGGGGTGCTTCAGGATTCCTCCAGTACTTAATCTGTTATATTTTCAACCTCTTCCAGACCTCTCAGTTCACTTACTTTCCACACTAAATTAACTCATGTTCTGTTTTGTATGGGGTCCCTATATGTTCAAGGTGGGTAAAGTTTGACTTCCCTTCTAGATCATAGACACATAGAGGACAAGATGTCTTTCCCTACAGGGTCTGGTATATACTTAGGTACATATTATAAACTCAATAAATCTTAATTGAATGAATTGGAATAGGTTCTTGTGGACATATTCTAGGAAGCTATTTTAAACTCAGAACTTTAATTCATGATGAATTTCTTTGCACTGACTGTCAGTACTTAAGGCAGTTTGAAAGTAGTAAAACCTTGTTCTCCAAGGCATTCATCCTATGATTTGGTGATTTAAATTCTATTCTATACTATGCCTTTAACTCTGAAGTTCATTTTTTGGGTATTTTTAAATCTCTTTTCCTCCAAGATGCAAAGCATATTGCAAAGTACTAGAATCTATCTCAAGGAGTAGAGACAAGGAAGAGTTGACATTTTGGGTATCTATTACCTATCTTTCTGCCATAATTACATATATTAACTACAGAATCTAAGTGTAGCAGCAAAAAATCTGACAAAAAAGGTCTTCAAAAAGACAGAAAGTATTAAAAATGATCATATTCTCTTGGTAGTCTTACCTGAGTTTTCAAAATTGCAATTTTTGTTGTCCTTTAAAAACTAAACTTTACTCTAAAATTTTTTAAGCTTTTACAAATTATGAAATTATAATAAACTTTCTTATACTTAATGAGTAATTGCTTCTTTTTTAAATGTTCCTTATACTACTTTCTCATCTTTTATTAAAATAATTTAATATTAGAGGATTATGGAATTTATTTTAAAATAAATTTATTTATTTTTCTAACTACATGTAAAAATTTTCACAATATTTTGAAAAGGTTTTAATGTTCACATTTCTCTTCCTTCTTCCCTTCGCTTGCCCCTGACAGTAAGTTATCTAATATAGTTTATACATGTATAACTATGTCAAACACATTTCCATATTAATCATATTGTGAAAGAAAAATCATAACAGAAAGGAAGAAAAATCGTTAGAGGTAAAAATAAAACATAAAGCAAATTTTAAAAACAAAAAAATAGTATACTTTGAGCTGCATTCAAATTCCATAATTCCTCCTTTGGATATGAATGGCATTTTTCTTCACAAATCCCTTAGAACTGACTTTGGTCAGTATACTGCTGAGAATAGAAAGTCCATTAGAGTTTAATCATCCCAAAATGTTGCTGTTGAGGAATTCATGTTTTGAAGGGACCATAGAAATTATCTAATTTAAGCTTCTCATTTTATAAATGAGGAACATGAGGTAGAGAATTAAGTGACCTTAGCACAGAGGTGATAAATAGGATAACCAGGATCAGAATCTTTGCTTCCAAATATATCATATATTCATTGCACGAGATTTGGTTCATTTAGTGAAAAGTACGATTACTGGTAGAGGATATAGTGACTCCTCAAAGAAATAAAACTCCATATTCTTAGTATTTCTCCAGTGTCTGACAGGTGTCAAAAAGCGCAATAGTATCAACAGGGGAGAAGAGATCACTAAAGCTATGAAAAGTCTTTTGACTTTTCCTTTTGGGCAGCTGGGGCCTACCTTAGTTCCAAGGTCTTCGTGGCGCCAAATGGATACGACCAGTGTGTTCAATATTGACAGTTCAATCAGGAGAGATGAGTAACAGGTTTTATTAACAGGACACTACATCTCTGCCTTTGCAAGCAGACTCCTTTTTTATACATGTGTGACCACTCTTTGAACTTTATTGGCCTCTTTTAGGTATGAAAAACAGTATAACTCAAGGATTGCTCCCAGGCTTCCTCTTTCACAATAGACGGTCTCTTTTCTATCAACTTCAAAGGAGTAAGATAATGGTTAAGTAAAGGACCAGAGTTCCTGTCTGAGTACAGAGCACACTCAGATATTTTCTGTTATCAGAGCATTCTTACCTTGTGCAAACATCTGGGTCTCATGTTATCTCAAGAGAATTTCATGGCCAGCATTCTTAATTTTAACCCTTTACAAAGCTAAATTTCTTAAATTTCTCCAGGAATGGTTCCAGCTAAGGTAATTTCTGCCACTAAAATTCCAGGATCATCTTCTTTAAGATCATCAACTCCCAAGCAAACCATGTCCAAAATAAGTCATTTTCTTTCATCAAAACTCCTATCTTTTCTGAACAACTCTATTAATGGTGAGGTCATCACTGTCCACCTAGGGACATACTTTTACAGTAGTGATGTCATCTTTGATTCCTCACTCTTAATTCTTTAATCTTGCCACTTATACCTTTGCAATTACTCTTGAATATTTCTTCTCTAGACTTGCACAGTCATCATTATAGCTCAGGTCCTCATTACTGAATGACTGAATGAAACATTTTAATAAGTACTTATTAAATATGCTAAATCCTAGGAATATAAATGGAAAATGCTATAATTTCTCATCTCAGAGAACTCATTCTAATGAGGAAGATAACCTGCAAAGGAAGATTTTAGCTGCAAATCAAATGGAAAAGTAACTTGGTCCTGGAGGGGGGGTCATTAGTAAAGCAAATAATAATGCCTCTTCTTAAAGATTTCCACTGATAAAGTCATATCACTTTCTGATGTTGAACCTCTGGATAATGTCAAAGACTGTTAGCAAGAATTTTATTTTCTGGGTTTTTAGTAGCTATAGCACCTGCAGGATAAGTGGCCAAGCTATAACTTCATAAACTCTCCTCCCTCCCCAGGATACTTGATTAGAAGCATTACTCTTCCCAAGGCTCTTAGGTTTAGAATCATGGGTTATCTGTAACAGAATATGAAGGGAGAAAGTGGTCAAAATGATGCTGGTGCTTTGATTTGCTTGGCATATACATCTCCCATCTCTCTAATGTTGCCCTGTTATTTAAACTAGGTTTATTTATTTCAATTATTAAAATAAATATCAAATTGGTTACCCTGCCTCAAGTCATTTCATACTCCAATTCATTATTTAGTTGGCTGCCAAAGTAATTTCCCTAAAACATATATCTAATTACCTTTCCAGAAGTTACAAAACATAGATGAATATCTTATTCCATGTAGTCACTGTTTTGAGGACGCTAGTTCTCTTAAGGGCCTAAAAATCATATTCTCATCAAATTTTCATCCTCTTCAATCTATATAAGCACTGCTCAACAAGGTCACTGTTTGACCTCATTGACAAAACCACAGGATATATTTCTACTTTGATACTACTTAACTTCTTAGGAGTTTTGGGAAAATAGGACCATCCTTTAATCCTTAATATCCTGGCTTTCAGAGTAGAGGACTCATTTAACAGCTATCATTATTATTAGTAGCCCTGTTGTTGGTACTTAACAAAATCCTTCTCTGATGCTTCTTCATGACACAGTGGTGACCATTAGTCTTGCAAATTATTACAGGAAAGTACCAGCTGTAGTAAACTTCAGGTATAATCCCAGCAAGAGGTTCTGTCTATTTGATGACTGAATTTTTGAATTTGTGAACATTTTGAGTCTATCAAAACCAGTGGGTATGATTTATTTCTTTTGTTCTTTTGTTCATTTATTTCTTTAGAAATTTTTGTAATAGCATTTGTATTTTTGAAAATAATCAAAGAATTGGTTATGAGGCAAACTATTATTTGCACCTTGCATACTTTGAAAGAGATAAAAATCCATAATGACCCATCATTTCATTTTGTAGTAATGATTATGAGTGTGGAAAAGGGATCAGAGGGCACCAAGAAATTTCTAAATATTTTGGACAATACAAAAATATTAAGCTAAATGCTGGTATATAAATAGGAGAACTTGTTTAAAGATGAATGTTTGTTGACACACTACATCCATATGGACACTCTTGCCATAAATGAAACTAGGAAAAATAAAGAAGTTGCAGCTAAGTGAAAGACTGGTTCACAGATTCTTCCAAGAAATGTGAATAAAGGAAGTGGTTGAGTTGGATTTTTAGGGAAACAGAAAAATACCATTTCAAGGGATGCTTGATCACTTTATAGCCAGTGGGCTAACATGAAGAAAATTGCATTCCACATGCCAACCTTTGTAAAAGATGTTGAAGTAATAGGAATAGTCTTTGAAGAACTTGACAAGACATTTTAACCAAGTTGACCTTTTGACACTTGGTGCTTCCTGTGTAAAAATGGACCCGGGGGGAGGATGGGTGAAAAGTATGATGAAATATATGATTCAGAATTAAGAATAAAAGAAATCAAAAGCTTAATGAATATTGGATACTCATGCTAGTATATAATGAAAAGTTTCTTCAAGAATTATTTTGAGGGTTGGCTAGGTGGTGCAGTGGATAGAGCACTGGCCTTGGAGTCAGGAGTACCTGAGTTCAAATCTGGTCTCAGACACTTAATAATTACCTAGCTGTGTGGCCTTGGGCAAGCCAGTTAACCCAATTTGCCTTGTAAAAAAAAAGTTATTTTGAATATGGTGAACACTGAACAAGAGTAGCAGAAAAAAGATAAAACATCTATTGAAAGTGGGTTCTGAATGATAATCAGACTTAAAGTCATTTCATAATTGTCTGTTTGTATGCAGTAAAATCAGTTGGATATATAAAAGATCAAAATTAACATAGAATCAAAAAGATTCATGGATTCATGGATTCACATGGAGATGAGGAGTTACTAAATGCAATTATGACAGTTCCATAAATGCCAATCTGATTGAGCTATTGACTGTGTGGGAAAAATGCAAAATAAAAAATGAAAAAAAGAAATAAAAATTAGAAATAGACAAATGTGAAGAAATTGGTTCTTTTATTAGATAAACTTAACTTAATGTTAATCAATCATCAAAATAATGAAGCTTAAACAACCCAAAATGGAGAAACATCAAATATGTGGGAAACTATTTATAAATATGAAGGATTTCAGAGAAGAATATGAGCAAGGTCATACAATAAAGAATGAAAAAACATAGCGGAGGAAAATGAATCTTCTTAAAACTCAATGTGAGACTTAAAATGATGATGTCAGAAAAATATTTTTAACTGAAATTGAAAAGAAGATAATTAATAGAAGTAAAATGACACAGATTTGCTATGATTTCTATAATAACCTTTATTTTATTTTGCCAAATTTATCTTTCATTTTTGTTGGAATCTTTTGTATTTCTATCCCCTTCATTTCCAAATTTACTCTTCCTCTCACTCTTGCCTTCGGAGTCTTTCTTACAAAAAATATTTTAAAAAGGAGGAGAAAGGCAGTTCTGCGAAATCAATCAGTCAGATCTCTAAAGAAATAAATGAAAAAAAAGAAAAAAGAAATAAATGACATCAACTAGTTCTCATAGATTCAATCAGCAATATTTTAAATGCCTACAGTGTGCCACATAGTCCACATCTACTGTTCTCCACATCTGCCAAAAGGCAGAGAAGGTGCATTTTATCAACATTTTTTAAGGGACTCAATGTGGTCATTAAAATTATGTAGCATATTTTCTAGTCTTGGGGCCTTGACCCCGGGGCTGACCCTCTGTCCACTGTGCTACTTGGCTGTTGCACAGCATATTTTTGAAAAGGTACAGAGTTAAAGGAAAGTGAAAATATAATATAGATGGTAATGGGGAGGAATGGGTAGAGGGAATTACAATCAGTAACAACAACTGTGGAAAAATATGGAAGTGATTATTATGATGAAGTTATGATAAGAAAGTGATCCACCCAAGACAGAACTGATGATATCAGAACAGACTGAAACACATTTTTTTCCTCTTTCTTTTACTTTATTTCTCATGAGGGCTTATGTTTTTGTGGGTAAGGGCTATTTGTTTACTTTTAAACAAGAATATTTTAGAAATGTGTAAATAAATTAAAAGAATGATAAAAGAAAAAAACTAGATAATTTTGATTACATTAAACTAAAAAACTTTTGCACAGACAAAACCACCCTAACCAAGATCAAAAGAAATGTAGTAAATTGGGAAACAATTTTTGCAACTAGTATTTCTGACAAAGGACTCATTTCTAAAATATACAGAGAACTGAATCAAATTTTCAAAGAAAACAAGCCATTCCCCTATTGGCAAATGATCAAAGGATATGCAAAGGCAATTTACAGATGGGGAAATCAAAGCAATCCATAATCATATAAAAAAGTTGCTCTAAATCAGTACTTATTAGAGAAATGCAAATTAAAACATCTTTGAGGTATCATCTCACACCTCTCAGACTGACCAATATGGCCAGAAAGGCCACTGATCAATTTTGGAAGGGATATGGGAAATCTAGGGCTAATTCATTGTTGGTGGAGGTGTGAACTCATCTCACCTTTTTGGAGGAAAATTTGGAATTAAACCCAAAGGGCAATAAAAATATGCATACCCTTTGATCCAGCAAAACCACTACTGGGTCTATACCCTGAAGAGATTATGAAAAAGGGTAAAAACATCACTTGTACAAAAATATTCATAGCAGCCCTGTTTTTGGTGGCAAAGAATTGGAAAGTAAGTGAATGTCCTTCAATTGAGGAATGGCTTAACAAACTGGTATATGTGTGTCATGGAATGGTATTGCTCTATTAGAAACCAAGAGCTGTGGAAATTTGGTGAAGCATGGAAGGATTTGCATGAACTGATGCTGAGTGAGATGAGCAGAACCAGAAAGACATTGTACACCCTAACAGCAACATTGGGGTGATGATCAATCTTAATGGCCTTGCTCATTCCATCATTGCAACAATCAGGGACAATTTTGGGGTTTCTGTGATGGAGAATACCATCTGTATCCAGAGAAAGAATTGCGGAGTTTGAACAAAGACCAAAGACTATTGTCTCTAATTTTTAAAAAAAAGGTTATTATGTAATTTTGCTCTCTCTTATACTTTTCTTCTTTAAGGATATGATTCCTCTCTCATCACATTCAACTTAGGTCAATGTATAGAATGGAAGCAATGTAAATACTAACAGACTGCCTTCTTTGACAGGGGGTGGTGGTGGAGGGAAGCAAGATTAGGGGGGGGATTGTAAAACTAAAAATAAAAAAATCTTTTTTTTAGGTTTTTACAAGGCAGATGGGGTTAAGTGACTTGCCCAAGGCCACACAGCTAGGTAATTATTAAGTGTATGAGGCCAGATTTGAACTCAGGTACTCCTGACCCCAGGGCTGGTGTTCCATCCACTGTGCTACCTGGCCATCCCAATAAAATCTTTCTTTAAAAGTTTTTTTGGTTATTTAAGATAATGGGGTTAAATGACTTGCCCAGGCAATCATAATGTGTCTGAGGCCAGATTTGAACTTAGGGCCTCTTGACTCCAGGGCCAGTACTCTATCTACTGTGCCACTTAGCTGCCCCAGCCCTTTTTAATATTAATACTTCTAACCAATCAATTAATGTCATTTGTCCTCTCTTTATCTATATTTATCTTTTGCCTGTTATTTACAGGACAGCTGATCCAATCCCTTCCTAAGACAATACTTATCTTGTCAAGAGAAGCTATAGTCATGCTCCTTTCTCCTTAGGCTGAGGCTAATAGATTACTTAGGTTTGAAAATGTGGAACTGAAGAAGGGCTAGGGGTAATGAGGCACTAATATAAAATCCATTTCTAATTTGGTGAGCTATTATCAAGGTGGATAGACTGCTGGGGCATAAGTCAGGAAGATATGAGTTCAGATCTAATGTCAGATACTTACTAGATATGTGAACTAGGGAAGGAGTTTTTGTCTGAATCAGTTTCCTTATCTGCAAAATGGGATTAATAATAGAACCCACCATACAGCATTGTTGTGAGGATCAAAAGATATAATATTTGTAAAGCACTTAGCACAATATCTGTCTCATAGTAGGTACTTAAATTCTTGTTTTCTCTCTTGCTCCTTCCTTCCTTCCTTCCTTCTTTCCTTCCCTCCTTCCAAAACTCAGTTTAGATTGGAAATAAAACAAATCAAAACTTTTATACCAAGAGATGAAGAGAAGAGATCCAGTGTCAAAAAAAGCAAATAAAATAAAAAAGAAACAGCTTGTTTCTAATGCATCATCAACTTTCAGGTTCTTCTATCAAAAGTCCCATATTTGGTGGCAGAATCAAGATTGTAGAATAAAGGCATGGACTCCCATTAATTATCCCTAAATCACTCCAAATACTTTAAATAATGACTCTAAACAAATTCTAGGGTGGGAGAACCCACAAAAAGACAATGTGAAATAATTTTTTAGCCCAAGACAACTTGGAAAATCTATGGAAAGAGTCTATTACACTGGAGTTAGAAAGAGCTTGTACTCCAGTCCAGCTGCAATGTAGTGAACTAATTATATTCATCCAGGAACAGACTGTGGGTTGCCTAGGTTGTGGTAGTGGTAGTAGTTTCCAGACATCTCAGCCTAGGGAGTGTCAAGGACAACAATCATGTACTATAGCAGCATGCAAAAGAGAAAGATAAATAAAGAGAGAATAAAAGAGATTTATTGATCGGTTAGAAGTATTAATATTAAAAGGGGTAGAGCCAAGATGGTGGAGAGAAATGAGGAACTTTCCTAAGCTCCTCTCAGTTTCCCTCACAAACGTTGTTAAATCAAGCCTCTAACAAATTCTGGGGGTGACAACACTCACAAACACAGTGTGGAGAAATTTTCCAGTTTAAAATATCTTGGAAGGACTTCAGGAAAGGTCAGCAAGAAAACTTCTGCACCAGAATGAGAGTGGAGCAAAAGCTCAGCTTAGACCTGGTTCCAGGTCACCAGGAGCAAGACTGAGGAGTCACATGGTAGTGAGCCACCCAGCAGCTGCTTCCAGGGTGCTCAGCCCACAGATGGTAAGGGGATTGGGGGAGATTGCAGAGGTCTCTTTGCTAACACTAAGTCAGGACTCTGTTCCTTCTCTCATACTTATATCTGGATCACACTCTGGGGCCCCAGTCCCAGGAAGAGGAACAGAAAGGCAACAGGTTACTGTTTGCACTAGAGCAGGATTGCTCCTCATTATACTAGGGCAGAAAGGAGTTCTTATGGCCCTCCAAAGGTCCAGGAGAACAATCACAGTTTCTCATAAGACCCTGAAGGAATTAAGAACTTGCAGGTCCCTGAAAACAGCTGAAAAAACCTCAAAAGTTTGGGAGTGTGTCTTCCACCCAGGAAGCAGAGCCCCACCTTAACAAAGAGCTAAAACTGCTAAAACCAAGTCATAGGCTGAGAAAATGAGCAAACAACAGAAGAAAAAAATCCAACTATAGACACTTACTTTGGTCCTATGGAGGAGCAAAATAAACATTCCAAAGATAACAAAGTCAAAACTTCTGCATTCAAAGCCTCCAAGAAAAATATGAATTGCTCTCCAGCTATTGAAGAACTCAAAGATTGTGAAAATCAAGTAAGGGAGGCAGAGGAAAAATTGGGAAGAGTAATGAGAATGATGCAGGAAAATCATGAAAACCAAGTCAGCATCTCGGTGAATGAGATACAAAAAAGAAATATTGAAGAAAATAACATCTTAAAAACCAGTTTGGGTCATATGGAAAAAGCAGTCTGGAAGGCCAATGAGGAGAAGCATGCTTTAAAAGCAGAAATTGGAAAAGGAGATACAAAAAGCTCTCCAAAGAAAATAATTCCTTACTATGCAAAATAGAACTAATGGAAGCTGATGATTTTATGGAAATCAAGAAACAAAACAAAACCAAAAAAAATGAAAAACTAGAGGAAAATGTGAAATATCTCATTGGAACACAAACAACCAATCTGGAAAACTAATCCAGAGAAAGAATTTTAAAATTATTGCACTACCTGAAGGTCATAACCAAAAAAGAGCCTATCTTTTATCAAGACATAATCCAGGAAAACTGCCCTGATATCCTAGAAGCAGAGGGGGGGAAGCAGAAATTTAAAGAATCTTCTGATAACCTCCTGTAAGAGATTCCCAAATAAAAAACAATAGTAGTATTATAGCCATCCAAATTTCAGAACTCCCAAGTCAAGGAGAAAATATTGCTAGTCAAAAATTAAAAATTCAAATATCATGGTGCTACAGTCAGGATAACACAAGATTTATCAACTTCTGTACTATGGAATCACTGGATTTGGACTATGATATTCCAGAAGGCAAAAGAATTTGGATTACAACCAATAATCAACTACACAGTAAAACTGAACATACGCTTTCAGGGAAAAACTGGATGTTCAATAATATAGGGGACTTTCAAACTTTTGTATTGAAATGACCAGAACTGAACAGAAAGTTTTCTCTTCAAGTATAGGACTCCCTTGAAGTACAGAAAAGATGGACTGAAAGGACAAATCACAAGGGCCTTAATGATATTGAAATGCTTATCTTCCTACATGGAAAGTTGATCCTGATAATTCATAACGATCTTCTAAGGCACAGAAGGTAGTTGAATTTGAAGGTATAATATATTCTTTAAAAAAACTAGAGTTAATGAGGGAGAAGAATATACTGGCAGAAAGGGAAAGGAGAGGGAGAATGGGGTAAGTTATTTCATATATAAAAGGGAAGAAAAATCTTTGCAATGGTGTGGAAGAGGGAGAAGGTGAGGGGGGAGTGAGTGAACTTACTCTCATCAGAATTGGCTCAGAAAGGGAATAATATATGCACTCAATTAGAATTAGAAATCTATCTTACCCTAGAGGAAAACAGGAGAGAAAAGAGATGGGGAAAAGGTGACAGTGTGGGGGAAGGGAGTATAGGTAATAGAATGGAGGGAAGATTGTGGGAGAAGGTAGCCAGATACAATACACTTGAGGTAGGACAGGGTGAAAGGAGGGAGAGAACAGAATAAATGGCAGTTGGGGGAGAATAGGATGGAGGAAAATACAACTAGCAATAGCAACTCTGGTAACAAATAATTGGAACAAGTTTCTCTAATAAAGACCTCTCTTCTCAAACATAAAGAACTTAGTTAAATTTATAAAAAATTAAGAACCATGACCCAAATGATAAATGATCAAGAGATATGAATAGTTTTCAGATGAGATTATCAATGCAATCTATTTAAATAAATTTTTAAAAAATTTTCCTACCTCACCAGTGATAGGAGAAATGCAAGTTGAAACAATTCTGAGACACTTATACCTTTTGGATTGGCTAATAGTAGAGAAGGAGAAAATGACAATTGTTGGAAATTGAGACTGATGCACTACTGAAAGAATTAGAGCAATTTAGAACTATGCCCAAAGGGCTATAAAACCATGCCTACCCTTTGGGACTTGAAAATTGAGAGGATGTCCAGCAATTGGGGAATGACTGAAAAAATTGTGTTATGTAATGGAAATAAAATGTTTTTCTGTAATGGGAAATGGTGAACAAGATGCTCTCAATAAAAAACTTACATGAGCAGATGAAATGGGAAATGTACCTTATACAAAGTAGCAGCTATATTGCAGGATGACCTACCTTCTCTCAGCAGTGCTATGACTCAAGTGAATTCTGCAGGACTTATGATAAAGAATGCTATCCATACTAAAGACATCTGATGATGTCTGAATACAAACCCAATAAACTTTTTTCCCCACTTCATTTTTCTTGAGATTTCTCTCTTTTGGGGGAGGAGGGGGATTATGTTAGCTTTTTTCCCCTTTCTTTCTTTTTTTTTTAGGTTTTTTTGCAAGGCAAATGGGGTTAAGTGACTTTCCCAAGGCCACACAGCTAGGTAATTATTAACTGTCTGAGACCGGATTTGAACTCAGGTACTCCTGACTCCAAGGCCGGTGCTTTATCCACTATGCCACCTAGCTGCCCCCAATTATGTTAACTTTTACATATGACAACTGTAATAATGTTTTTCATGGCTACTCATTTGAAGCTACACCAAGTAACTTGCTTTCTCAGTGGGGGAGAAGAGTGGAAGGAAGGGAGAGAATCTGGACCTCAAGGTTTTGGAATTAATTGTTGAAATTTGTTTTTGCGTGTACATAGGGGAAAATTAAAAATAAATTAAAATAATAGAATTTGGGTTTAAAAAGTCCCATTTATGTTTACTATTGTTTTACTTCTCACACCTATATTTTCCTCTAAGGCCTATTTTTAACTCCTCTCCTACCTCTACATTCAACTCATCCCTAAAGGACATTCTCCCTTGTGCTTGTACCAGATATATCATTTTAAATTAAATTTATTTACTTCCCTATTCTATTGCACATATTTTAAATACATTTTCTTCCTTCCTTTCTTTACCACAAATATGTATATTTTAAATGTATGTACCTTGCATACATATGCATATATATATATACATATATATATATGTATATATATATATATATATATATATATATATATATATATTTGTGGTAAAAAAAGGAGTAGCAAAAAATAAACATAAATAAATAGCAAAAAAAGTTTGGCATAAGCAATCAGCACATAAACCATGTTTGACAGTATCCAGCATTCTGCATTTCACATCTCCATTTCTGTGATGAAAAGTGAAAAGCACATTTTCTCAGTTCTTCCACAGGATTAAAATGTTCAATATGATTTTATTTTTATTTCAATTTATGTTGTTTAAATCATAGTGTATAATGTTTTCCAAGTTTTGCTTAATTCTCTCAGTTCCTTTTCAAATAAGTTTTCCCACATTTCCATGTATACTTCTTACTCATCATTTATTATTGATCAGTGATATTCCATTCCATTCAAGCACCATAGTTTGTTTAGCCATTCCCTGATCAATAAACAACCACTTTGTTTCTTGTAGTTTCCTGTCCCCCCCCCCCCAAAATGTTCTGATATTCATGGGACCTTTATGTCTTTGCTACCTTAGGGAAAGATGTCTGGCAGTAATATCTCCATGCAACTTCAGTAATTTTTAAACCTTCATTTATAATTATTTCCAGCCCAGAATAGCTGGACCAGCTCATAATGCCTCTGATATCATGGTGCCTGATTTCCCACATTTCTCCAAAACCAACAGTTTTCATATTTTTTTAATCTTTTACCAGCTTGCTAGATATGAGGTAAAATCCAAAAGTTGTTTTTACCTTGTATAATTCCCATTTTTAATATCTTGGAGCAATCATACATAACTTCATGAATAATTTGCAATTTTTGAGTGCTATTTGTTGATATTCTTTGACAATTATCCAGGCTACTTAAGATACTGGAAGAGTATCTAAATCAGAAAAAATGAATATATGAACCATCTCTATTGTTCTGATAATGAATATCTATCCATCTATCTATCTATCTATCTATCTATCTATCTCTATATCTATCTATATCTTATGCAAATCCTGTGACTAGATGATGAAAGTGACTATAATTGAGTAGATGATGCTATCATTAATTTGTTTTTGTTAAATAGTACAGTGCTGATGTAGTTTACAATTTTCCAACATTATGAAAGATGAAAATTACTAAGAATAAATAGCTTTCAGCCTTAAATAGTTGTATTAATGCCTATATATTTTGAATACTATATCCTCATCAAAGGTATTTGATACACATATTATTTACTCATTTGAATTTCCATTTTTTATACTAGCTGTATATATTTTTCATGCAAAATATCAATTTCATTTGACTAAAATATATATTTAGCTTTTTTCATCTCTATTCCTTCTTTGGTCATGAATTATCCCTCCCAGAATTAGTTGTAATAGATACTTCCATACCTTTGAGTTAACATTATCACTACTAGGTTTATATCCCAAAAGAAATACAACACAAAAAGGAAAAGGATTTATATTTACAAAATATTTATTGCAGCTTTTTTCTGATCTGAAAGAATTGGAATTTGGGAATGGATAAAGAAATTGTCATTTGTGATTATGATGGAATAGTATTCTGTTATAAGAAATGATGAGCAGGATGCTCTCAGAAAAATCTGAAAATACTTACATAAGTCAATGCCAAATGAATTGTACTGTGTATAAAGTAAGAGCAATATTGTAAGATGTTCAGTTGGAATTGACTTGGCTATTTTCAGTCAATAATCCAAGAAAACTCTGAAGGACTTATGATGAAAAATGTTATCAGTTCTCAGAGAAGGGACTTATAGTGATTGAATAAAGACTGAAACATATTTTTATTTTTCCTGAAGCTTTTTTATTGGAGTGGTCTATATGTTCTTTATTTTCCCCTTTATTGAAATTCTATTTAATTTCCCCAATTGAATGCAAAAGTAGCTTTTTTAACATTTGTCCATTTGCAAACTTATGAGTTCCACATTTTTCTAACACCCTTTCTTACCTCCCACCTTCCAATGGTGGTTAACAAGCCAGAAAAAGTTGTAAAATTGTGCTTAAAATAATTTGAAATTAGTCATGTTGTGAAAGAAGAAGAATTAGAACTGGGGGGGGGACCATGAGTAAGAAAGGAAAGTACAATAGAAGTTGAACATAGTGTGCTTTGCTTTCCATTCAGAATTCCTTATTTGTTCTCTGGACATGGATGGTATTTTCCTTAATAGGTCTCTCAGGGTTGTCCTGAAATGTTGAGAGGAGCTGCATCCATCATAGTTGATCATCTCACAATGTTGTAGTTAAAGCTTTCTCTTGGTTCTGTTCACTTCACTCAGCATCAGCTCATGAAAGTCTTTCCATGCTTCTCTAAAGTTTTGACATTTGTGATTTCTTATAGGACAGTAATGCTCCATAACATTCATATATCTTAACTTGTTCAGCTATTTCTCAATCAATCGGCATGACTTCAATTTCCAATTCGTTGCCATTACAAAAAAAGAGCAGCAAAAAATTTTTTCGAACATGTGAGTCTTTTCTCATTTTAAAGCTCCCTTTGGGATATAGACCTAGTATTGGTATAGATGGATGAAAGGATATTAACAATTTCATTTCCCTTTGGGTATAGTACCAGGAGGTTCTCTAGAATGACTGAATCAGTTCATAACTCCACCAATAGTGTATTAGAGTTCCAATTTTTCCACATTCTCTCCAACATTATAATTTTATTTTTTTTATCATCTTAGCCTATCTGATAGGTGGCATCATGTTTAAAATTGCATTTCTCTAATCAAAAATTATTTGGAAGATTTTTTCCATGTGTCTATAAATAGGTTTACTTCCTTCATCTGAAAATAGCCTAATTATATCCTTTGACCATTTATCACTTGGGGAATGACTTGTAACCTTATAAATTTGATTCAGTTCTCTACACATTTTAGAAATAAATCCTTTATCAGAAACACTAGCTGTGAAAATAGTTTCCCAGTTTTCTCCCTTATTTTTAATCTTTGTTGTAGTGGTTTTATTTGTGCAAAAACTTTATAATTTGATGTCAAAATCATCTATTTGAAAATTTATAATGTTCACTATTGTTTGTTTGGTCAACTTCTCCCCTCTCCACAAATCTGACAGATAGAGTAATCATTCTCCTAAATGGTCTATGGTATCACATTTTGGGTCTAAATCCTGTTCTCATTTCAACCTTATTTTGGTATAGAGTGTGAAATGTTGATTTTTTCTAGTTTGGGCTTTTATTTTGTCTTTTTGCTTCTTGTTGGTTTTTTTTCAATGTTTTTGCAAGGCAATGGGGTTAAGTGATTTATCAAAGGTTTATCAAGATCACTTTATCAAAGATTACTCTGATAATTTACTACTGCTTTTTCTGTACCCACTCTAATCCACTAATCCATTATTCTATTCCTTAACCAGTACCAGGCAGTTTTGATGAATGCTGCTTTATAATATTTTAGATCTGGTACAGTTAGACCACATTTATTTGTATTTTTTCCCATCAGTAAATGCTTGCTGATAGTTTTAGATATGTAATGCTTATCATTTTAAGGAAAATTCCATTTATTCCTATGCTCCTTAGTTTTTTTTAATAAGACTAGGTGCTGGATTCTGCAAAGGATTTTTCAGCATCCATTGAAAGGATAATAAGATTTCTGTTAGTGATTTTGATGTGCAGAGATATATTGATTGTTTTCCTAATATTGAACCATTCCTGCCTAGCTGGTATAAATTCTACCTGATCATGGTGTATTATCCTAGAAATAACTTCTTGTACTGTGCTAAAATTTTATTTAAAATTTTTGCCTCAGTATGAACACTGAGGGAGATTAATCTATAAATATCTTTGTTTTGACTCTTCCTGGTTTAGGTAGAAGCACCATATTGTTGTTATAAAAGGAATGTGGCAGAATGCCTTTTCTAATTTTTTAAAGTAGCTTATATAGAATTAGAGTTAATTGTCCATTAAATGGTTGGTAGAATTTACTTGCAAATACATTTGAACCTGGAAATTATTTCTTGGGGAGTTTATTAATGATTTCTTCAATATCTCTTTTCTGTAATGGGGTAATTTAAGTATTTTTATATACTCTATTAATCTGGGTAGCTTAGACTTTTGTAAATATTCAATCATTTCACTTAGATTATCAAATTTGTTGGCATACAGTGGGCAAAACAACTCTAAATAATTACTTCAATTTACTCCTCATTGATGGTGAGTTCATGATTTTCATTTTTTGTACTGGTAAATCTGTTTACTTCTTTCTTTATAAAAATCAGATAAACTAAGGGTTTATCAACTTCACTTATTTTCATAAAACCAACTTTTAGTTTTATTTATTAGTTCATTGGTTTTCTTACTTTAAATTTTATTTATTTCTCATATGAGCTTCAGAATTTCTAATTTGGTTTTAATTGAGGATTTTTAATTTATGCTTTTTCTAGGCTTTTTGGTAGCATGCCTAATTCATTAATCTCCTCTTTTTCTATTTTATTCAAATAAGCATATATAGATATAAAATTTCCCCTATTAACTGCTCTGATTGCATCCCATAACTTTTAGTATGATGTCTCATAGTTACAATTTCACTGAAATTGTTGATTTTTCCAATGATTTGTTGTTTGAAGTGAGGCACTAATTTTTTTAAAAATTAGGTTATTTAGTTTCCAATTAATTTTTAGTTTATCTTTCCATGACCCTTTATTTGTATCATTTTTTTTGCATCATGGTCAGAAAATGATGCATTTTCCATTTCTGCCTTTCTGCTATGTTTTGCAGAGAAAAGGTTATATTCTCTTCTGACTGTTAAGCTTTCTCCAGAGGCCTATCTATCTATCTATCTATCATATTTAAGTTTTCTCAAATTCTATTCCACTTTTTAACTTTCTAGTTGTTTATTTTTTATTAGATTTATCTAATTCTGAGAGAGGGAGATTGAGGTCCTTCCACTATCATAGTTTTGCTTTTTATGTCTCCTTGCAAGCAGTTTAGATTTTCCTCTAAGAATCTCAGAGATTGAGGTCCTTCCACTATCATAGTTTTGCTTTTTATGTCTCCTTGTAAGCAGTTTAGATTTTCCTCTAAGAATCTAAATTCTATATCACTCAGTGTAATATGTTTAATAATGTTAGCATTTCATTGCCTACATGCCCTTTAAGAAAATATTTTGGTGGAGTCAAGACGGTGGCCTGGAGGCAAGAATTTCTGGAAACTCATCCCCCCCCCCAAAAAAAAACTCCAAAAGCTGTCAAATTGTGACTCTAGTCAAAATTTAGAGGGGAAAAACCCACAGAAAGACTGAGTGATACAAATTTCCAGTCCAAGACAACTTAGAAGTTAGACAGGAAAGGTCTGTTTCACTGGGACTATGGGTTGGGAAAAAAACCACAGTTTCAGCACAGCCCAGGGATCACCAGGAACAGCTTGAAGGGGTGGTGATAGAACTCTGCCACAACAGAGGGAGTGTGGAGTGATTCCCAGCCTCAGGGCATCCCCGTGGTGAGAACCTGCCATAGGAATCGGGGAAGCCAGCCTGCATATCCAGAGTGCATCCCTCAGACAGTAATGGGGTTGGGGGAGACTACAGAAATCTCTCTTCTCTCCCTGGGGCAGGACTCTGCTGTTTTCCCACACTCAGATCCAGGTTGCAGTTTGGGTTTCCATACTAAGATAGCTGAGCAAGGACTCTCCTCACAGCTCCAGGGCAAAGGGGTGGGTCTGTGGTCATCCATGTATCAAAATACAGGCAAGTGGGGCAGGTAGGTGGCACAGTGGATAGAGCACTGGCCCTGCATTCAGGAGTACCTGAGTTCAAATCTGGTCTCAGACACATAATTACCTGGCTGTGTGGCCTTGGGCAAGCCATTTAGCTCCATTTTCCTTGCAAAAAAAATAAAACCAGTTATACTAATACTAAGTACAGGCAAGAAAGAAGTCAAAGACTCTCATAAGACCTTGGAGGAATTAAGGTCCTAGTGGGGTGACCTAACCTCCCCAAAACCTTGGAAATATGGTAAATCAGTAATAGAATGAGGAAATTAGCAAACAAAAGAAAAAGAAGAATCTGACCCTAGAATATTATTTTGATTCCATGGAAGATTCATAAGATGACAAAATAGAGGCTTCTTTATCCAAAGCCTCCAAGAGAAATAGAAAATGGGATCAGGCTATAGATGAGCACTAAAAAGACTTTGAAAAGCAATTAAAGGAAGTAGAGGGAAAATGGGAGTGGGGAAATGAGAGCGATGCAGAAAAATCATGAAGACCAAATCAGCAGCATGGTGAAAGAAATACAAAAAAATATTGAAGAAAATAATATGTTACAAACCAGTTTAGACCAAATGGAAAAAGCAACACAAAAGGCAAATGAGAAGAATGTGTTAAAAAGCAGAATTGGTCAGCTGGAAAAAGAGATTTAAAAAGCTCTCTGAAGAAAATAACTTCTTAAAATGCAGAATGGAACTAACGGAAGTTGATGGCTTTGTGAGGAAGCGGGAATAAATAAAACTATTCCCCCCACCCCAAAAGAAAGCCAAAGCAAAAATTAGAAGAAAATGTGAAATATCTCATGGGAAAAACAATTGAGCTTGAAAACGGATCCAGTAGAGATAATTTAAAAATTATTGGGCTACCTGAAAGTCACAACCAGGAAAAGAGCTCATACTTCACTTTTCAAGAAATACGGTAAAAATGCCCTCAGATCCTTGAAGCAGAGGGCAAAATAGAAACTGCGGGAATTAACTGATCAACTCCTGAAAGATCCCAAGTGAAAAAAAAAATTGCAGGAATATTATAGCCAAATTCTAAAACTCCCAAGTCAAAGAGAAAATACTAAAAGCTTCCAGAAACAAACAATTCAAATATCATGGCTCTATAGTCAAGATTACAGAGGATCTAGCAGCATCTACATTAAGGGCTCATATGACTTGAATTGATATTCTGGAAGGCAAAAGATCTTGGTTTATGGCCGAGAATCAACAACCAAGCAAAACTGAATATCCTCTTTCAGGGAAAAGATAGATTTTCAATGAAACAGGGGACTTTCAAACTTTCCTATTAAAATGACTAGAGCTGAACAAGTACAGGTGTAGCTATAGAGGGGGTGGACGAGAAGGACTAACTATGAGGAACTTAATGACATGGAACTGTTGTATTCCTGCATGGAAAGAAGATATTGAAAATTCACATGAACTTTCTTGTTGATAAGAGCAGTTAGAAGGAGTATATGTAGACAAGACACAGGAGGAGCTGAATATAATGGTATAATATAATAAAAATATGAAGTCAATGGGTGATAAAGAAAAGTTCTGGGAGGAAGAGAAAGTAGTGGGAAAAGGGGCTAAGATATTTCACATAAAAGTGAAGAAAAAGCTTTTGCACTGGAGTGGAACAGAGAAAGTGAAGGGGGAATGAGTGAGACTTCATTTTCATCAGAAATGGCTCAGAGAGGAAAATAACATACACGTTTAATAGGGTATAGAAATCTATGTTAACTTAGAGAAAAATGAGAAGAGAGAGAGAGATGGGATAAGGGGGAATGGGGGGAGAGAAGGGAGGAATAGGTGATAGAAGAGAGGGAAGATCATGGGAGAGGGTACCCAGATACAACACAATTTTGAACATGGACAGGGTGAAAGGAAAGAGAGAATAGAATAAATGAGAGTGGGAAAGAATAGAATGGAGGAAAATACTGCTAGTAATAACAACTGTGGGGAAAATACTGAAGCAAATTCTTTGGTGGAGTTGTGATAAAGAAGGCAATTCATCCCAGAGACAGAGCTATTGGAATATGAACATGGACTTAAGTACATTTTTTTCTCTCTCTCACTATTCTTGAGGTTTCTCATCTTCTTGGGGGGGGGAGGTTTATATTTACTCTCATAAACACAAAAATGAAGATCTAGTTTCCTTCCTTATCACTTTTAATGAGTTCTATTTTTTTCTTTAGCTTTGTCTGAGACCAGTATAGCTACCCCTGATTTTTTTTAGTTCCACTGAAGCATATTATATTTTGCTCTAGTATTTTAACGTTATCCTTTACCTATCTTCTTCAAATTTGTTTCTTTTAATTTTTTTTTTATTTTTAGGGTTTTTTTTGAAAGGCAATTTGGTTAAGGGGCTTGTCCAATGTCATACAGCTAGGTAATTATTAAGTGTCTGAGGCCAGATTTGAACTCAGGTACTCCTGACTCGAGGGCTTATGCTCTATCCATGGCGCTATCTAGCCACCCCTAAATTTGTTTCTTTGAAACAATATATTTTATGACCAAACAAGAATTAGTGTACATCATAAATTGAAAAATCAATGATTTTCACTATATTAATTTTAAAAGGTTTTGTACTAATAAAAACAATGCTGCCAAGAGTAGAAAGAAAGAAAGCAGCAAGCTGGGAAAGAGTCTTCAGAACTAGGAGTTCTGATAAAATTTTAATTTCTAAAATATATAGAGAATTACTTCAAATTTATAAAGTTAAAGGTCATTCTCCAATTAATAAATGGTCAAATGATATGAATTGACAGTTTTCAAATGAAGAAATTAAAGCCTTGTATATTCATTTTAAAAAATTCTTCAAATCATTATTGATAAGAGAAAAGCAAATTAAAACAACACAATTAATTAAAATAAAAACACTTATCAGATTGGCCAAGATGAAAAAAGGGAAAATGATCAATGTTGGAGAGGTTATGGGAGGATTGGAAATTATGCACTGCTGCTGGAATTGTGAATGGATCCAACCATTCTGAAGATAAATTAGAAACTATGGCCAAAGAGCTATTAAAATGTTACTTCTCTTTGACCCAGGAATTCAAATTCTACTCCTATATCCAGAAGAAATCATAAAAAATAAGAAAAGTCCCACATGTTCCAAAATATTCATAATATCTCTTTTTGTAATGGCAAAAATTGGAAATTGCGGGGATGCCCATCAATTGAGGAATGACTAAACAAGTTAAGGTGCATGAATACTATAAAATATTATTGTTCTATAGGAAACCATAAATGACTGGACTCTAAACAAACATGGGATAAATTACAGGATCTGATACTGAGTGAAGGGAGCAGAACCAAGAGAATAATGTACACACAAACAAAAACATTGTGAGATGATTAACTTTGATGGAAGTAGCTCCTGTCAGCAGATCAGAAAACTAGTATGGCTGTATTAGACCAATTATAGATAATGTTATCCCCATCCAGAGGAAGAAAAACAAAACAAAACAAAACCAATAAAACAAACACAATCCTTCAGAATCTGATGAACACTTTATAAAAATTATCTCTTATGTATCTTTCCCTAATCCTAAATTCTCATATAGAAAATAACTAATCTGTAAATATGTTTATCAAAATTATGCATATAGAATGCTAACCTTACTGTTCACCCCTGATAGCAGGGGAGTGGGAAGGAAAGTTGGAAATAAATTTTATAACTTAAAAATATACATGTGCACAAGGATGAAAAACAAATAATCTATATATTGCAATATTCTGCTTTTCAGCCCTTTCTCCTATCAGTTTCCTTTAATGGGAGAGTTCATCCCAGGCATATTTACAGTTAAGGTTACTTTGTATTTTACTCCATACTATCTTCCCCCATTTGTAATTTCCTCTTTCCTTTCCCCTTGTCCCTCCTCACCAATGTTTCCCCTTTAACTTTTCTTTTTTATTGTAACTTCAACTTTACTTTTACTTTGGCCTTTTCTTTTATCAGTCCCTTACCACCCTTTCTTTTGTTTTCTCCATCTACTTCTCTGTGGCTAGAAAAACATTTTTACACCAAATTGAGAATGTATGTTATTCCCTCTTCAAATCAAATATTTTAAGGGTAGGATATACTCAGTATTTACACCTCCCTTATTTCCCTTTATTATAATAGGTCTTTGTGCCTCTTCATGTGGTGCTATTTAATCCTCTATTGCTTAATCTTCTCTTAGTATAATCCTTCCATTCATGTTTATTGTTTTATCCTGTCTTGTAACCACATCCCTACTGTTGAGTTATACTCATTATATCTGTATTGATAGAAATACAATTCTCAAGGATTAATTGATTCTTTGATTGATAAGCAACATTGCTTCATATTCACTTCATCCCTGGAGCTCTAAGTACACTTTATCTTTTGTTTCATTAGAAGTATTACTTCTTAAGAATCATGAATAACATAAAATTATAATCAGTATATACCACATCCTCTTTTCAGTTACCCTCAATGGAAAAATGGTCCTTATGAGCTAAAATATCATGTAAATTAAAATCACTTCATGAACCATATTATCCCCCTCCTCCAAGAACACTCCCTCCAATTTTAGCTAAAGTAGAAAATATAACAAATAACTTCATCATCTATTTTTGTCCAGGACCTTCTAAAAGTATACTCTCTCTCCCCCTCTGTCCCTAGAGTAATCGAGCCCTCATTAAGTAAAGTATCATGTAAAGCAAAATTATTTCATGATTCATTCATGTACAGACCCTCTAATAACACTCCCTCCCTCTGTTCTCATAGAATTACAACCATCCTAATCAAAATCACTTCATGATCCATTCACACACATACCCTCTAAGGACATTCTCTCTAGCTATAGTCAACCCTCATTAGTTAAAGTATTGACTAAAGTCTCATTCATCATTTTCATGGTCATCCTACACCTTTATCCTATTTCTAAGTATGCTCCTTTTAACTATCCTAAGAGAAATACAATTCTCAAAGATTACAAGTATCATCTTACCTTGTAGGAATGTATCCAGTTCAATGTTATTGACTAAAAATTTTCCTCTTTCTGTTTATCTCTTTTTTATATATCTCTGAAGTCTTGTATTTGCAGATTGAATTTTCTGTTCAGTTCTGGCCTTTTTATCAGAATATTTTGAATGTATTATGTTTCATTGAAAGTTCATTTTCTTCCTGGAGAAATATGCTGTATTGATGCTTGGTTGTAATCAAGATTCTTTACCCTTTGAAATATGATATTCTAGCCCCTCTGAACTTTTGATGTTGGTAAGGAGTCCTTTGTAATTCTGACTGTGCTTCATTGGAATTTATATTGCTTATCTTTGGTTTTTGGAGTATTTTAATCCTTTAAATGAGAATTCTGAAATTTGACTATGTTATTCTTTGGGATCTCTTTTGGGAGGTCTTCAATTATTATTTCTAGATTATTTTGTATTCTTGTTCTAAGATACTGGGTCAATTTTCTGGGATAATTTCCTAAAAGATATTTTCCATGCTCTTTTTTTTATTGTGGCTTTCAAGTAGACAATTAATTCATAAATTATGCCTCCTTGAACTTTTTTTTCCCAGATTGATTATTTTTCCTAAGTGTACTTTACCTTTTCTTCTATTGATGGAATCTTGGTATCTCATAGAGTCATGTACCTTCATTTGTTCAATACTAGTTTTAGAGTTTTATTTTCTTCAGTTATCTTTTGTGTCTCTTTTTCCAGTTAGTTAATTTTATTTTTTTGATGAGTCATATTTCTTTTCTAGTTGGTCAATTTTATTTTTAATGAGTTATATTTTTTCTTGTTGGTCATTTTTACTTTAAAAAGAGTTAATTTCTTCAGTCAATTTTTCATAATTCTCCTTCTTGGCTCTCATTTCTTTTTTCCATTTTCCTCTTCCTATCTTCTTTACTTTTCAAAATTCTTTTTTTAGCTCTTCCAAGATGTTTTGGATTAGAGGTCAATTCATAAACTCCTTTGAGTCTTCACACATAGACAATTTGTCATTGCTTTCCTCTTCTGAGATAGCATTTTTATCCTTATCAGAATAACAGCTTTCTTTTTCTTTTTTTTTTACTCATTTTAATATTTGAACTTTGTTCCTCCAGTAGAAGGACTATAGTCCTAAGGTTTTTTGCTGGGGTTGGGATCTGGTACCTGGGTTATCACTTGACAAGATGTTGCCTATGCAGAGGATTATTTCCTTTTTTATGCCACGGTTTCTTCCCAACGCAATCATGTGTCAGCATTCCTAGGGCTCAGACTTTGTCTTCTGTTCTGTATTTGGGACCCTGCTGGCTTGCTGCCTTGCTGGGTTGCTAAGACAGGAGCTGAAATGCTCCTTGACTAAATGGCTTTCTGTTCTCCTGCCTAGGCTAGACTTTATTTCTCCTTTACCCAGAAGAGAAAGACGTTTACTGAAGTTCATCCACAATATCTTGAGTTGATAACTTGTTTCACTCTTTTTTGGGGTGAAATCCATAGCTCTGAGGTCTGTGTAGATGCTTTACTTAAAGTTGTTTCAGGAAAAGCTCCAGGAGCTTCCTAGTTTTGAACCACCATCTTGTGTCTACCCCAGAATCCTCAGGTCTATAATTTATTTCACAACATGATTGATATGGAAATTTTTACATGACTACACACATCTAGTGCATATTGAATTGCTTGTCTTCTTAATGAGTAGGAAGGGGAAAAAATTGGAACCCAAAGTTTTAAAAGTAAATGTTAAAAATTGTTTTTATGTATAACTGAGAATAATAAAAATACTAAATAAAAGAACTGGCAATGAGGAAGCAAAGCTTTCACTCTTTGCCAGTGATATGATGGTATACTTAAAGAACTCAAGAAAATCATCTTAAAAAACTCCTTGAAACAATTAACAAATTTAACAAAATAGTAGGATATAAAATAAGCCCACACAAATCATCAGCATTTCTATATATGAACAACAAAGTCCAAGAGCAAGAGATTTAAAGAGAAATTTAATTTAAAATAACTATAGACAACATTAAATGCTTGGGAATCCATCTCCCAAGACAAAACCAGGAACTATATGAAAACAATTTTAAAGCACTTCTCAGCCAGATAAAGTCAGATGTCAATAATTAGAAAAATATCAGTTACTCATAGTTAGATCTAGCTAATATAATAAACTTGACAATTCTACTCAAATTAAATTACTTATTCAGTGCCATAGCAATCAAACTACCAAATAACTACTTTATGAGATGTAAAAAATAGTAACAAAATTCATCTGTAGCAACAAAAGGCAAGAATAGCAAGGGAACTGATGAAAAAAAATGTAAAGGAAGGTGGCCTAGCTACCAGATCTAAAAACTATACTATAAAGCAGCAGTCATCAAAACTATCTGGTACTAGTTAAGAAATAGATCAATGGATCATTGTATTAGGATAGTTTCAAAAGAAACCACAGTAAATGGCTACAATAATCTACCATTTGATAAACTGAAAGACATAAGCTTCTGGGATAAGAACCATTTGACAAAAATTGTTGGGAAAATTGGAAAACATTATGTCAAAAACTTGACATAGACCCTCACTTCACACCCTATACTTAAATAAGGTCAAAATGGGTACAGAATTTAGTCATAAAGGGCAACACTATAGAAAAATTGAGAGACCAAGAAATCCTCTGTCTAACTCTTATGGAAAGGGGTTAGATTAATGATGAAACAAGAATTAGAGTACTTTATAAAATGCAAAATGAATGATTTTGACTATATTAAATTAAAAAGTTGTTGCACTAATAAAATCAATGGTGCTAAAATTAGAAGGAAAGCAGAAAACTGCAAAAAAATCTTCACAGCTAGGACTTCTAATAAAGGTCTCATTTCTAAAACATATAGAGAATTGCATTAAATTTATGAGGTTACAAGTCATTCTTCAATTGATAAATGGTCAAAGAATATCAATAGACAGTTTTCAAATGAAAAATTTAAAACTATATAATCATATGAAAACATGTTCCAAATCATTATTGATTAGAGAAATTCAAATTAAAACAACAATGAGGTACCCCCTCACACCCATCAGATTGACCAAAATGAGGAAAAAAAGGTAAAATGATCAATGCTGGAGAGGTTGTAAGAGAATTGGAACATTGATGTATTGCTGGTGGAGTTGTGAATGGATCCAATCATCCTAGAGAGCTATATTGAACTATGCCCAAAGAGCAATAAAACTGTTTATCCCCTTTGACCCAGCAATTCCAATTCTACATCTATATTCAGAAGAAATTATCAAAAGTGAGAGAAGTCTTACATGTTCCAAAATATTTGTGGAAGCTTTTTTTGTAGTGGCAAAGAATTGGAAATTGAGGAGATTCTCCAATTGGAGAATGGCTAAACATGTTATGGTACATGAATACTATAGAATATTTTTATTCTATAAGAAACCATAAATGTTCAGACTCTAGACAATCAGGGAATGATTTATAAGATCTGACGTTGAGCAAAGAGAGCAGAACCAAGAGAATAATGTACACATTAACAATAACATTGTGAGATGATCAACCTTGATGGAAGCAGCTTCTCTTACCAGTTCAGAGAGCTAGGACTGCTCTATTAAACCAGCTATGGACAATGTTATCCCCATTCAGAGGAAGAAAAATGAAACAAAATAAAAAAGAAAAACCAACCATTCAGAATCTGATGAACACTTATAAAAATTATCTCTTTCCCTTAATCCTAATTCCTCATACTGAAAATAATATATAAACATGTTTATCCAAAATATTTATGTACAATGATACATAATATTTATGTTACTGTATTAACCTGACTGTTCACCAATGAGGGACGAAGGGAGGGGGGTGGAAGGAAATTTTGTAACTTAAAAATATACATGTGTATATGGATGAAAATGAATAAATTAATTAATTAATTTAAAAAGAAAGTGTTAGAAAATTCATAATTTGTGTGGATTAAGACCAAATCAGAATGGTTTCATGATATTTTTTCCCATCTTTATTCAGCAGCATGTGTAGAAGAGCAAAGGCAGCACATTTTAGGGGTGATCCAAGGTTGAGGCTTGGCAAGGGATGGTTGTAATATTGTAAGGAGGCTAGGAATTCAAGTAAATAAAGGGGAAAAAAAGAAAAGAAGGCTATATAGGGTTGAATAAGTTGGGGAAATGAGGAGAGAATGATTAGTTGCAGGGGAGGTAGCCTGGGAGAAAATTGAAGGGTCAATGAACTGGATGTCAGGGATAAGGAGCAGGGTTTTCTAAGGGAAAGGAGAGGGAGGGGGTGAAAAATTTAACAAGTTATGGTAAGTTAAGGAAATTTCAGAATTCTTGAAAATGGAGAATATACATTTGTGGGTAAAAATAAAATTAAGGGAATGATGATATTTGTGTGTCTGAGGCACGGAGGTGAAGTAATTCATGATAAATAAGTAGTTTGAAAAATTAAGTGGCTAAGGTATTTGAAAGAGAATCAATATGTATGTTGAATTCTAAATACAATATGTATGTAGAATGGGAGTAGGAGTTTGGAGGATAGAAAAATTGTGAGTCATGTACTGAAGCAAGAAAGTGACCTGAGAATCTTTAAACAACAGCAGGATTTTAAATGGGTTATAGATGTGAATATAATGAACCTCAAAGTAGGAGAGGATACTGAGTTTTAAAAGTAGGAGGGAACATGGAAGTGGCAATAGGAAGCAAGGAGTATTCCAATTCTTCCCTCCCCCAACCAGTGGGTCAAGGCAAATTAGTCAAGATTCAGTCAATATTAAAAAGAGGGATAAAAAGATTGTGATATAGATGAGCCAGATTTCAGTAAGAGTAGAAGATGGAAAGAGTGGGAGAGGAAGATAAAATGAAGTCTGTTGACCACAGAACTGTACACAGTAGAAGGATTAGGTGGTGTTCAGAGAAAACTTTGGTATGGGGGTGTGGGGCCAAGATAGTGAGGAGAAGGCAGGAATTTCCAGAAACTCATTCCCCTCAAAACTCCAAAAACCATCAAATTATGATTCTAGCCAAAATTTAGAGAGGCAGAACAACAGAAAGACTGAGTGATATAATTTCCCAGTCCAAGACAACTTAGAAGTCTTTCAGGAAAGGTCTGTTTCACCAGGACTGGGGGTTGGAAAGAGCCACAGGGCAGCTTCAGCATATCGAAGCACAGCCAGGTCCTGCACCCGGCTTCCTTGGGGCCCCTGGGTCCATGGCAGAGGGGTTAGTTTCCAGACCTCTTGCTTGGTCCAGGGATCACCAGGGACAGCCCGAATGGGTGGTGAGAGAACTCTGCTGTACCAGAGTAAGTGTGGAGCAGAGGGCCAGCCTCAAAGTAGCCCTACAATGAGAACCTGCAGTGGGAATCAGGGAAGCCACCTAGCATTTACAGAGCACAGCCCACAGATGGTAAGGGGGTTGGGAGAGACTGCAGAGGTTTGTGCTTTCCTTGGGGCAGTTCTCAGCTATTTGCTCTCACTCAGATCCAGGTTGCAATCTGGGTCCCCTCACCACCAAAGCCAAGCCAGGACTCTCTTCATAGCTCCAGGGAAGAAGGGAGGTCCTGTGGTCATTCACATAGCAGAGCACAAGCAAGAGAGCAGTCAGAGCCTCTCATAAGACCTTGGAGGAATTAAGGTTCCTGTAGATTGTCCTTGAAACCTCCCAAAGCTTTGAAAGTGTGGTAAGTCAGTCATAGACTGAGGAAATGAGCAAACAATGGAAAAAATCAAATTACTTTGTTTCCATGGAGGATCAAAACACATATTCAGAAGAAGACAAAATCAAAGCTTCTCTATCTAAAACCTCCAAGAGAAATAGAAAATGGGTTCAGGCTGTGGATGAGTGCAAAAAAGACTTTTAAAAACAATGAAAGGTGGTAGAGGAAAAATGACAAGGAGAAAAGAGAGCGATGCAGAAAAATCATGACAACGAAGTCAGCAGCTTGGTGAAATAAATACAAAAAAACCTGAGACAAATAATATATTAAAAATCAGTTTATACCAAATGGAAAACAAAATAACTCCTTTAAATGCAGAATGGATCTAAAGGAAGTAAATAACTTTGCAAGAAATCAGGAAGAAATAAAACTATACAAACCCCACTCCCCAAAATTAGAAGAAAATGTAAATATATCATTGGAAAAACAACTGACCTCAAAAACAGATCCAGAAGAGATAATATAAATATTATTGGACTACCTGAATGTCATGACCAGGAAAACAGTCTGGACTTCATTTTTCAAGAAATAATACAACAGAATTGCCCTAAGATCCTAGAAGCAGAGGGTAAAATAAAAATTGAGATATTTGCCTGATCACTTCCTGAAAGAGATCCCAAAAGAAAAACTTCCAGGAATATTGTAGCCAAATCCCAAAACTCCCAATTCAAAGAGAAAATATAAAAGCTGCCAGAAACAAACAATTCAACCAACTATAGTCAGATTACACAGGATCTGGCAGCATCTACATTTAGGGCTTGGAGCTGATATTCTGGAAGTCAAAAGATCTTGGTTTACAACCAAGAATCTACTGCCCAGCAAAACTGAGCATCCTATTTCAGGGGGAAAGATGGAATATAAATGAAAGAGGTACTTTCAAACTTTCTTATTGAAACAACCAGAGCTGAACAGAAATATTGAAAGTACAGGATTTGGGTGAACCATAGAGGGGGTGAATGAGAAGGACTAATTATAAGGAACTTAATGATGTTGAACTATTTGTATTACTGCATGGAAGAAGACACTGATAACTCATATGAACTTTCTTAGTTATAAGAGCAGTTGGAAGGAGCAAATATAGACAAAGCACAGGAAAGAGCTGAATATAATGGTATAATATAGTAAAAAGATGGAGTCAGTGAGTGATAAAGGAAAGTACTGGGAGGAAGAGAAAGGAAACGAAGAAGGGGCAAAGATATTTAACATAATAGTCAAGAAAAAGCTTTTACAATGGATTGGAATGGGGGAAGGTGAGGGGGAAATGAGAAAGCCTTCATTCTCATCAGAAATGGCTCAGAGAAGAAATAACATACACACTTAATAGGGTATAGAAATCTATCCTACCCTAGAGAAAAATGAGAGGAAAGGTATGGGATAAGGGGGAATGGGAGGAAGGGAAGGGGGATTGGGTGATAGAAAAGAGGGAAGATCATGCAATAGGGTACTCAGATACATAACAGTTCTGAATAGTACCAGGATGAAAAGAGAGAGAGAATAGAAGAAATGAGGGGGTAATAGAGTGGAGGGAAATACAGCTAGTAATAATAAATATGGGAAAATACTGAAGCAACTTTTCTGGTGGACTTATGATAAAGAAGGCAACTCATCCCAGAGACAGAGCCATTGGAATCTGAACACAGACTGAAATATACTGCTTTTCTCTCTCTCTCACTATTCTTGGACTTTCTCATCTTTTTTTTTTGAGGGGGGGAGTTTATGTTTACTCCTACAGCAAGATTACTGTAATAAGATAAAATAAATAAACCAAAAAAAAAATAACCAAATTAAAAAAAACCTTTGGGGTAGGAGATTTGAAGGGAATGAAAATAAGGAATTTGATTGTGGGGTAGGGAATGGGGTTTGGATGAAGATCTAAAAGGGTACAGCTAGGTGTTGCAGTAGATAGAGCACTGGCCCTGGAGTCAGGAGGACCTGAGTTCAAATCCAGCCTCAGACACTTAATAATTGCCTAGCTGTGTGCTCTAGGGCAAGTCACTCATAACCCCATTGCCTTAAGTTAATAAAATGTTAAAAAATAAAATAAAATAAAAGAGTCATTGCAATGTGAAGAGTTTGACCAAACATGAGAATGTTCATTATTGAATGGAGGTTGCCACTCCTCTTCCCAGTAAAGGTTGGAGATTGGACTGGAGACAAATGGAACATAAGATGGTAGGTACATTGTCTAAAGGGAATATGAAAGCCTTGTTTTTATTATTATTGTTTCTGAATGGGTCATCTTGGTGGCACAGTGGATAGAATGTTGCGTCCAAAGTCAGTAAGAATTTTCCTCGGTTCTAATCTGGTATCAGACACTCACTGCATGACTCTAGGCAAACCACTTAACCCTGTTTGTCTCAGTTCCTCATCTGTAAATTGAGTTGGAGAAATAAATTGCAAACCACTTTGGGTTTTTTGCCAAGAAAGCCCCAAATAGAGTCACAAAGAACCAGAGAAGATGGAAATCAATGAACAACAAAAAGGCAGAATGGAGATTAGGCAGAAAAGAATACAGAGTATGAAAGAAGTTGCACTTTAGAGTAGGAGAAAATTGTCCCATTCCCTATTTTCCACTTCATCTTCCATCAAAGGGATAAGTGCAAGAGGAGATGAAAGACCTGAGATTACAGGGTAGATAGCTCCTCTTTTCACCAGAGGTCTTCTATAACTCTGTGGAGTGATTGTGCTGTCAGCAGGAGGTAGAAGTTGACTATGCTGGCGCAGTTGTAAGTCACTACTTTGAGGAAGATGGGAGATATTTTGCTAGACCACTTGCCATCTTCCCTCAGGGGACATCTTGAGCCCTGTGGGAGATGGAAGACAAAAGTTTGAAGACAGAATAAAGACCTGGACCCTTATCTCATTTGAAGAGGTTGGCAAAGAGGAAGTTTCATCAAGTAGCAAGCCCACTACCCAGATAGAAGATTCCTGGTTAGGGCCCTTGTTGCCTTCCCTCAGAGAACAGTAATATTTAGTGATTTCCATGGATCGATGATTTTTCTCATAAATTAGTGATTTGTTAAAGATAACTGTAAAGAAACATAAAGATAATTTTACCAATCTCTTGTAAAGAATTCAGAGATGTAGAGAAGCAAAATGATCCTCCTGAGGTTGTTTAGCTATTTTGGCAAAGATACTACTGTACTCATGGTTACTTTTGTCTACATCACTATTTCTCTCTGTCTCTTGCCATCTCAGACTTCAACCAAGATGCAAGAAAGGATTTTGTGCTTTCAGTAAGTTAGTAAGTCCCTGTCTCTCACAAAGGAGACAGATATCAAGCAAATAAATTTCCTAATCCATTCACCTCTGTTTGGAGAATTTTTGCCTTTGTTTCTAAATAAGGATGATATTGAAAGTCAAAAGAGTGCTAGAAAATTAGTTTGTTGGCTGTTGACTGAGGTTTAAGAGTAGAGAAGCCCAAGAAAAAGAGGAGAAGAAAAAGAAGAGCAGAAACAAATGTGAATCCTTAAGAGCACTGTAGCACTCATTCATTTGGTTATTCAGTCATTCAACAAGCATATATTAAGGAGTTATTCTATTCTAGCAATTGTGTTAAGCACTAGGGATACAAGAAAAAGAAAAAAATTGTCTCCATCCACAAGGAGCTATATTCAAATGGGAAAAGCAATATATAAAGAGTGATGCACACAGATAATAAGTAGGTGAAAATATTATGTTAGGGCAAATGCACTAACAACTCAGAGGAGGGAGTAAGTATTTCTTCAGAAGCTGGAATTTTTGCTCAGCTTTGAAGAAAGTCAGGGAAACTAAGAGGCAGAATTGATGGGGTGGATCATCCCAGGAATAGTACAGTCAAAGAGAAAGGAGATGGAATGTAATGTTCTTGGAACTGCAAGTAAGCTAGTGTGATTGGATCACAACCTTCATTGAGATGAGAGACTACCAATATTTTTTCCTCCATATTAGTATAAAACATCAGGAAAAAAGAAGAAACCAGATCATTTTTATTGTATACATATTTTATTTGTTTTCCAATTAAATACAATTGTGGTTTCTAACAATCAATTTTTTTGCAAGAATTTGAATTGGACAATTTTTCCCCTTCCCTCCCTTTCTTCATCTCTCTCCCCAATAGAAGGAAATCTGATAGTCTTTACATTTGTTTCCTTGATATACATAGATCAAAATTCTATATGCTGAAAGAAAAACTATATGCTTAAGGAAGAAAGAAAATATTAGAGATAGCAAAATTATTCAATTATATATATATATATATATATAATTATATAATAAAAAGTTGTTTTATATAAAATTGTAAAATACATAAGACAACTTTTAAAAAGTTCAAGATAATAACCTTTGGTCTTCATTTAAAATCCAAAATTTTTTCCTCTGGATACAAATGATATTCTCCATCACAGATTCTCTAACATGTTCCCTGATTATTGCACTGATGGAATAAGCAAGTCCATCAAGGTTGATCATCATCCCATGTTGTTGGTAAGGTGTACAATGTTCTCATCTCATTCAGCATCAATTCATGCAAATATTTTCAGGCTTTTCTGAAATCCCATCCCTCCTGATTTCTAATAGAACAATAATATTCCATCACATACATATAAATTTGTTCAGACATTCTCCAATTAATGCATAACCTCAATTTCCAATTCTTTGCCACTACAAACATCTGCTATGAATATTTCTTTACTTGTTGGGGTTTTTACTTTTTTTCATGATCTCCTCGGCATACAGACCCAGTAGTTGTATTACTGAATCAAAGTGTATGCACATTTTTATTGCCCTTTGTGCATAATTCCAAATTGCTCTCCAGAAAGATTGGATGCCTTCACAGCTCCACCACCAACACATTAGTGTCCCAGATTTCCTACATGCCTTCTCCCATTGATCATTATCCTTTCTGGTCATATTGGGCATTCTGAGAGGTGTGAGGTGGTACTTCAGAGATGCTTTAATTTGCATTTCTCTAATCGATAATGATTTGGAGCAGTTTTTCATATGACTATAGATAGTATTTATTTCGTGATCTGAAAATTGTATTTGCATATCGTTTGACCATTTGTCAGTTGGGGAATGGCTTGTTCGTTTGTTTTTTAAATAAGCATGACTCAGTTCTCTTTATATTTGAGAAATGAGGTTTTTTTCAGGAAAAAACTAGGTGTAAAATTGTTTCCCAATTTGCCACATTTACTTTGATTCTGGATAGAGTGGTTTTGTTAGTGAAAAACCTTTCTTTAATTGAATGTAATCAGAATTATCCAGTTTGTTTTTTATACTCTTCTTTGTCTCTACCTTGGTCATAATGTGTTTCTCTTTCCATAGTTCTGATGGGTAAACTATTTCTTGTTCTCCTAGTTTGCTTGTAGTATTGTCTTTTTGGTCTAAATCCTGCATCCATTTCGACCTTATCTTGGTGTATAGATATACACACACACACACACACACACACACACACACACACACACACACACACATATATACATATATGTATATGTATATATATATATACACACACACATATATATATATATATATGTGTGTGTGTGTGTAGTGTGAAATGTTCAACTAATTCTAGTCTCTGCCATACTTTCTTCCAGTTTTCTCAGCAGTTTTTATTGGAGAGTGAGTTCTTATCCCAGAAGATTCTTATCCCAGCGGATTACTATAATCATTTCCTGCTATGTATTTTGCACCTAATTTATTTCACTTCACTGATCCACCACTCAGCCAATACCAGGTAGTTTGATGACTGATGCTTTATAATATTTTAGCTCTGGTAAGGCTAAGCAGTCTCCTTTTTCATTTTTTTTCATTAAATCTCTTGATGTTCTTGACTTTTTGTTTCACTATATGAATTTAGTTACATTTTTTTTCTAGCTCACTAAAGTAATTTTTTGGAAGTTTGATTAGTATTGTACTAAATAAACAGTTTAATTTAGAAAGCATTGTCATTTTTATTATAGCTTGGCCTATCCATGAACAATTAATATTTGCCCAATTATTTAGATCTAATTTTATATATATGAAAAGTGTTTTATAGTTGTTTTTATAGAGTTTCAGAGTCTGCCTTGGCAGGTAACTTCCAGGTATTCTATGTTGTCTGAAGTTATTTTAAATGAGATTTCTCTAATTCTTGTTGCTATTCTTGTTAGTAATATATGGAAATGCTGAAGATTTGTTTGGATTTATTTTATATCCTGTGAATTTACTTAAATTGCTCTTTCATTACTGCAGTTTTTTAGATGAATGTTAAGGGTTCTCTAGTTATACCATCATGTCATTTGCAAACAGTGAGAGTTTTGTCTCTTCTTTCTCAATTCTAATTCCTTCAATTTCTTTTCCTTCTCTTATTGCTGAAGCCAAAATTTCTAATACAATATTGAATAGTTGTAGTGATAATGGACATCCTTGTTTCACCCTGATCTTAACTGCGAATGCTTTTAGCTTATCCCCTTACAAATAATGCTCATTGGTTTCAAATAGATACTGCTTATCAATTTTAGGAATAGTCCAGTTATTCTTGTGCTCTCTAGTGTTTTTAGTAGGAATGGGGACTGTATTTTGTCAAAGGCTTTTTCACCATCTATTGAGATAATCATATGATTTTTGTTAGATTTGTTATTGATATAGTCAATTATGTTGATAATTTTCCTAATATTGAATCAATTCTGCATTACTGGAATAAACATTGCTTGGTCAAGCTTTATTATCCTAGTGATAACTTGCTGTAATTGCTCTGCTAAGATTTTTTTATTTAAGATTTTTGCTTCCATATTCATTAGGGAAATTTGTCTATAATTTTCTTGTCTATTTTGTTTCTTCCTGGTTTAGGTATCAGAATCATATTGTTGTCATAGAAGGAATTATGCAGAGTTCTGTCTGCACTTATTTTTACAAATATTTCATATAAAATTGCAATCAATTGCTCATTGAATACTTTATAGAAATCACTTGTGAATCCATCTGGTCCTGGAAATTTTGTCTTTAGGGAGTTCATTGTTGGCTTGCTGAATTTCTTCTTCTGAGATAGGATAATTTAGGTACTTAATTTCCTCTTCATTTAACCTAGGCAAGTAATATTTTTGTAAATATTCATTTGTTTCACTTAGATCATAAAATTTATCGGCATACAGTGGGGTAAAATAGATCTGACCTATTACTTTAATTTTCTCCTCATTGGTGGTGAGTTCAAATTTTTCATTTTGATACAAGTAATTTGGTTTTGCTCTTTTTTTAACCAAAATTAACCTAAGGTTTATCTATTTTACTGTTTTTTTCATAAACCCAACTCTTGGTTTTATTTATCAGTTCAATAGTTTTCTTGCTTTCAATTTTATTAATTTTTCCTTTACTTTTCAGAATTTCTAATTTGGTATTTGATTGTAGTTTTTTTTACTTTGTTCTTTCTCTAATTTTTTTAGTTGTAGTTCATTGATTTCTTCTTTCTCTAATTTATTCATGTAAGCATTTAAATATATTATATATCCCATTACAGCTGCCTTGAGTGTATCCCATAGGTTGTGGTATGTTGTTTTATTATTGACATTATCTAGAATGAAATAATTAATTCTTTCTATAATTTGTGTATTGATCCACTCATTCTTTAAAATGAGGTTATTTGCTTTCCAATTAGTTTTAGGTCTATATCACCCTGGGCCAATATTGCTTATGATTTTTATTGAATTATGATCTGAGAAAGGTGTATTTACTATTTCTGCCTTTCAGAAATTCATCATTAGGTTTTTATGCCCTAGTAAATGATCAGCTTTTGTGTAAGTGCCATGTACTACTGAAAAACAAGTATATTCCTTTCTAACCCCATTCAATCTCCTCCTTAGGTCTATCCTATCTAGGTTTTCTAACAATTTATTTACCTCCTTAACTTCCTTCTTGAGAGCAGGAGATTGAGGTCTCCCACAAGCATAGTTTTGCAGTCTTTGTCTTCCTATAGGTCATTCAACTTTTGATCTCAGAATTTAGATGCTATACCATTGGGTGCATACACATTTAGTGTTGAAATTAATTTATTGTCTATGTTACCTCTTAGGAGGATATAGTTTCTGTCCCTATCTCTTTTACACTATCTATTTTTGTAGCTGGTTTGTCTGAGATAAGGATTTCTACCCCCTGCTTTTTTCACTTCAGTTGAAGGAAAATATATTTTGTTCTAACCTTTTACCTTTACTTTATTTGTATCTCTCTCTGCTTCAAATGGGTTTCTTATACACAGCATGTTGTAGGATTCTGGTTTTCAGTGTAGTCTGCTATTTGCTTATATTTTAATGGAGAGTTCATTCCATTCACATTCAAAGTTATAGTTACTAACTCTTTATTGCCCTCCATTCTATCTTCCCTTTGTTTGTATTTTTTCCCATTTTTTTTACTTTATCCATTTTCCCCTTTCCCTTTTCCCTATCTTTCTTCCCTTCCTTCTGTTAGTTTCCCTTTTACTCCCCCTACCCATCCCCCTGCTTCCCTTTTTCCCTTTTAATACTTGAAAGGTAAGAGAAATTTCTCAACTTAACTGAATGTTTAAATTAACATTCAGCCAAGACTGATGACAGAAAGACTCAGGTGGTTCTCATCTCCTCGCTTCTTCCTCTCTATTAAAATAGGTCTTTTGTACCTCTTAATGTAATGAGATGTACCCCATTCAATCTCCTCCACCCTCCAGTCTCCTTAATGTCCCCCTTCTTAAGAAAGTATTGTATTTAAGTCATTCCATCTGAGTCACAGAAAAGTCATGAGTGTTCATCACTTCTGGCTAAGTATATTCTCTCTAATAAAGTTACAGCTCTCAAGAGTTATCAGAGTCTTTCTTCCAGGTAGGGATATAGCCAGTTCATCTTATTGGAAAGTAGTCTCACAGATAAATCGTGAGTGTCCATCACTTCTGGCTAAGTATACTCTCTCTAATAGAGTTACAATTCTCAAGTTATGAGAATCTTTCTCCCAAGTGGGGGTATAGCCAGTTTCATCTTTTTTTTTTAGGTTTTTTTTTCAAGGCAATGGAGCTAAGTGGCTTGCCCAAGGCCACGCAGCTAGGTAATTATTAAGTGTCTGAGGCTGGATTTGAACCCAGGTACTCCTGACTACAAGGCCGGTGCTTTATCCACTATGCCATCTAGCTGCCCCAAGCCAGTTTCATCTTATTGGATAGCAGTTTTTTTTCTTTACCCCTTTCATATTTGTTTTAACTTTTCATGTGTCTCTTGAGCCTCCTGTTTGGTCTCCAAATTTTCTATTTAGCTCTGTTGATGCAGCCAGATCCTGTGTAATCCTTACCATGACTTCTTGGTATTTAAATTGTTTCTTTCTGGCTGTTTGCAGGAATTTCTCTTTTATCTGATAGTTCTGGAATTTGGCTAATTCCTTGGTGTTTTCATTTTAGGATCTCTTTCTGGAGGGGATTGATGCATTCTATCAATAACTATTTTGCTCTCTGGTTCCACGATAGGGCCTTTTTCCTACACGAAATCCTGTAATATTAAGGCCAGGCTTTTTTTCTCTTCAATGTTTCCAGGAACACCTATAATTCTCAGGTTCACCTTTCTTGATCTATTCTCAAATCAGTGGTTTTGATCATGAGGTATTAGACATTTTCTTTTATTTTTTCAGTCTTTTGGGTTTTTTTTTTAACAGAATCTTGTTGTCTCATGAAATCATTAGTTTCCACAGATTCCATTCTTTTTTTTAGAGAAGAATGTTCTTAATTTAACTTTTACAACTCCTTTTCAATTGGTAAATTCTATTTTTGAAGGAGTTTTCCATTTGTCCAAGTGTAGTTTTGAGAGAATTATTTTCTTTTTTTCATTTTCCCAATTGAGAATCTGAATTTTCTCATTTTTATTTGTTCAATTGTATTTTCCAAGGATTTGTTTTCTTGTTGCAAAGTGTTAATTATCTCTTGAGTTTATTTTCCCAAATTTTTGATTTGATTTTTAAACTCCTTCCTGATTTCTTCAAGGAATTCGTTTTGGGCTGGAGATCAATTCATATTCTCCTCAGAAGTATTAGATTTCTCTGGGTTAGAATCTGTTTCTTGTAAGTATTTCTCCATAGGCATCCCTTCTGCTGGCTTTTTTTCATTTTCCTAAGATTTGTACTGGGTGAGGGACTGGCTTTCAGAGGTTTGCTTTTGAAAACCCAAGAGGTTTTGTTCACTTGGTTTAGTAATTTCAAGAGGGCTGGCCAGTAGGAGGCCCTGGTTACTTTCTTTAGAATCCTGATTGGTAGGAGGGAGTGAAGGTCTGAGTTGACCTTGAACAATGGTCTGGGCCCTGAGGGAAGGAGTTAATCTCCCTTATAGCTGAGTGAATTCTGTTGCCCACACCTGAGCATGAGGAGGTGGGGCTGGAGCATTTACAGTTCCTTCTTGCAAGAATGCCCAGCAAAATGCATGGAGCTCAAGTCCTGCACCCATCTGGTCTTTTTCTAGGTATGCTCTGCAACTCTCTGTGCTGGAACTCACCCTCCCATTGACTGGGGCTCACCAGAGCTCCCCCCCCCACTAAAGATTTCACAGCTAAAGTTGGTCCTTGGACCAACACTCACCAAAGTCTCTGTGGCTAAGGCCAGTCCTCTGGTTTCACTCCACTGCTGTACCTGCCCTAGCCCTCTGCTCTCTGTTCCTGGTTCACCCACAGTCCCCTGAGACAGACTTTCTGTGCAGGTGTTCATCTCCTAGCTTATTTTTTGGGGTTTTGTTGATCAAATTTCTGTTAAGAGGTTTCTTTCATATTATTTTTGAGGGTAACCAGGAGCACTTAGCACAGTGCCTGTCTTCTCTCAGTCATCTTGGCCAGAAGTCCCTCTCCTCAATTCTTTGGGTTCTGTGGATCCAAAATCTGCTAAGACACTTGATTCATGTCAGTCTGAGGGAAAGCCAGCAGAGATTAAAACAATATTTGGCTTCTTTCTCTTGGAAACAAAAAATAGATTGCATGTATGTTTTCTTTAGATATATGTGGCTTCTAATATATAAGCTTAATGATTTTAGGGGAAAAATGTAATGACTTGCATTAAAAAAATGAAAAGTTGAATGGGCAAAATTAAGAAAATTGCATTTAGTGACATTTTTTTAAAAAAAGATTTTATTTATTTTGAGTTTTACAATTTTCCCCCCTAATCTAACTTACCTCACCCCATGCAGAAAAGAAGGCAATTTGCCAGTCTTTACATTGTTTCCATGCTATACACTGATCTAAATTGAATGTGATGAGAGAGAAATCATATACTTAAGGAAGAAAGATAGCAATATAAGAGATAGCAAGATCAGACAAAAAGATATCAGTTTTTTTTTTTCTAAATTAAATGTAATAGTCCTTGGTCTTTGGTCAAACTCCATAATTCATTCTCTGGATAAAGATGGTATTCTCCATTTCAGATAGCCCCAAATTGTTCCTGATTGTTGCACTCATGGAATGAGAGAGTTCATCAAGGTTGATTATTGTCCCCATGTTGCTGTTATGGTGTACAATGTTTTTTCTGGTTCTGCTCATCTTACTCAGCATCAGTTCATGCAAATCGCTCCAGGCTTCCCTGAATTCCCAGCCCTCCTATTTTTTTTTTAGGTTTTTTTTTTTTTTTTTGGCAAGGCAAATGAGGTTAAGTGGCTTGCCCAAGGCCAGACAGCTAGGTAATTATTAAGTGTCTGAAACTGGATTTGAACCCAGGTACTCCTGACTCCAGGGCCAGTGCTTTATCCACTTTGCCACCTAGCCACCCCTCCTCCTGTTTTCTAATAGAACAATAGGGTTCCATGACATACATATACTACAGTTTGCTAAGCTATTTCCCAATTGAAGGACATTTACTTGACTTCCAATTCTTTGCCATGACAAACTGGGCTACTATGAATATTTTTGTACAAGTGATGTTTTTACCCTTTTCCATCATCTCTTCAGGGTACAGACCCAGTAGTGGTATTGCTGGATCAAAGGGTATGCACATTTTTGTTGCCCTTTGGGCATAGTTCCAGAAAGGTGGATGAGTTCACAGCTCCACCAGCAATGTAATAGTGTACCTGATTTTCCACAACCCTTCCAACCATGATCATTATCCTTTCTGGTCAAATTAGTCAGTCTGAGAGGTATGAGGTAGTACCTCAGAGAAGCTTTAATTTGCATTCCTCTAATAAGTAATGATTTAGAGCAATTTTTCATATGACTATGGACTACTTTGATCTCCGCATCTATAAAGTTTTTATCCCAATAACTGTACTCTTTGGATTTATCAAACAGCAGATTACTTTTATTGTTTCCTGCTATTACAGCTAGTCTATTCCACTGGTCCACTACTCTATTTCTTAGCCAATACCAGACAGTTTTGATGACTGATGCTTTATATTATAATTTTAGATCAGGTAGTGCTAAGCCACCTTCTTTTGCATTTTTTTCATTGAATCCCTGGAAATTCTTGACGTTTTTTTCTCCATATGAATTTAGTTAACAACTTTTTCTAACTCATTAAAGTCATTTTTTGGAATTTTGATTGGTAGGGCCCTAAACAGGTAATTTAGTTTTGGTAGAATTGTCATTTTTATTAAATTAGCTTGACCTATCCATGAACAGTTGATGTTTGCCAAGTTAATTAAATCTGATTTAATTAATGTGAGAAGTGTTTTGCAATTGTTTTCAAAAAGTTTCTGAGTCTGTCTTGGCAAATAGACTCCCAGATATTTTACATTGTCTGAGGTTGCTTTGAATGGGATTTCTCTTTCTACCTCCTCTTGCTGTATCTTGCTAGTCATATAGAGAACAGTTGAGGATTTATGAGGGTTTATTTGATATCCTGCTACTTTCCTAAAATTGATAAATTTTTTAAAGTAGCTTTTTGGATAATTTCTTGGGTTTCTCTAGTTATGCCATCTTGTCATCTGCAAAGAGTGAGAGTTTTGTCTCTTTCTTCCCCATTCTAATTCCTTCAATTCTTTTTCTTCTCTTATTGCTGAAGATAACATTTCTAATATGATATTGAATAGTAGTGGTGATAATGGGCATCCTTGTTTCACCCCTGATCTTATTGAGAATGCCTCTAAACTATCCCCATTGAATATAATGTTTGTTGATGGTTTTAGGTAGATACTGCTTATTATTTTATGGAACAGTCCATTTATTCCTACACTCTCTAGTGTTTTTGCTAGGAATGGGTGAAGCATTTTGCTTAAAGCTTTTTCAGCATCTAATCATATAATCATGTAATTTCTGATAGGTTTTTTGTTGATATAATTATTTATACTAATAGTTTTCCTAATATTGAACCAACCCTGCATTCCTGGTATAAATACTACTTGATCATAATGAATTATCCTAATGATAACTTGTAATCTTTTTGCTAGGATTTTATTTAAGATTTTTGCATCTACATTCATCTGGAAGATAGGTCTACAATTTTCTTTCTGTGTTTTAAATCTTCCTGGTTTAGGTAGCAGCACAATATCTGTGTCATAGAAAGAGTTAGGCAGAACTCCATCATCCCCTATTTTTCCAAAGAGTTTATATAGAATTAAAACCAACTCTTCCTTAAATATTTGGTAGAGTTCACTTGTGAATGCAAGACTTGGAGATTTTTTCTTAGGGAGTTCAATGATGGCTCGTTGAATTCCTTTTTCTGAAATAGGGTTGTTTAGATATTTAACCTCCTCTTCATTTAACGTGGGCAATATTTGTCCATTTCACTTAGATTGTCAAATTTATTGGCATAGAGTTGGGCAAAATAATTCCAAATTATTACTTTAATTTCCTCCTCATTGGTAGTGAGTTCACCTTTTTCATTTATGATACTAGCAGTTTGGTTTTCTTCTTTTTTTTAATCAAATTGACCAGAGGTTTATCAGTTTTATTGGGATTTTTAAAAAATAAAACAAGCTCTTGGCTTTATTTACTAAATTCAATAATTTTTTACTTCCAATTTTGTTAATTTCTCCTTTAATTTTTAGAATTTCTAATTTTTTATTTAATTGAGGGCTTTCAATTTGTTCTTTCTCTACTTCTTTTTTTAGGTTTTTGCAAGGCAAATGGGGTTAAGAGGCTTGCCCAAGGCCACACGGCTAGGTAATTATTAAGTGTCTGAGACTGGATTTGAACCCAGGTACTCCTGACTCCAGGGCCGGTGTTTTATCCACTGTGCCACCTACCCGCCCTCCTTCTCTACTTTTTTAGTTGCATATTTAGTTCATTGATTTCCTCTTTCTCTAATTTACATGTAATCATTTAAAGATATAATATATCTGGGGTGACTAGGTGGTGCAGTGGATAGAGTACTGGCTCTGGAGTCAGGAGTAGCTGAATTCAAATCTGTCCTCAGACACTTAATAATTACCTAGCTGTGTAGATATTATATATCCCCTGACAGACGCTTCAAGTGAATCCCATATGTTTTGGTATGTTATTTCATCATTGTCAATATCTAGGATAAAATAATTCATTCTTTATAGAATTTGGTTTTTGATCCACTCATTCTTTAAAATGAGGTTATTCAGTTTCCAATTAGTTCTGGGTCTATATGTCCTTGGCCCAATATTGCATATGATTTTTATTGCATTGTGATCGGAGAAAGATGTATTCACTATTTCTGCCTTTGTGCATTTGATCATTAGGTTTTTATGTCCTAGTACATGGTCAATTTTTGTATAAGTGCCATGTACTGCAGAGAATAAGGTATATTCCTTTCTATCCCCATTTAGTTTCCTCCATAAGTCTATCATATCTAGTTTTTCTAACAATATATTTACCTCCTTAACTTCTTTCTTATTTATATTATGATTTGATTTATCTAGATCTGAGAGTGGGAGTTTGAGGTCTCCTACTAGTAGAATTTTGCTGTCTATGTCTTCCTGTAGTTCTTTCAGCTTCTCCTCTAAGAATCTGGATGCTATCTCATTGGTTGTATGCATTATTCACTATTGAAATTACTTTTTTTTTTGTCTATGGTGCCTTTTAGGAGGATATAGTTTACTTCCCTATCTCTTTTAATGCTATCTATTTTTGCAGCTGCTTTGTCTGAGATATGGATTGCTACCCCTGCTTTGTCCACTTCATTTGAAGCAAAATATATTTTGCTCCAGTCTTTTACCTTTATTCCGTATGTATCTCTCTACTTCAAATGAATTTCTTGTGAACAGCATATTGTAGGAATCTGGTTTTTAATGCAGTCTGCTATTTGCTTATGTTTTAAGGGAAATTTCATCCCATTCATATTCAAAGTTATAATTACTAACTCTTTATTGCCCTCCATGCTATGTCCCCTCTGTTCATATTTTTCCACTTTCCCCCCCTTTATCCATATTCCCCAGTATTTTGTTTCTGAATACTGCCACCTTCAGTGTGTTTGCCCTTCTATATCCAACCCCCTCCCCTTTCTTTCCCCTTTCCCCTTTCCTTTCCCTTCCTTCTATTAGTTCCCTTTTCCTCCCTGTCTCCATCCCCCCCACCCCTTTACCCCTTTTAATGCTTGAAAGGTAAGATGATTTTCAAGTTTACTGAGTGTGTATAAATTAATTTTAAGGCAAATGTAATGAGAGGAAGATTCAGATGTTTCTCATGTCCTCCCTTCTTCCCCTTTATTACAGTATGTTTTTGTACCTCTTTTTGTAATGAGATTTAACCCTATTCAATCCCCTCCCTTCTCCCATTTCCTTTCTGTCCCCCCTTTTAAGGAGGAAGTGTTTTTAAATCATTCTAAGTCATAGAAAATCTCATCACTTCTGACCAAGAATATTTTCTCTGATATTGTTACAATTCTCAAGAGTTATGAGAATTTTTTCCCCATTCTGGGATATAGCCAGTTTCATCTTATTGGATAGCAGTTTTTTTTTTCCCTTTTTCATCTGATCCAAACTGATGGATATTAAGTGGCATAACAGAGTAGTTCAATTTGCATTTATCTAATTGCTACTAATATAGAGCATTATTTTATATGGTTGTTAATATTTTTTCTTTTTCTAAAATTTGTCTATTGACCTCCTTTAATTATATATTAATTGGAGAATATTTGTCATTCCTATAAAACTTGGTTCCCTATATATTTTATAAATAAACATTTATTAGAGAAACATACTGCAAAGATTTTTTCCCAGCTTCCTGCTTTTCTTCTAATTTTGTTTGCATTGGATGTGCTTTGCCGAAATTTATACACACACAAACACACACACACATATACATATAGACACACACAGATATATGTGTATATATACATATATATATGTGTATATATATGTATATATATAATTAAAATTATTCAGTTTATCTTCCATGATGCTCTCTAACTAGTTTGGTTATCAATTTCTCCTGTCTCCATAGACCTAACAGTTTATTATTTCCTTATTCTACTAATCTGCTTATATCTTAATCATGTACACATTTTGAGTTTAGTTTGGTATATAGTATGAAATGTTGGTCTCTGTCTAGTTTCTGACAGATTATTTTGAATTTGCTCCATAGTTTTTTGTCAAATAGTGAGTTTTTGTCCTGAGTTGAAATATTTGAATTTATCAAATAAGATTTGTTCTGCTTATTTTCTTTTTGAATTTTATATACTTAATCTTTTCCACTAATCAAACTCTCCATTTCTTACACAGTATCAAATTGTTTTGGTGACTGCAACTTTGGAGAATAACTTGAGATCTGGTACTTATAGGTCCCCTTCCCTAATTAACCTGGACTTTTTTTTAATAGTAATCAATGTTGTATTTTGTCAAAAGCTTTTTCTGACTCCATTGAAATGAACATGATCAGTTGCTTTTGTTTTTTAATATGGTAAATTATGCATATAGCTTTCTTAATATGTAACTACAGTAATACTGAACCATTCTTGGTATAAATTCTAAATTCTTGTTATAAATTCAACTTAGTCATCATGTATGTATTATGCATACATGATGACTAGGCTGGATTAATTAATATATTAATGTATTCTTGCTAGTAATTTACTTGTTTTTATATCAATATTCATTAAGTAAATTAGTCTAGTTTTCTTTTTGTTTTAATTCAGTTTAATTGTCAAGATTATATTTCTGTGATAGAAATAATTTGGTTAGACCTCTATTTTTTTCAAATAACACTTGCTGTATTGGAATTAATTTTTCTGTAAGTTTTTGATAGAATTCATTTGTAAATTCATTTTGTCCTTGTATTTTTTTTCCCTTGGGGAAGCACACTTATAGAAGGTTTGATTACTTTTTTCTATGATGGGGTTGTTTAGGTATTCTATTTCTTATTCTGTTAATCTGAGAAATTTATATTTTCATAAGCATTAACCCATTCATTTTAATTGCCAGTTTTATTCATTTTAATTGCCAGTTTTATTGACATCTACTTGGACAAAATAACTCCTAATAATTGCTTTTATTTTCTCTTCATCAGTTGTGAATTAACTTTTGTCAGTTTTTGATGCGGGCAATTTGGTTTTCTCATTTTTTTTTCCAGGCAATGGAGTTAAGTAACTTGCCCAAGGTCACACAGCTAGGTAATTATTAAGTGTCTGAGGCTGGTTTTGAACACAGGGTCTCCTGACTCCAGGGCCCGTGCTCTTTGCACTATGCCACCTAGTTTCCCCTCTTCTTTCTTTTTAAAAAGCAAATTGGTTAATGCTTTTTTTTGCAATTTTAATTTATAAAACAACAAATTTTATTTATTAATTCATTTTTTTAAACTTTCAGGTTTGCTCATCTCTTCTTTGATTTTTCAATATTTCTAATTTTGGATTTAAATTGAGGGTATTTGATTTGTTGTTTTTCAAGTTGCGGTTCCTAATTCATTGATCTGCTTTTTTCTTTTATTGAATAAGCATTTCTTTTATTGAACAAGCAACAAGATACAATTTGTCCCTAAATAGTTTCATTTGCAACCTGTAGATTTTTAATTTTGTCTCAAAGTTCCTTTACTGAATGTATTTTTATATTGTTATGTTCAGAAAAAGATGTATTTTATATTTTTGCATTTGTTTGTGAGAGCTTTATACGCTAATACAGGATATTTTGGTTACCATGCACAGTTGAAAATTGGTATATGCTTTTTTTAATCACATTTAACATTCTCCAGAGATTATAATATCCAATTTTCTAAAATTATATTCACCTTAACCTCATTTGTGTTTCATTTATTGTTATGCCTTGTTATTATTGCTTTGCTTTCTATAACCTCCTTTAACTCCTTTAACTTTTAATTTCAGACTTTATATGCTATGTCATTAAATGCAAGCATGTTCATTATTGATAATAAATCTTTGTCTATGGTGGCATTTAAAAAATTTCAGTTTCCCAGTTTGTCTAATTTTGCCTTCCAGAATATCATTCTAACCTCTACACATTTATAGGGGCAGGTGCTAAATCTTATGTGATCCTGACTATGACTCCATAATATTTGAATTCTTTCTTTCTGGTTGTCTGTGATCTGGTAATTGATATAGGAGTCCTAACTGTTGAGTACAATATTCCTTGCAGTTTTGATTTTGGGTTTCTTTCATGATACAATGTGCAGATTCTTTCAATTTCTATATTGTCCTTTGAGTCTAAGATATCTGATTAATTTTCTTTATAATTTCTTGAAATATGATATCTAGGCTCTGTTCTTGTTTATGGCTTACAGATAGTTCATGATTTTTAAATTATCTCCTCATTATTTTTCAGGTGGGTTGTGTTTCCTATGAGATATTTCAAATTTTCTTCCACTTTTCTGTCTTTTGATTTTTTATTTCTGTCATGAATTCATTAGGTTCCACTTGATCAATTCTAACTTTATAACAATTATTTCCTTCAGTAATATTTTGTGCCCCTTTTACCAAGCTATTCTTTCTCTTTTCAAAACTTTCTTACATAGCTTCCTCTACAATTCTTATTTCGTTTTTGGAATAATCATAAAAATTATTATTGGTCTTATGTCTAATCTGCCCTGTTCTGTGAGGGTTTGATTCTAGATTTTTCCCCAAGTCATTGTATTTTTTATGTTTGTGCCTTCAACTTTCTTGTCATCATGGTATCTCTAAGGTTAGGTTCTACTTTTATACTTATTTGCTCATTCTTCCAGACCTCTTCTTGACTTTGGGTTTCATATTGTTGTTGGACTGTCTTCATTTGAGCAGTAGTTATTTCTAGCTTAAGCTCCTGTCTTTTTATGTTTTTCTGACATTTCCATAGCTCATCCTTGGGGTCTGAAAATTTTAATGCTTTCATAGTGAAATAATCTGGGAAGAGATATGTTCATTGTCCCCCTATTGTTATTTTCTGTAAATTTCCAATCCAGGTTTGGGTCTGCTGGTTTATATGGAAATTTGGATACTGGAACACTCAGTCCCCAAAACATCTAATATGTTGTGCTTTTGGCCAATTCTGATCTGAACTGCAGATCTCTCTATCTTCCTAAAGTGCCTGGGTTGGAAAATGACATGTGACTTTTGCTGTTTTTTTTTCCACTAAGAATTAAGTCTAGTTTGTTTTCTAAGTTGTTGTGGAGAAAGTGTATTGGGTACTATGGGTAAAAATAGTGGCTCTCATTCTACCTCTTGAAATATGGAGTTGTGCTCTCTTAAGTAGAGTTTAAATGCTTAGCCATTTTGCTTGAGAAAGAACCTCAGAGTCTGATAACTTATCTTTTTTTTAAAGCAATAGAATGTTTATTAAAGATATTATTTGAGTTTTACAGTTTTCCCCCATTCTTGCTTCACTCCCCCCCACCCCCACCGCACAGATAGCACTCCGTCAGTCTTTACTTTGTTTCCATGTTGTACCTCGATCCAAATTGGGTGTGATGAGAGAGAAATCATATCCTTAAAGAGAACAGAATTCTCAGAGGTAACCAGATCAAACTATAAGACATCTGGGTTTTTTTTCTGAATTAAAGGGAATAGTCCTTGTACTCTGTTCAAACTCCACAGCTCCTTATCTGGATACAGATGGTACTCTCCTTTGCAGACAGCCAAAAATTGTTCCCAATTGTTGTGCTGATGGAATGAGCAAGTCCTTCAAGGTTGAACATCACTCCCATGTTGCTGTTAGGGTGTACAGTGTTTTTCTGGTTCTGCTCATCTCACTCAGCATCAGTTCATGCAAATACCCTCCAGGTTTCCCTGAAATCCCGTCCCTCCTGATTTCTAATAGAACAATAGTATTCCATGACATACATATACCACAGTTTGCTAAACCATTCCCCAATTGAAGGACATTTACTGGATTTCCAATTCTTTGCCACCACAAACAGGGCTGCTATAAATATTTTGTACAAGTAATGTTTTTACCCTTTTTCCAAATCTCTTCAGGGTATAGACCCAGTAGTGGTATTGCTGGGTCAAAGGGTATGCACATTTTTGTTGCCCTTTGGGCATAGTTCCAAATAGCTCTCCAGAAGGGTTGGATGTGTTCACAGCTCCACCAACAGTGTAATAGTGTCCCAGATTTCCCACATCCCTTCCGACGATGATCATTATCCTTCCTGGTCATACTGGCCAATCTGAGAGGTGTGAGGTGGTACCTCAACGAGGGTTTAATTTGCATTTCTCTAATAATTAATGATTTAGAGCATTTTTTCATATGGCTATGGATTGCTTTGATCTCCTCATCTGTAAATTGCCTTTGCATATCCTTTGACGATTTGTCAATTGGGGAATGGCTTTTTGTTTTGAAAATATGACTCAGTTCTCTGTATATTTTAGAAATGAGTCCTTTGTCAGAATCATTAGTTGTAAAGATTGTTTCCCCAATTTACTATTTTTCTTTTGATTTTGATTACATTGGTTTTATCTGTGCAAAAACTTTTTAATTTAATGTAATTGAAATCATCTAATTGGTTTTTAGTGATGTTCTCCAACTCTTCCTTAGTCATAAACTGTTCCCCTTTCCATAGACCTGACAGGTAGATTAGTCCTTGATCTTCTAATTTGCTTATAGTATTGTTTTTTATGTCTATGTCCTTTAACCATTTGGATCTTATCTTGGTAAAGGGTGTGAGGTGTTGGTCTAATCTAAGTTTCTTCCATATTAACTTCCAATTATCCCAGCAGTTTTTATCAAAGAGGGAGTTTTTATCCTGGTGGCCTGACTCTTTGGGTTTATCAAACAGCAGACTACTATAATCCTCTCCTGCTTTTATACCTAGTCTATTCCACTGGTCCACCACTCTATTTCTTAGCCAATACCAAACAGTTTTGATGACTGATGCTTTATAATATAATTTTAGATCTGGTAGTGCTAAGCCACCTTTGTTTGCATTTTTTTTTTCATTAAGCTCCTGGCAATTCTTGACTTTTTATTTCTCCATATGAATTTACTTACAACTTTTTCTAGCTCATTAAAGTAATTTTTTGGAATTTTGATTGGTAGGGCACTAAACAGATAGTTTAGTTTTGGTAGAATTTACATTTTTATTATATTAGCTCTACCTATCCATGAGCAGTTGATATTTGCCCAGTTATTTAAATCTGATTTAATTTGTGTGAGAAGTGTTTTATAATTGTTTTCAAAAATATTCTGAGTCTGTCTTGGCAAATAGACTCCCAAGTATTTTACACTGTCTGAGGTTACTTTGAATGGAATTTCTCTTTCTAGCTCTTCCTGCTGTTTCTTGCTAGTAATATATATATATAGGAAAGTAGAGGATTTATGGGGGTTTATTTTATAACTTGCAACTTTGCTAAAATTGCTAATTGTTTCCAGTAGATTTTTAGATGATTTCTTGGGATTCTCTAGGTAGACCATCATGTCATCTGTGAATAGTGAGAGTTTTGTCTCTTCATTCCCAATTCTAATTCCTTTAATTTCTTTTTCTTCTCTAATTGCTGATGCTAACATTTCTAATACAATATTGAATAGTAGTGGTGATAATGGGCATCCTTGTTTAACCCCTGATCTTATTGGGAATGCCTCTAGCCTCTCCCCATTGAGTATAATGCTTGTTGATGGTTTCAGATAGATACTGCTCATTATTTTAAGGAACAGTCCATTTATTCCTACACTCTCTAGTGTTTTTAATAGGAATGGATGCTGTATTATGTCAAAAGCTTTTTCAGCATCTATTGATATGATCATATGGTTTCTGATATGTTTGTTATTGATATAATTGAGTATACTAACAGTTTTCCTAATATTGAACCAACCCTGCATTCCTGGAATAAATTCTACTTTATCATAATGTATTATCCTAGTGATGACTTGTTGTAGTCGTTTTGCTAAGATTTTATTTAGGATTTTTGCATCTATATTCATGAGGGAAATAGGTCTATAATTTTCTTTCTCTGTTTTAACTCTTCCTGGTTCAGATAGCAGTACCATATTGGTTTCATAGAAAGAGTTAGGCAGAGTTCCATCTTTCCCTATTTTTCCAAAGAGTTTATATAGGATTGGAACCAATTGTTCCTTAAATGTTTGGTAGAATTCACTTGTGAATCCATCAGGCCTTGGAGATTTTTTTTTAGGGAGTTCACTAATGGCTTGTTGGATTTCTTTTTCTGAGATAGGGTTGTTCAGGTATTTAATCTCTTCTTCATTTAACCTGGGCAACTTATATTTTTGTAAATATTCATTCATTGCACTTAGATTATCAAATTTATTGGCATAAAGTTGGGCAAAATAATTTCAAATTATTACTTTAATTTCCTCCTCATTGGTGGTGAGTTCACCTTTTTCATTTATAATACTAGAAATTTGGTTTTCTTCTTTCTTTTTTTTAATCAAATTGACCAGAGGTTTGTCAATTTTATTGGTTTTTTCATAATACCAACTTTTGGTTTTATCTGATACCTTATCTTGCCAAGAGTTCTTCAGTATCTTTCTAAAACAATTCAAATGGAAATTATCCAATTTTCTGTCATGGTGCTAGAAGATTGTCCACATTTCACAGGCATATAGTAGTGCTATAGACCTTCAGTTTGGTACACAGTGCAACATTTCTTATCTTGCATCCTTTCCTTCAGATCCCCCCAAACACTGAGATAGCTGTGGCAATAAGTGGATCAACCTCATCATCTATATGAATATCCTTGAAAAGTATACTGAAAGATAAGCAAATTTATTTATGGCATTCAAAATTTCTCCATTTGCTGTAACCCATGGGAACCTAACCTTTCTAGATGTTAATTGTTAGGTCAAAATTAGCGTAAGTAGGCACAAATTGATTCATAGGCTTCATTGATGGTCGACAATCATTTGTAATCAAAAAAGTCATACGCAAACTCTTCCTCCACTTTTGTTTTGACCTGTAGCATTTTCAAGTTAAATAATTACCATAAGTGCAGCAGTTGGACTTATTGCTGTCTTCATACTTGTTAAAGGCATCTAACAACATCATTGAAAACATGCTAAAAAGCATGGGAGCAAGAACACAGTCTTGCTTTACTCCATTGATGGCTGTAATACTTAAATTACTAATATAAAAGAGTTTTGGGATGTAAAGTTTTTCATAAGTCCTTAATTGTGAAAATCATTAATGATTTTTCTTTCATATCATGTGTCTTTATTCTGATATGAAGTCCATACAACAAATATGATTTCATGAGTACACACATTATACATATTTGTTAGTTCTTTTTTTTTTCCTTATGTGAATGGGTAAGATCATTTTATTTGATCCTCTGCTTTTTGAATGAAAACTTCATTATGGTAAGTCAAGATAACATTAGCTTTAATTGGAGAGCTAGTGAACAAAAAAAGAAAGATGGAGAAAGCAAGAAGAAAGGAATAGAAGAAGAAAAAGAAGAGAAGAAGAAAAAGAAAAATGTCAACAATTTCTGGTTTGTTGAAAGTTGTCATCACTATGGAACTATGGCAGACAGTCTTGTGATCTGTTAATTTTTCATCTATGTTCTCTCTGATAAAGGGATCTATTTTGATACTACTGTATTTCAGTGACAATTTACTTTTCTTTCTGTCTCTGTTAATATTTATCCGGCTCTTCTCCATTATACTTTATCTTTTCACTACCTGAATTTACCCCTAAATATACATATACATATATATATATATATACATATATATATATATGCACATGCACACATGCATACACACACACACACAGACACACAGGTTTTCAAAGCTATCTTTCAAATTGAAGACATCATCAAATCACACAAAGTATACATCATCAATGTGAATTAGAAATCCTAATGCAAGGAAATAAATTTGGTCTCATAGATAACTTTGACACACAGTGAGATGAGACCAAGATGAAATTATGACTGTTTTTCCTTATCCTTATGGTATGCTGAATTTTCTGTTCTACCATTAATTTAATAAGCTCCCATTGGTTTCAGACCTTGTTGGAATTTTTTTCAACATATGAGAACACCATCCTATTACATATTAAATATATACTTTTGAAGTTTGTTCATTGACAGACTTTGAATACTAAGACCAACATTTCTATGATTGCAAGATATAAAAAAAATAGTAAATTGATAAAGAAACTGGAAAACAATAATAAAAAATCTGACAAAAATGTCCTTACAAGTAGATATCCTTTAAATTGAATCCTTGCAGTCCTCTGGAAGAGAACATAGACATACCTACTTCTAATCCAACTGTAGTATTTATAGTATAAAAATATTTGATGAAAAACTCATTCATAAAACAAAAATACAAGGAGATACATGCTTTCCACTTGCACCAACACTACTACTACCACCACCACCACCAATACTGCCAACATCACCAACACCACTACTGTTGATTGATTTTGAGAAATAAAGACGCACAAAACTGTAACTAAGAAAATTAGAGTTTCTCAGAAATGCATTATAATCAGAATTACTGAAAGGTTGGTAAGACTGGGTGAGATGATAGAAGTCAAGGGGTGAAAATAAATCTATGTGTTTCTATACTGAGGCAGATAACTGGAGCTTGTAGTCATTTATCAATATATCAGTGAGCAGACCTCAAGCAACTTAGAAATATAAAATATTAATAGCCCATGTAATGATAGTCACAGGAGTTGATTTAATTCCTTTACTTATTAGGGATTACTGTAATGGACTTATCATTCATCCCAGTTTTTTTGTCTAGTTAATCAGACAATAGACATTTATTAAGTCAATGATCACCCTGTGCCAAATGCTATGAGAAGTATACAGATAATGGTATATCTCTAGTCTTCCCTCTGGGAAAGGGGTCTACTCTAATAAACCTGTATTAGAGGCATGCATTAGTATGCATGTGCATATACAAATATATATATATATATATATATACAATGTATATACATATATATGCACATGTACACATGCATATACACACACACACAACTTTTGAAAGCTATCTTTCAAATTGAAAACATCATCAAGCCACACAAAGTATGTGTCATCAATGTGAATTAGAAATCCTAATTCAAGGAAATAAATTTGATCCCATAGATAACTTTGACTCACTGAGATGAAACCAAGATAAAGTTATGAATCTGCAAGGCTGTTCAAATGGAAAAAGAAAGACAAATAGTAGGATGAGACAAAGAGCAATTTATAGTAAGAAGAAACACTCATCTGGGTAAATTCAGGAAGTGAAAAGATAAAGCATAATGGAGAAGAGCTGGATAAACATTAACAGAGACAGAAAGAATAGCAAATTGTCATTGAAATACAGTAGTGTCAAGATAGATCCCTTTAACAGAGTGAACATAGATGAGAACTTAACAGAACACAAGACTGCCTGCCATAGTTCCATAGTGATGACAAATTTCAACAAACCAAAATTTATTGGCATTTTTCTTTTACTTCTCTTCTTTTCCTCTATTCCTTTCTTCTCGTTTTTCTCCACCTTTCTTTTTTTTATTCAGTAGTTCTCCAAATTAAAGCTAATGATATCTTGACTTACCATAATGAAGTTTTCATCATTCAAAAAGTGGAGGATCAAATAAAATGATCTTACCCTCTGGATTTTATTTTTCCAAGAGGAAGTTATGTTTTCTGGTTAAGAAATGATATGAACCTTGAGGAGGGAATGTCCATTCCATCTTAGAATTTTTGACAGTGAAGAGAGGAAATCAAAGTATAGCTTGTCATGTATCCTCACATTTCTGAAATAAAACTTTAAGGGGTTCAGAGAAAGGGTAAGGAGATTTACATGGATAAAATTTCTGTAGTTGAAGTTAGCCAGTCCAGGAAGAACTCTCTCAAATGAAACTCTAAAAACTAGATAAAGAATAAATCAACTCAGCAGACAAAAGAGGAGTTGTCTAAAGATCCTGATAAAAATGAAAGGAAATTTCATCAACATGCTTTGATTTAAAAAAGATGTACAGAAGATGAAGGCAAGGGGATATAATTGAAAAGCATCCCTCAAATATGGCCTGAATCTGTAAAATATAGTGAAGGGTCAAACTTACAATGATGATGGAGTTAAAGAAAACAGTAAAGTTTGATAAAGTGACATTAAAATCAAATGCAAGATCAAAGAAATAATAGGGCAGATGAATCTTCAGACTGAAAGAAACAATGGAACATCTATTCAATTAGTTAGATTGAGATCTGGTTAAATGACCAGATCCAAAGAAAAGCTCATGTCAAAAATAGTTCATTGTCAGTTTAGAAGATCTCTATTAGAGTAGCTAGGAAAGTGTAGTTTTCAACTTTTTTTTTTCATTATTTTCAATGACTTGGATAAAAAGTACAAATAACATGCTTATCAATTTCACAGAAGAAATGAAGCTTGGAGACACACACAGGATGACAGTACCCAACAATATTATATGAAAATATTAGACCAAATGAAATCAAATAAAAATATATTTGGTATAAATATATAATCTTATACTTAGATTTAAGAAATTATCTTCATTTGGAGGAAAATTCCCTCAATTAGAATGAAAAAGGCATAGGGGTTTAAGAGAGACTACAGGCTTGTTATGGCAGCCAACAAAAACCCCCCAACTAATCTTAGGTTATATTAACAGAACTTCATGTATTCTGGATTAGGGAGAGAATACTCCTTTACTCTTACTCTTGCTCTTTTTAACTCTGGCAATTGCTCAAACCAGGATTCTACATTTTAGGAAGAACTTCTATAATCTGGAGAGCATAAGAGGTCTTGGAAATATTTTGTATGAAGAATGACTGAAAGAATTGGGAACTTTTCAAAAATTTTTTTTTTATTTTTAAAGATTTAATTTATTTTGAGTTTTACAATTTTTCCCCTAATCTTACTTCCCTCACCCCACCCCTCACACAAGGCAATTTGTCAGTCTTTACATTGTTTCCATGGTATACATTGATACAAATTGAGTGTGATGAGAGAGAAATCATATCCTTACGGAAGAAAGAAAGTATAAGAGATAGCAGAATCAGACAATAAGATATCAGGTATTGTTTTTTCTAAATTTAAGGTAATAGTCCTTGGCCTTTGTTCAAACTCCACAGTTGTTTCTCTGGATACAGATGGTATTCTCCATTGCAGATAGCCCCAAATTGTCTCTGTTTGTTGCACTGATGGCATGATCATTGCCCCCATGTTGTTGTTTGGGTGTACGGTGTTTTTCTGGTTCTGCTCATTTCATTCAGCATCAGTTCATGCAAATCCCTCCAGGCTTCCCTGAATTCCTATCCCTCCTAGCTTCTAATAGAACAATAGTATTCCATGACATACATATACCACAGTTTGCTAAGCTATTCCCCAGCTGAAGTACATTTACTTGATTTCCAATTCTTTGGATCACAAACAGGGATGCTATAAATATTTTTGTACAAGTGATGTTTTTACCTTTTTTCATCATCTCTTCAGGGTATAGACCCAGTAGTGGTATTGCTGGATCCAAGGGTATATATATTTTTGTTGCCCTTTAGGCAAAGAACTGGGAACTTTTAATATGGAGAATAAAAGAAACAAGAGACAAAACAGACTTAGTGAGGCACTGGAGATGGTCATCAGCAACCTTTAAATATATAGTGCATTCTTGGCACAGTCTTGGAACTACTGTTCCCTAATTTGGAATGTCCTCCCTCCCTCTTTTAAACTGCTGAATTCTTATCTATTTTTTTAAACCCAACTCTAGTGTCACAACCTTCATGTTAACTTCTTGAATTCCCTAAATTAGTTACAATCTTTCTCATTAGACCTTATATAGCACTTTGTTTTGAAATATCTTAATGCACCTATCAAGTAATATTAAATTTTACTATTAATTGTGCTATTAGACTGTCAACATCATGAGATCAGGGACTGTCTTATGCAAAATGTTGTGCCTCCTTGAACACCTAGTACTATAGCCTGGAACAATCCCTGATCAACATAAAAAAACCCAATTTATTAAATTCCTATTATATTCAAGGTACAGGCAATGCAAGATAAAAAGTACACAGTTCTTACCCTCAAGAAGAGTGCATTCTATTTTTCTGTATTGTATGTGGGATATGATGTGGATACATGTATTATTCAAGATAGGATTATGATGGAGACAAAGCACCGATCCAGATAGTGTTGTGGGAAAAAAATGAGGATGACAGAATACTTTTCTTTATTATGGTGTATGAACAAGCCCAAGCAATAAATATTTATTGATTGAATATTTGAACCTTCAGTGAAATTAGTATAATACAATAGCACAGTACTACTGAATGAATGGTGTATTTTTTCAGGTGTCTGTCTCCATTTTAAAGCTATAGTTGTATGTGAAGTTTGTAGGAAATGATACCTTTTGGGGGTCCAAGTTATATTCTAGCTCTGCCTCGTTATCCTGGCACTCATGAAATTAAGTTTCTCTCTTTCTATGTATGTGTATTATTAGATTCTGAATTGTGATGTTATGCAATTAATATAGTCATTGACTAAAATGAAAAATATTATTCTATCTAGGAAGATGTGAGGTGAGTGTAAGAAATAGTCTATCCTGAGCATTAGGTTGATGATGTTTCTATTCATCAGGGAACTATTAGCATATGCTCATTATGCTCATTGCCCTTACAAGTTTCTCTTTTTAAAATCATCAACAAATGTAGATATTTCAATGAATACATAACCTCCCAAAAGGGTCACATATAAAAGTATGAACTTCTATAATATACCTTTTGCTTAAAAAAGTATATATAAAATTTAACAAGGTATAAATATTTCCATTTCTGAACTGATCAGGATTTTGAGAAAGCTTCTATATATAAATGGTAAAAAAAATAACTAAAAAGGATAAAAGATTTGCCTACTGGGAATTAAAAAAAAAACCCAACCAAATTACAACAGCTTTCACTCCCTTGAGAGATCCAAAGCCTAATGGATATGTTAATTCTTCAAGAGAATTAATGGGAGAATGTTAGACAGCTTTTCAGAAGGTGCAATATAAATTAAGAGGATGTCATTCTCATTTATTACTAGGGTTCTTGTCTTCCTTTAACTTGTTCAATCTTTAGTATATAAAACTGTTGTTATAGTTATTGACCAAAAGTCAAATAATACTAGACCAGATGAAAAATATTAGGAAGAGTGTAAGAAATAGGCTATCCTGAGAATTAGGTTGATGTGGTTTCTATATAACAAGACACATCTTTTACCAATATTTAACACTTTGAATAATGTATATTTACTCTTTAGCATAGTGATAGCAAGATATATATACTATAAAAAAGATCCATAATAATCTTTTATTTAAAATTTAGATTAATTTTCTAAAAACTTTATGACCTTAAAATACTTATTATTTAAAATATTCTTTTGACACTGTTGAAGTATAGTTTTATTCACTGAAGGCAGAAAGAGAAAGGATAAATCCAACATCACAGATGTGAATAATAGAACCCTGGAACATCAGAATGTTATCTAGACCTGTTCCCTGATAACAGGAAGAAGAACTTAAATTATACTAAACTGGACATTGTCTAATATAAAAAAAAAACTTCAATGTATTATTCAACATGGTGATTTTTATACTTTATAAAATCACTCTCGCTTTTACTTATTCCTAAGCAACAATTATTAGACTTCTAAAACAATTTCTTCTCCAAATTAACACTAATATACCTATGTTTGATGATAGCACTCTGAAGTGAGCATTCTTAATATTGCCCTTGTTACTTCCATTATTTTACTTTTATTTACTAATTTTTTCTTAATTTTTAAAGCTTAAAAGTACTAAAGAAAATAACAATAGCAAACACAAAAAGCAAACCACCACTTCTATTTAAATTAATTTGGTTACATAGGTATGCTCAGTTTTTTTTTTTCATTCAGATGGATTCCTTGGTGCTCTATTTAGAGAATTTCTTTTTATTTATTTATCTATTTATTATTTATTTATTTGTTTGTTTTTTTGTTTATTGATTGATTTTGTTTCCATGTTGTACATCAATCCAAATTGAGTGTGATGAGAGAGAGAAATCACATCCCCAAGGAAGAAACAAAAATTATAAGAGATAACAAGATCAGACAATAAGATATCTGTTTTTTTTCTAAATTGAAGGGAATAGTCCTTGAAATTTATTCAAACTTACAGATCTTTATCTGAATACGGATGGTATTCTCCATTGCAGACAGCCCCAAATTGTCTCTGATCGTTGTGCTGATGGAACGAGCAAGTCCATCAAGGTTGAACATCACCCCCATGTTGCTGATAGGGTGTACAGTGTTTTTCTGGTTCTGTTCATCTCACTCAGCATCAGTTCATGCAAATTCCTCCAGGCTTCCCTGAATTCCCATCCCTCCTTGTTTCTAATAAAGCAATAGTGTTCCATGACAAACATATACCGCAATTTCCTAAGCCATTCCCCAATTGAAGGACATTTACTTGATTTCCAATTCTTTGCCACCACAAACAGGGCTGCTATGAATATTTTTGTACAAGTGATGTTTTTTACCCTTTTTCATCATCTATTTAGAGAAATTCTAGAGAACTTTTAGGAATCACTAAAAAAAATACTCAGAGTATAAGTTCTCCCATGGTTCTACTGAAACCAGTTACACTGTTGGTAGCTTGTATCTGATATTTATGCATTTTTTTTAGATTTTCTTTATCACTGCTCTATGTTTATTGATCCATCTTTTAACATTCACCTGGCACTTTTCCTTGGTTTCCCAATACATTTTACAAAATGAAGAAAATTTATTTCACTTCTTTTTCTTTTTATTGTCTCTGCTTACCTTCTTGCTTACATTAATTCCCAGGGTTTCGGGGCCATTTTGAGATAGTCATTGAGAAGAAAATCAGAATGAAAATCTACCATTATAATTTCTAGTTACTGGGAAATGAAAATACTTTAGAAACCACTTTAGGAATGTACATTAGGGGCAGCTAGGTGTCGTAGTGGATAAAGCACCGGCCTTGGAGTCAGGAGTACCTGGATTCAAATCTGGTCTCAGACACATAATAATTACCTAGCTGTGTGGCCTTGGGCAAGCCACCTAACCCCATTTGCCTTGCAAAAAAAACCTAAAAAAAAAGGAATGTACATCAGGAAAAATATCTAGAAAGAATAATCAAGAGACAAGAGCTACTTATCAACTGATAGAATAAGAAGGCAGGTTCTTAAAAATATCTCACTGCTCAAGTAATATAGAGATGCTCAGGAAGTATGTTTCCCAGCCAAAAGAATGTGTTATTCTGTGTCCTGAACTTATCACTTGGTTTGTATTATGAAAGTTGCAAAAATAAGACATTAAACTCAAAAACTATATAATAAATGCAAATCTTGAACATTACAATTTTAAATAAATCTTATTAATAAGAGAACAGAATTTGGTGTAATATGGAACAAGCTTTGGACTCTTTGGGTTTCTGGTTACAAAAGACAATCTAAAAGCTTCATTATAAATTTCCCTCAGTAGAACTCCATCAGTTGTATTTATTTATTTATTTTTATTCATTTTTATTTGTTTAGATTTTTTTTTTGCAAGGCAAATGAGGTTAGGTGGCTTGCCCAAGGCCACACAGCTAGGTAATTATTAAGTGTCTGAGACCAGATTTGAACCCAGGTACTCCTGACTCCAAGGCCGGTGCTTTATCCACTATGCCACCTAGCCGCCCAAATCAGTTGTACTTAGATGATATCTCAAGGACCCTTCCAGTTTGAAGACTATAATCATATCTAAAGTATCAGCCTAACCACATCACTCCCATATTCAATAAAATCCAGTGGCTCCCCATTACCTTTAAAAAATAGAAAATTGGATTGGAGATGTGACTGTGCCAGAGCAAAGGAAGTTCAGCTTCACAGGAAAAGTCCCAGGGGACCTAGGAGCTGCAGCTCCTGGCAGCAGAAGCAGTTTCCTGAACTGCATCCCAGGAGCACAAAGCTAAACTTTGAAGATCAGCAGGGAAACCTCTGCCACAGTGAGCACAAAATCCAGGCCCTCAGTACAGTCACAGCACTCAGTGCGGACATGGCAGCCCAGATCCAGGAAATGGAAGTAGGCCCATGGAGTCGCCCAGCAGAAGCTTCCAGGTAGTTGCACCCGGAGTGTTCAGCCCCTGGAAGGTAAGGGAGTAGAGGGGGACTGCTGAGATCTGTCCTCTGTCCCTGGAACAGGACTCTGGATCTCTGACCACATTCAGACCCTGGTTGCAGTCTAGCCCCCCCCCATAGAGCAGGGGACCTCCCTCCACAGCCCCGTGGCAGAGGAGTGAGCTTGTGGTCATTCATAGACCAGAAGAACAGTCAGAGCCTCACACACTGAGGTCCTTGTGGGGGTGTCCCAATAATACTCAAAGCTTAGGAAGCACCCCCAAACCAGGCACAGGCTGGGGAAATGAGTAAACAGGAAAAAAAGGAACCTATCCATACACAATTACTTTGGTCCCATGGAGGACAAAAATACTCAATCTGAAGATGAGAAAGTCCAAGCTTCTGCATATTAATACTCCAAGAAATATAGAAGTTGGGCTAAGGTGATGACAGAGCTCAAAAAAGATTTTGAAAATCAAGTAAAGGAGATAGAAGAAAAATTGGGAAGAGAAATCAGAGAGATGCAGGAAAAACATGAAATTGAAGTCTGCAGCTTAGTCAAGGAGATCCAAAAAATGCTGAAGAAAATAACATGTTCAAAACCAGCTTAGGTCAAAGGGATAAAAGAGTTTTAAACGTTATTGAGGCGAAGAATGCTTTACAAAGCAGAATTGAGGGGGAAGAGACAAGATGGTTGCATGAAGGCAGCATTCCCCAACAATTCTGACCCCCATAAAACAAAGGATGGCTCTAGCCAAAATTTAAAGGGGCAGAACCCACAGAAAGATGGAGTGATATATTTTCCCAGTCCAAGATAACTTAGAAGTTCCACTGGAAAGGTGTGCTTCACCAGGACCAGGGGTTGGAAAAAAAGCTGCTGCGCAGCCCAACCCAGCACAGCCCAGCCCAGCCCAGAGATCATTGGCAACAGTTTGAAGGGGTGGTGACAGAACTCTGCTGCACCTGGGTGAGCATGGAGTGAGGACCACCAGCTGCAGAGCCTGCAGGGAGAATCAGGAGAAAACAGCCTGCACCCCTAGAGACTGTAAAGGAAGTCTGCAGAGATTTCTCTGCTCTTCCTGGGGTAGGACTCTGCAATTTGCCTGCACTCAGACCCAGGTTACAGTTTGGGCTTCCATACTAAGATAGCTGGATCCAGCCTTATAGCACCAGGGCAGAGGGCAGAGCCATTGGTCATCTACATATCAAATCACATGGGCTAGAGAGCATAAGACTTTGGAGGAATAAAGGTCCCAGTGTCCCCAAAAAACCCAACCCCAAAGCCTTGGAAGTGCTGTAAATTAGTCTTGGGTTGAGGAAATTAGTAAACAACAGAAAAAAAGAAGAATCTGACCATAAAGAATTACTTTAGTCCCATGGAAGATCAAAACACATACTCAGATGATGACAAAATTGAAGCTTCAGTATCCAAAACCTCCAAGAGAAATAAGAAATGGGCTCAGACTGTGGATGAGCTCAGAAAAGACTTTGAAAAGCAATTAAGGGAGGTGGAGGAAAAATTGGGAGGAGAAATGAGAGCAATGCAGAAAAATCATGAAAACCAAATCAAAAGCTTGGTGAAAGATATACAAAAAAATACTGAAGAAAATAATATGTTAAAAACCAGTTTAGGCCTATGGAAAAAAACAAAACAAAAGGCAAATGAGGAGAAGAATGCTTTAAAAAGCAGAATTGGCCAGCTGGAAAAGGAGATTAAAAAAGCTCTCTGAAGAAAATAACTCCTTCAAATGCAAAATGGAACTAAAGGAAGCTGACGATTTTGCAAAAAAGCAGGAAGAAATAAAACTCTTCCAAAAAAGTCAAAAATTAGAAGAAAATGTGAAATATTTCATTGGAAAAACAAGCAACCTTGAAAACAGATCCAGAAGAAATAATTTGAAACTTATTGGACTACCTGAAAGCCATGACCAGAAGAGCCTAGATTTCATTTTTCAAGAAATGATACAGCAAAATTTCCCTGAGATCCTATAAACTGAGGGTAAAATAGAAATTGAGAGAATCTACTGGTCACCCCCAAGAGATCCCAAAAGAAAAACTTCCAGGAATATTATAGCCAAATTCCAAAACTACCAAATCAAAGAGAAAATTCTAAAAGCTGCCAGAAACAGACAATTCAACTACTGAGGCTCCATAGTTAGGATTACACAGGGTCTGGCAGCATCTACATTATGGGCTCATAGGGATTGGAATATGATATTCTGGAAGGCAAAAGATTTTGGTTTACAACCAAGAATCAACTACCCGACAAAACCGAACATCCTCTTTCATGGGGAAAAAAACAGATTTTAAATGAAACAGGGAGACTTTCAAACTTTCCTAACGAGATGACCAGAGTTGAACAGAAAGTTTGATCTCCATGTACAGGACTGGTGAACCATAGAGGGAGTGGAAGAGAAGGACTAAGTATGAGGAACTTCATGATATTGAACTGTTTATATTCCTGCATGGGAAGAAGATATTGATAACCATATGAACTTTCTCATTTGTAAGAGCTGTTTAGAAGGAGCAAATATAGACAGGACATAGTAAAGAGTGGAATATAATGGTATGATGTGGTAAAGGGATGGAGTCAATGGGCAATGGGGGAAAGTACTGGGAGGAAGGAAAAGGAGATGAAGAAGAAGCTGAAAGACTTTACATAACAGTCAAAAAAAAGCTTTTTCAATGGAGGAGAGGGGCAAAGGCAAGAGGGAATAAGTGAACCTTCATTCTAATTGGAAATGGCTCAGAGAAGAAAATGACATGCACACTTAAAAGGGTGAGGAAATTTATCTTGCTCTGGATAAGGATGGGAGGAAAGGGATGGGAAGAGGGGGAATAGGTGATAGAAGAGATGGAAAATTGAGGGAGAGGGTAGGTACTCAGATGCACATACTTTTGTACAGGGCTAGCATGGAAGGAGAAAGAGAACAGAATAATGAGAGTGGGGAGAAATAGAGTGGAGGTACAGCTAGTAATAGCAATTGAGGAAAAAATATTGAAGCTACTCCTCTGGTGGACTTATGATAGGGAAAGCAACTCACCCCAGAGACAGAGCCACTAAAATCTGAACACAGACTAAAGTACATTTCTCTCTCTCTCTCTATTCTTGAGGTTTCCTATCTTCTGGGGTGGGTGGAGTTTAGGTTTATTCTTATGTTTACTCTTATAACATTCAATTTACATCAATGTATGGCATGGAAACAATGTAAAGACTGTCAGACAGCGGGGGGGGGTGAGGGAGGAGGGGGGAATTGTGGAATTCAGAGCCTTAAAAAAACGATAGGTGCATATTACTATTGTATATAATTGGAAAACAAATAAAATGTTAAAAAAAAGCAGAATTGATCAGATGGGAAAGGAGATAAGAAAATCTTTCTGAGGAGAACAAATCCTTCAGATGTAGAATGGAGCTAAAGGAAACTGATTACTTTGTTAGAAATAAGACACAATATTTCAGCACCAAAAGAATGAAAACTTAGAAGAATATGTGAAATATCTCATTGAAAAAACAACTGATTTGGAAAACAGATTCAGGAAAGATAATTTAAAAATTATTGGGACACCTGAAAGTCAGTGTATCAGGAAAAGAGCCTTGACATCATTTTTAAAGAATTCTTACAGGAAAATTGCCCTGATGTCCTAGAAGTAGAGGGTAAAATAGAAATTGAGAGAAGCCACCGATCTTCCCTGGAAAGAGATCCAAAAAACCCCAACTCTCAGGAATATTATAGCCAAGTTACAGAACTCCCAAGTCAAAGACAAAATATTACAAGCAGTCAGAAGGACACAATTCAATGATTGTGGAGCTACAGTCAGGATCACACAGGACTTAGCAGAAACTACATTAAGAGCTTTAGGGCTTGGAATATAGTATTCCAGAAGGCAAAAGAGCTTGGAATGCAACCAAGAATCAATTACCCAGCAAAACTGAACATCTTCTTCCAGGGGAAAAGATGGAATTTCAGTGAAGCAGGAGAATTTCAAATGTTCCTATTGAACAGAAAGTTTGACCTTCAAATACAGGACTCAGGTGAAACATAGAGAGTAGAGGAGAAGGGTAAATTATGAGGGACTTAATGATGATGATCTGTGTGTATTCCTGCATGGAAAGATGATACTGATAATACTCACATAAACCTTCTCATTTAATAGAGCAGGTAGGAGCTTTTATAGGTAAAGCACAGGAGAGAATTGAATTTGAAGATAGAGTGTCAAAATGGAGTCAATAGGTGAAAGGGAAATGTACTGGGAATAAGAGAAAGCAGAGGTAGAATAAGCTAAGATATTTCATATAAAAGATATTTCATGTAGCTTTTGCAATGATATGGAAGTGGGGGAAGGCAAGGGGGAATAAGGCAACCTTCATTCTCATCAGAAATGGACCAGAGAGAAAACAGCATGCACACTCAATAAGGTATAGACATCTAGAGGAAAAAGGAAAGAAAGGGGAAAGGGGGAAGGGGGTGATGTGGGTGATAGAGAAGAGGGTAGATCATAGGAGAGGGTAGTCAGATACAATGCATTTTTTTTTTACTCTTTGCATGGTCCTGGGATTAGCTGCCCTGACTGGGTTCATGGGGCCAGATGGTTGCTGGCTTTCTGGAGTGGGATGTGGGCTTGGGGTCTCCTGGCCCCAAGGCTGGTGCTCTGTCTGCTTCACCACTCGGCTGCCCCATAGAATGTTTTTGAAGAGGCACAGAGTGAAAGGAGAGAGAAAATATAATAGATGGTAAGTGAGGAGGATTGGATGGAGTTACAATCAGCAACAACAACTGTGGAAAATATGGAAGTAACTTCTATGATGGACTTATGATAAATAATGTGATTCACCTGAGACAGAGCTGATGGTATCCCAACACAGACTGAAACATCTTTTTTATCTTTCTTAATTTCTCATGAGGTTTTATATTTTCATGGGGGAGGGGGTATTATGTTTGCTCTTAATACTATTTTAGTAATGTGTAAATAAAAATAAAGTAGAAACTTCACTGACTTTTAAAGCCTTTCATGATAAAGCACTTATTACTTTTCCAGTATTCCCTTTTATTCCTCTTCCATAAATTCTGCGATCTTGATCATCCTGCTTCTCCTCACATAATATTGTTCATCTCACAATTCCAGGCATTTTGATTATCTATGCCTTAAGTCAGGCATTCTGTGCATTCTTATTCTATCTTCTGATTTCTTTCAAATTTCATTTATAATTCCTTCTTGATCTTTTTAAATACTAATGACTTCCTTCTGTTCTCTAATCTATTCTATATTTTGTAAAAACTTATTTGTATATTATCTCTCCCATTAGACTATAAGCTTCTTGAGAGCAGGGATTTTGAAGAGTAATAGAAAGGGGAAGGATTGTGTTTTGCTTTTTTCCCCCTTACCTTTCCTTGCATCTCTAGCACTTAGGATAGTGCCTGGCTTATAAAAGACACTTAATGCTGTTGATTTGATCTTCAACATGTATTGTTGCCCTAAGATAGCAATACTTCTGTGCCTAATACTTTAAAAAATGTTAAATTCAGTTATGTCATGTCTTCAATAGTGAACACATAATTCAAATTGATTTTTTTAATTATGAAGATGATAATGAATTTGAAGATAAAACATCTTCAAAGAAAATAGTCATTGATTGGAGAATGGCTGAAGAAAATGAGGCATATTCATTAATAGAATACCATTTTGTTGTAAGAAGAATTTATAGAAGCACAGGAAGCATTATATGAACTGATACACACACATAAACATATACAATTACATCCAGATATGTAAAATTATGATAATGCAAACAAAACCAACACTGGTAGGTAGAATTTATTTCTTGAATTTTATAAAAATAGTCGAACGAGTTAATATGGTTAGTTTTGATCCAGGAGAAAAAAATGAAACTTTTTGTAGAGGGATGAGATACTGAGTATAAAAAGCTTCTATAAAAAATGACTGCTTAATTTGTTTTTCTCAAAGGAGAAGGCCTCATTCAACAGATGGGGAGATATTGGGAATGATTAAGGCATAAATTTTTACTTAAATTTTGACAAATAATTTTAGTAAATACTTCCTCTTTCCCTGGACTTGGAATAAGGGGAGCTGGCTATAAATTCCAGTTTTGCCACTATGTGAGCTAGGAAAAGTTCCTTTACTCTCTGAGCTTCAGTTTCCTCATCTCCAAAGTGAGAAATGAAAAAGATGGTCTCAAAGTTTATACAAATCTATGATCATAAAACTTATGACTTTCTCCAGTTAAAGACAAATGCTTGGTTTATGTTTAATCATATCTCATGATATACAACCACACACACACACACACACACACACACACACACACACACAAATAAATCTGTCTTTGGAAATGAAATATTTGGAAATCATAACATGAACCTTTTTTTTTTTTTTAGATTTTTGCAAGGCAATGGGGTTAAGTGGCTTGCCCAAGGCCACACAGCTAGGTAATTATGAAGTGTCTGAGGCTGTATTTGAACTCAGGTACTCCTGACTCCAGGGCTGGTGCTCTATCCACTGTACTAACTAGCCGCCCCCAACATGAACTATTTAATTGATTTCTGATGTCCCCCAAATTTTATATTGTTTAAGCATGAATGATTTTTATATAATGCTGTGTCACTAACAATAGGGAAAGAGCAATACAATAATTTGATACAAATAATGAATTTGTTATACCAGTTCTGTAGTTTGCTATTATCTAAGCAGAACTGTATAACATTTGACTAAAAGTGGTTAAAATGTAGGTCATAGAAATGTATTTAGAAAGCATTAGAAAGAAAGAACACAGAAATATACTGTATTTTTAAGGGGGAAAAATATTTGAGACCCTTGCTGCTTCTTTACTCAGGCAGAAAATCAAAGGTTTATGTTTACTTAATGGAATCTGTATTGGGGCCTTCTTTTATGCAAGCGCACACCTAATTAACTGTTAAGCCATGCACTGAAGTCAACACTATTCTTTATACATAAACTTCAAACACATTTTAGAAAAAAGTACAAGTCGGGAGAAAATTCAAAACTCAGATTTGAGAAGATTTTTTTTTTTATTGTTTCACAGTTAGGTAACATATATTCTATTCGTTCATGCAATCAAGATAAAATAAAACTTGGTATTCCTTATAAGTACTGAGAAAAAGTATTGAAAACAATAATATGGTTTAATTTTCACATAATTATCTGATTTGCAATAATACATTGTGAATAACACTAAAATAACAAGTATGTTTCCCAGTTAGTTGATTCTCCAGTATTACATTTTTGTTCTATCATCATCCTCAGTACTAAATTTGTTCTGTTAATATATTTAACTGAACTATCTCTAAAATTTCTTCCTGATTTTATTTGAGATTACACATAGCAAACATTTGAAAATTGTAATATAATTTCCATTTTTAAACCAGATAGCAAAATGGGAAAACCCTGTGAGACATACTTATCTCTAATAAACAAACCAAAACAAATGTTCATATTTTATTATGGAATAAAATTTACTTAAAGTTAAAATATTAAGTGAAAAATAGTTATGGATATGAAAAGTTTACTTTTGTCTTGCACACCAGGTGCTATACTTTTCTTTTCTGCTGGCATTTTAAAGATTAGCAAGGAAGTTTTATGTGAATCAGTTCAACAGCTACTTCATCAGATTATTTCTAGTCTATGAATATATAGTTTAATGTAGACTGACAGCAGTTATTTAATTTTCTTTGTGGACATTTTAGGGAAGAAATAAGAATTAAATATGAAAAAATCAGCTAATTAATGCAAGAAAAATATTTCTTTATGATAAATATGATACTTCTGTCAATATACTAAGTTCAATAAGAGCTTCTGATAAATGACTATTAAATCAATCTAAAATACTTAACATGGACATAGATGTAAACTTCTATATTTTGCATGTGTCTGCATGTCAGTGTTACCCAACTTTTATTCAGTATCATTGTAGCACCTATTCCTTTTAATTTGCTCTTCAATAGTGAGTGACTCAAAATGCACCTCATTTTTAGAAGGTGATGCCAGTGGCACTGCTCTACCTTGAGAGTTCTGAGAATCAAAACTTGTTCTATCACTGTATGACACTTCTGTATTTTCATCTTGACAGTGACTCTTATTATTCTGATATTCTTTTTCATAAAAGCCCAAAGTAGTTTTAATTGTATCTACAGATTGTAAAAGGCTTGTGTCTAAAATTGATTCCTCCTTTTTGGAAAAGGAAGGCATTTTCACAGTTTTAGTGAAAAGAAAAGGTAATTTTGAGTCACGTTTGGTATTTTCTCTGATCACCCATTCAGTTTTGAAAGGTAATGATGCAGGGGTAGTGGCTGCTTTGGACAGTAATCCACTGTCGGGAACAGATTTTGGAGAAAAAATAGCTTGAACAGATTGATCAGTATGACCCACATGGTCTCTGGGATTCTGTTTGTTAGATAACACAGTTAAAACTTCCCTGGAGTGACTTTTTTCAGACTCAAATATATCAAGTAATTCTGAAATCCTAGACCCACTTTCCAACTTTTCAAATTCATATTCAGATGCTGTGTGTTTTGTCTCACTTGATCCTGATAATATATTAAGCCCATCGAAGACAGATGACTTCTGCCTACAATTGTTCAGATGTGAGAATGCTACATAATTATTATTATTATTCTTATTCAAATTCTCTTTACGATTTTCTAGCACCGCCTCATCAGTGTTAGTAACCTGTAAAACTTCTGCACCACCAGGCTCATTAATTTTTTCATTTTTCTCTTTCTCAGCACTCTGCACAGCCATGTTAATGCTGTCATTAAGATCCATTTCACTTTTCCTCCTGTCCTCAGAAACTCCAGTCTCGTTCACTTTCTCTTGCACATGCCTATTTTCTTCCTTCTCTTCTCTCCTTGTCTCACATGTTTTCATCTCAGTGATTCCTAAAACATTATCCTTTTGATATATATGGATAGGTTGCTGATATGGTTGCAAAGTAGGAATGCCATCTCTCTCTTTCCATTTGCCTTCTGCAAAATTACCATTTTCTAACTTTGGTTCACTTTTATCTTCTAGGGAATGGTCAGGAGACAAAGAGGTAATGATATCAGGGGGCCATTTTGGTTTACTCATTTTGAGATCATCTTCAATAGTAAAGGGTTTCCTAGGCGTTTCATTATATGGAGGCCAGGTAATTTTCAGTTTGCCCCTCTCACTGGACTTTTTCAAATTCTCTCCATTGCTTGAATTTGCATGCTGACTGAGAACATCAAGTGTTTGGAGTGTTGCTGGCATGTTCTTACTTAGATCTATTTCTTCTTTATGAACAAAGTCCCCTGAACTGCTTTGATTTTTACAGCGCCATCTCTCTTTATGTGGCTTGTGTCCAAAACCTTCATCATAATTTCCTTTAGATTTGAAAAGTTGCTTAAAATGAGGTTTACAGTAAATCTGTCCATGGAGTGATGCATAATTTCCCAAGCTGTCAAAACGGAGAAAAAAAACCAACAGTCCTTACACTATGTTGCATATCTACTGAAACTAACAAAGTACGGAACAGTTAAAATTACATGACCCAGGAGCAGTTAGGTGGCACAGTGGATAGAGCACCAACCCTGGAGTCAGGAAGACCTGAGTTCAAATATGACCTCAGACACTTATTACTTAGCTGTATGACCCTGGGCAAGTCATTTAACCCCATTGCCTTGCCCAAATATATATATTATATATATATATATACACATACATATATATGTATATGTATACATACATACATACACATATGTATATATACATATTTTATTTAGTATGAAAATTTATTTAGTTGAAAAATGGCTATTTGAAAGAATTAAAAATAAAGTATCTTGGTTAATTTAAGGTTTACTATGTTTAATGCCAATTTAAAAAACATCAGGATACTGTACTGATTTACTTACCACTAAAACTTAAAATTATAATAACCATAACACTTACTTCTCTTTAATTATCAAAAAGGAGTGTGATCTTATGTTCATCATAATGAATGTTAAACTAAACTATAGGAATAGATGGAGATAACTTTAAAAATTAAGCTGTTTGAATTAATGCAACAAAATATTACATAAGTTGCTATTTTGAAAAAATCCCTAGGGGTTGGTTTCCTTATGAATGTATCTCCTTAGCAAAGTTGGACACTGGGGAGGAAAATCAGTTTTTTAAGACTTTGAGATTAGGAATAAATAGGAACTTATTATATATTTAATTGTATTCCCTGCCTTCTTTAATGGAATCTAAACCTAATGTGTATTTTAAGTAGGTTAGGCCTGAAAGTCTTTAATCAAAGTGCCATACATGGTGATAACCCCCATTTTATCATCTCAGGATGACAAGTAATTCACTCCCATTTTTACTTATCAAAAATCAGACTCATTTAAATGCATTCAGCTCAAGGGTCCTGGAAGATGAATAAATTGGGACCATATTGCTAAGCTGTGTTTGCAGTCCCAGATATTTCCCAAATGAGCTGAGTATTTTTCTGTCATTGGTGTGGCCCTAAGACTTCAATTTATACAGAGATGATTATCACCTATGGAATGCTTTAGTTCTTACAATCCACATAGTGATTATGACTTTTTTAATAGTTGCTTTTTTGACATGAACAAGGAAAGATGATCATGAATTAGAAATTGGGTTGTTAAAAGAATATTTTCTAGGAGGAAAGAAAATATCATAGCTTTTCCCCTCTCTTTTATAAGTGATGACAATGGAATTCAAGTTCTATTAGGTCTTATCACTTTGAAAAACATTTCTTTTGAAGAAAGTGATAAAAAGAATATCACTATTGCTCTGTGGAATGAAGGAATGAATTTATTCTTCCATCTGTATAAATTCTGGAGTCCTCAAGTGATACATGGCTCTCCATTTTACTCTTCCAATTGGCCATTCCATTGTTTGGACTAAAACAAATCTCACAGTAAATACCCCATTCACGCTATAGATCATGGTGCTGTCACAAGTAAGGCTACTTGTCTTTGGCACCACTACCAATTACCAGCTTCACTTCTTGTATCCTACTCAGTCTCTTCCTTTAATATTTTCTTCTATTTTATTTTCTGCCTTTCTCCTTGCCAAGGGCTTCCCACTGCAACATCTCCACCTAAATGTGCTTTCCTTATCAGAATCCTCATGTTCCATACCTTAGTCTCCCTCCCTTACTAGAAGGCAATGTAGTGTGAGAGGAGAGGGTGTTAAGAGTTGGCATCAGAGGAGCTGTTAAAGTAGAACACAAAACTGATATACATACATAATACATAACTTTGGTGAGTTATTTATTAATCCTCTTGAGGCCTGCATTTCTGTAATTGGGAAATGCAATCTAAGGCAGACTAGAAGGCCAATAAGATTGCTTCCAGACCAAATTGTATAGTCCTATGAACTTAGCTTCTCTATGTCTCGTTCTCTCAGGGCCCTGCTTTCTGTTAGACAACTACTAGTTAATCTGATAACTGAACCATGACATATTAATAGGTACAAATGAGTTAATGCAGTCTATTTAGATTTTAGTAGGGACTGGTAGAAATAATACTTTAATTCAAATCTTAACTCTTTGGTGAATACTTCAAAATTCATAGTAAACTGGCAACATTATTTTGGTATAACCCATTCTGATTCATCCTGACTACCCATTCTGACAACCCATTCTTCCTAATGCATAGCTATGGCCCTCAGTGTACTATTTCAGATTCATTCTGAGTGTGAGTTTGGACCTAGTTGTTTTTTTGTTTTTGTTTTTTTGCAGTGCAATGGGATTAAATGCCCAAGGTCACACAGCTAGGTAATTATTAAGTGTCTGAGGCCAGATTTGACCTCAGGTCCTCCAGACTCTAGGGCTAGTGCTCCATCCACTTTGCCACCTAGCTGTGCCCTGAGCCTATTTTTAAAGATAAAATTGTCTAAAGTTGAGTAGATGAATCAATTATTTCTGCTTCTTATTGACCAAAAAAATACCCTGCACTATTTGATCCATCCCTGAAGGACTTAAACAGCCTTTACCTCAAAAGTCTAGAAAATAAGAAATCAGAATCTTCCCTTAGGGTATAATGAACATTCATGAATGCCTCCAGATCCATGCAACTTCACTTAACCAGGAGGTAGTCTGGACTTAACCATTCAAAATTTGGGGGTTTGCTTTAGTTCTGTTCCTAAAAACCTAGGAATATGAATCATGGACCTGGGGTGCCAATGAACATATACAAATAGAACCCTATTTGTGATTTAGATCATAGTCATACAATAAGGAATATATGACAGAAAGTCTGTCCTTTCCCCTGGGAAGAGATTAGACTAGAAAAGTCAAGGGTATATCTTCTCTCCATTAAAGTTTTGGATCATGATGTCACCAAGGTTTTCCTTCAGATTAAGAAAAGGATCCTTATCAAATGTCAATCAAAAATGAGGTCAACAAAATCTTAATAACTGTTAAATAAGATCTATTTTGAAAGGGGATCATTTGGTCAGCCAGTATAGACCAGAGAATTGACCTCACAATAAGGAAAATCTGAATTCAAATCCTGATTGGGCCACATGCTAATTATATCATTCTTTATATGGTTAATGCCCCAGGTAGCCAATTCAGATTTTTAAATCATGGAAAAGGCACTGACTTAAATTTACAGAGGAAGTTTCTCACCAGAGCTCCCTTTATCGATGATATCATAGGTCTAATTTAAAAAATAAAAGCTGCTTCAAGGTTTGCAGGAGAAGTACAATGAAGGGTATAATGAAAGTAGGATACAGGAGAGATAACTGTTTTGTCATTTTGATTACATAAATGAAACTGGCATTCATATCTGGGGAATTCATTTATTCCCCATCCCACTTCCCTTTATAAACAAAAATTAATTGCCTACTACTCATAAGACATTGTGGTAAATGCTAAGCACAACAAAGCAAACAGCAACAGCAGCAACAGTAAGAATTTAAATAGTTCTGTCCTCAAGGAGCTTCCAAGAAGCAAAAACAGCAACTAGTAACTGAAGAGAAAGGACAAGGCCATCTCTGAAAATGTATATCATAGAATATAATTTTGTAATGTAGTAAATTGTATATAATAATTGTAGTTATAAATGTGTCTAAATGGATAGATAAGAAGAAAGACCTATCCCATAATGTTTACCTTCTCCAAAGATCAAATTATCCTTCCCACCCACCCACTTACCTCAATTTACTACTGCAATGGTGGCATCGGAAACATGATTTATGAAAAATGTTCTTGTCTGCTGCCAGGCATTCCATTGGATAAACAGTTTTTTGACAAAGTGTACACATTTCCTTGTCCTGAAGTAGAAGTTTCTAGAAGGAAAATTTTACAAAGATCATGTGACATTTTCTTCAGGCATCTCTAACAAACAATAGTTACTATCTTTTAAAAATAATTCCATGCAGATAAAGGGCATTGCCATAATTCTAATTTTCACTGTTGGTCAGTCATGCAATGTTGACCACAATGCATCTGAAGCCAATATAATTCGGTAAGACTATGTGTCTTTATATAAGCATATGACTTTGTGTATGTTAACATTTATCACTGTAATTCTACATATCATAGCTACATATCAATAACAGAAAACATGTACATTTTTTTTTTACTAAAAGTAGCATATGATGATATGTTCTGTTCGTTTAATTGATAAAATAAAAAGAAATTTCTAAAATGTTCTATATACTCCCTAATCTTCTAAGATCAATAATTCGGAACTTGTGTATTGTTTTGAATAGCAGTTGTTTTACTATAATATAGAGATATCCTTAGGGCTATTTTTGAATGTGAGACTTAGCCCAAGACTAAGTAACCTTTTGAATTCTTGTATCTGATTTTTATAATTTTTTAGTTTCCTTTCCTTTCTGTTTATCATACAAAATAGGAAACAACCCATTAGCCTCTTCTATTTGTCGTTTCAAATTTGCTCTGTGCTTAAAACATAATAACCAAATTAAAGAATTATGCATAAATTATGCTCTGAGTGAGCCCTCCTTTCCCCTTCAAAAAAAAATCTCCTATAAGCAGATAAGATTTCATACATGGATTTTGTAGTATCTATCTTGGCTGCCAAGACATGTTTTATGTTTAATGTTTGATTTTCAGTTGAGTTCCAGATAAATGTGATATTATTCTTCCTCTTAGACCTGTTTCTTTGTGTTTGCCATGTGTTTCTGAACAGAAGTTGAGCATCTGAAATTGATTAGGCAGCTTTGCTTCATTATGCCAGAAGCAAAAACATCAAGGAACAACATTAACCTGTAAAACCAGACAATATGTTGCAAATATGATAGGGGCATAATTATTATTAGTGCTTCTATAATTTCCATTTTTGAATTTTATATTTCTTTCAATCTGCCTAGCAGAATTAACTAAAATAATGATTTTAGATATTTATATAAAATCTTTTTGCATGTGAAGCACTATTAATTGTTTAAAATTAAAAAGTGTGAATAGACAAAGTCCAAGTACAAAATTAATTTATCTCTGGAAACAACCCCTCATCACAACATATAATTTCATGTGCACGAGAATGGTCTTTTGAGAAATTCAATTGTGACTGACACTGAATAAAATGGAGCTTCAGGATAAAAGGAGAGTGACATTATAGACTACCTTAAACAAGCTCTATAGCAGTAAATAAATAAAAGGTCTAATTCAAGTTCTACTTATCCTTTGGTCAGAGAAGCAGATCAATAGGAAACCTTACAGCACATATGAACATTCTAAATTGTTTCTTGGATTATTACTAGGCTGTATTGAACTCCAACACAAATACCACTTAACTCTGGCAGTTAAGAGTATGTCAAGAGTAGATCAGGGCATGTTTTTGAACATTTTCTAAAATACACTGATAAAATACTATCATTGGTAAAATATTAAAGATGAAATACCAACATTTTAATCTTAATTTATTTGATTAGAGGTTCAAAATTTAAAGGGAACATCAGAAGTATCATAGGATTGTAGATTGAGGAAAAAATGGATCTCAGAGATCATCTAGAACCCCCATATTTTACAGATGAAGAAATTGAGATCTATACTAGAGATGCGATTTGTTCAGATCACCCAGGTAATAAATGACTGTAAAGTTTGTAGGTCTTTTGGTTCCAAAAATAGCACTTTCCTTCAATAAACAATGATAATTATATTTTGCCTTTTATTTCTCATGTGCTGTTGCTTCAAATCCACATTTACCTTAACAAGTCTATGCTTTAAAAACTAGCCCTTTTACTAATTTGTTTCAACCAGAATAGATCATTTAAATCCAATGTCTATGAAAAGGAAGTGTTATTATAGTAAAAGCCAGCCAGGAGAGAGTGAAAAGGCAAGAGTAATGGACACATTTGTTAGTATGTATTTATGTTGTTTGAATATATGCACACACTTCATTAATGCAAAACACTATGGTTAGTGGGCTCATGAGGCCTTAATTGGTTAATCTTTCTTCACACTTCAAAACTCATGCTTTGTAGATTCATTTACCACTTCTAAAAGCAGCTTCTTCATGAAAGCTACTCCTTGTTTCAGTTGCAGAGGTATCTGAAACAGCATATCCCAGACTTTTGAAGACTCTCTCACTTTCCTGCCATGTCTTTTGAAAATTCCTCAGTAGTTCTTCTGGTGAATCTTCTACAGAGATATCCAAAATGTGGCCAGCAATGACATCTTCATAGGTTGGTGGGGCATGCTTGAAGTCAAAGCCAGATTTAGCTGCTTCAGAGTTCTGTGCTGAAGAACCTACTGTCCTTGACCCAGAAATTTTATTTTGATATGCATTCATTCCTGAAAAATGTTCTCTTATGGACTTTGCTTCAGAGGACTCTATGGGTTGTTTATATGGAACTTTCTTCTGGGGATCATTGGAATGGCTGTAAGAAAAGTTTCTGTAACTGCTGTTTATGCTTTCACTTTCCATAGCAGATAATTCACATTCTTTCTTGCTAAAGGCATGCATTTCCTGTCTTAGGTTATGGTTTACTTCACCATTTGCATAAACTCTTCTATTTGACTTTGCCTCAAAAATTGGGTCATTCTGAAATTTCCCCACCCATCCATTTGTTTCACTTTCATGGCCCTTTATTACATTTTCAGCCACATGGACTGTTTGATTGGAGGCTTCATATATTTTAGAGTGCCCTGATAAGCCTACTTGAGGGACTTCAACTTTGTGTATGATTTCAATTGAATCAAAACTTTCAGTATCTGGCACTATGTGCCCTCTGATGTCGACTCCATCCCTGTGAACATAGGTCTCCCTTTTTCCTACTTGCTGAACTTCCTCTTGTGATTCCTTGGCTTCTATGACAGTATTGGCAGTATTGGCAGTGACATGAGATACCTTTATAGGTATTGGGGTTTCTGTCTTAATTTGACGTCTCAGTGTAGCGGGTGACTTGACTATTTCAGTTCTTTTTTCTACAACTGGACCCGGAGTTACTGACTGATGGTGACATGTCCTTTGGGATAATTTTGCTGTAGTGTCTTTTAATTTGGCAAGTTGTTCAGAGTGACTCCTAGGGGGAGAAGGAGAGACTGATGCTTGGTGACCTCGGGATGGTGGTGTTGTCGATCTACTTCGGGAAGGAAGAATGGGTACATTTTCTTTCTTCACAGGAGACAAGGAGGGTCTGTTCACAGTAGGAATCTCAGTTCGTCGGGCAGTAGACTCAATTGTTATGAAAGTAGGTGATGGTGAACGTTGTTTTAAAGATGGAGAAATAGTTCTACATTCTACCCGTTTAATTTCCTGTTGGGATTTCACCTTTTGATGAGATTCTTTTTCTTCTATCATTTTCTTCTCTTTCTGGACTGTTTGGCTAGACCCAACACTAATGTTTGCTAAATGAAGAGAAGCTCCACTAGGTTGGAATTTCTCTTTTTGATGAGATTCTTTTTCTTCTATAATTTTCTCCTCTTTCTGGACTATTTTGCTAGACCCAACATTAATGTTTGCTAAGTGAAGAGAAGCTCCACTAGGATGGGATTTCATATTTTGATGAGATTCTTTTCCTTTCATAATTTTCTCCTCTTTCTGAAGTTTTTTATTAGAATCAGCACCAATGCTTAATCTTTGGGCAGATGTTTCATTAGGAGGTTCAATTCTCAATTTCCCTGCTTTTGAGGAGTTCATGTACATTTGGATGGTGTTCTCACAAGAAATAAGCATTTCTTCCACTTCAGTTTTAATATGTATTATTTCCTCTTTCACTTTTTCTAAGTTATTATCCATGGCGATACGAGTTCCATATTCTTTTCTTTGCTCATTCATCAACCATTCTGGGATAATATTCAGTAACAGCTGAAATGTTTTAATATTTTTATTTGGTTCTGTTTCAAATTGTTTCACACGAGACAGAACCTGCTGTAGTTCTTCACGTTTTCTTAAGAACTCCAATATATTTATAGCACATTTTCCATCATTATCATGCTGGGAACGTTGCTGGGAAGAAAATAAAATCTTATTCTCTGTTATCTTTTCCTTAGAATCATTAGGGGGGGCTTGTTTCTGCTGTACATCCTTTACTGCAAGGTATTCTTCTTTCACACCATTATATTGCTGGGGTAATTTTTTATGTTTGACTTCACTGTCAGAAGTGTGAATCTGTGCCTGCTGAAACTTTTGTGTTGAGTCAATGTCTGCATCAATAACTTTTTGCTGGATGACTTTTTCTGATGTTTTATTCTTAGAATGTTCTTGTTTACTTTCAACTATTAGTTTTTGTTGCTTTGGACCAACTACTTCCTGTGTCTGGTTTTCTTCTTGGGTTAGTACAACTTTCTTGTTCACTAATTCCATTCTTTCTTTTTGCTTCTTATAAACTTTATCTGATTCTATTTCTTGTTTTTTCTCTGAGAGATTGGTAGGTATTTTATCCATTTCTCGCTTTTCCTTCATATGTAACTGATGACATTCCTCAGAAGTATTTTGTTTATTTCTAATAACTGTACTTATTTCATTTTTTTGACTTTCCTGATGTTCTTGTTTAGTCATGGTTTGAACAGTAGCAACTGGTTGCGTTTGGCCAATCTTGAAATCTTGGGATATTTTATTTAAGCTTAGTTCTAGAGTTGGGAATTTGACACTTTTTGCTTTCAAGTTTGGGCATCCTGACTTGTTTGGGGATGAGTACAATTGCTTCTCATTAAATTCCTGCTGTTTTAAATGAGAAGTATATGCTTGGTTTGTTTGTTCCATTTGATGAGCTAAACTATGTTGCACAATGTCCCTTGAACTTTGAAGAGCTTCCTTTTGAATGCATTCTTTGTCTATGGATGTGAACAAGACTTTGTGGAGCTTCTGGGCAGCTAATGACACTGCTGATGATTCAGATATCTGGTTTTCAGTAGAAGTCCCTTTGGTTTGGAGACTTACTTGGTACTTAGAATTTGATTGTGTGATCTCTGTGGCTGCTGTAGGCAAGGAAACTTCTTCCTTTGATTTCTGTGATGGTGTTATTTCAGACTGTAATTCAATTCCATTATGACTTTCAGTTTTGACTATGTGGTGGCAAGAGCTTTGATGTTTCTGTTTTTCAATCTCCTCCCTTTGTTGCCTGTATTTTTCTTCAGCAATCATTAGAGGGGTTTTGAATTTTCTAATATATGGCTTAGGACTTGTCTGTTCAGAATCTAAAGGAAGAGAATGACTTTTAACAAGAGATGAGACCTTTTTTTCTTTGGGAGGTGATGCTTCCTGAACAATCTGAATGGAAGGTTTCATGGGTTCAGCAGTGGATGATTGTTGCTTTTCTTTCGAAGTCTCAGTATCCATTTTCTCTTTTGTCTGGGTGTGCTCCACACTGCTCTTCATCATCACTGCACTTTGCTCCTGTATTTTGGTCATTGTAGTTCCTATAGTTGATTGAAGAGGAAGTGGTTTCATTTTTGGATTGATATTACATTCATTTAACTGTTTAAAGAATTTTGCTTTGGGGAGCTTGGGAGATGGTGGAAATGCTATTGACTTTCCTGTTAAGGATCTGGTCCTTGAATGAGTTTGTACTGACTCTTGACAGTGTTGCTGAACATTCTCTTTACTGTCTTCTGCTTGAATTGTGGAAGACAAAAGATGTATCGGTTTCTGTGGTGGAGGAGGTGGGGGAGACAAAAAGGTAGATGGACATTCTCTCTCTGCTTTGTCATCCGCTGGTAGAGGTGGGGGAGGGAGGCAGGGAAAGTCATCAAATTCAGTCTTCATCTTTTCTGTGGATGGCAATGAAGAAAACTCATGTTTATCAGGCAACATCATTAAAGGAGGTGGAGGAGGTAGAGGAAATTCAATTTCAGATGATGCATTGGAAGGTGGAGGTGGAGGTGGAGATGGAGGTGGAAGTGAGGAAATAGTTTCAGCTGTATTACCCACAGCAGCCAATTTAACTGGACTACAGAATTTTTTCACAGACACATTTAAGTTTGCTGAGACATCCATCTTTGTTGGAAAGTTCTCATTTTTCTGATGAAAATCAATCCTTTTATTCCTTTCTGTTGTTGCTTTAAATTTTCCATGCTTTCCTTTTGAATTTTTTTCTTCAGATACATTGTCAATATCCTGTTTGAGGAACAAAGGAACAAAAGGCTGTTTTTGCTGAAAGTTCATTTCATTCCTTTGAAAAATCTCACTATCATGATGTACTTGTCTCATTTCATCCTTAAGTAAAGTGCCAGTAATTCCATATGTCTTATTGCTATTAACTGGGATGCTAACTGGGTGGGGGCAAGCATAAGGCTTGCAACTGGGTGCCTTTTTAGTCTTTTTTGGACTTCCTTCGTGGGAAGACTCCCTGGTTTGCTGACCACTGCTTAGCATACACATGAGATTCTGTTGCATTTTTTCAGTAACCAAGTCAGCACTAGAGCCATCATCCTTTTCCTGAACAGTACCCATCTCTGATTCCTCAGTTCTTACATTTTTCTGAACTGAGTTATAAGAATCTACCTGGTTCCTCATATGTTCCTTTCTAAGATATTGTGCTCTTGATGCATCAGTTTGGATGCTGTTTTGATCTCCATCCTGGGCCAAATTTTCAGCAGTGTTGTAGTGTGAATCATTTAATCTTTGGAGGCTCTTCTCAAGGGCATCATAGTTTTGGTCACGACCTATGACAATTTTTATAGTGCCTTTGGGAGCTTGTTGTGGGAAAATCTCACTATTATCTACTTTTGAATATTCATGAAAAGATTTGACTACAGTTTGTTTAAGTACTCCAAATTTATCTTGGTATTGGACTCCTTGCTCAAATGACTCAGATTTTGGCTGCAAGACCCTTTTTGTGTCCCAGGGGATGGTTACCTGCCTGTTCTGGGTTTTGTGTTCTTCAGTGGAATCTACCAGATCATGCCTCACAGCCTGCATCTCTCCTTGGATTGCATTTTCTTCATCTACCTTCTTGAAAGACTGTTGGTCTTTCAGTACTCTTAATGTTGCCTCAAGGTCATCTCGGATAAGCTCCTTTTTCAGAATTTCAGTCTTTGTGTTTACTGCTTTTTCGAGAGATTCAATAGCTTGTTTAATATCACCAGGGATAATATCAGGTTTCTCAGTTTCTTTCCATTGGTGGCTTGCTTCTTGAAGAGACTTCAATGTGGCAAGCATGTCAGCTTTCATAATTTCTTCCCTTTTTGTAACTGTTTTCTGATTTATGGCCTCACTGAGGGAATTTAGGGTTGTTTTCAAATCACCTTTTACAATTTCTTCTTTAGGTACCTGATAGGATGTATTCTGAGGTTCTCTCATGAACACCTTAACTGTATTTTGTACATCCCCTGGGATGATGTCAGTTTCATTAATAGTTCGTTCAATATGAGGTTTCCTTTTCATTAGCATCCACTTTGTGCCTTCAACATCACCACCGATTATCTCCTCTTCTTCATGTTTCCTAGAAGTAAGGGTTTCATCTGACCCTGTCTGGAGTAGTTTGAGGTAATCTAATGCTCCAGTTTCTATGCATGTTGTGAAAAACTGAACGTTTCCCCTCTCTGATGCATCTACTTTAGTCTTTTTTGCTATTTCATAGTTTGCAGCAGAAGAAAACAAGCTGTGAATAGTGCGTTTTACATCTCCACCTATTATTTCTTCATGCTCTATTTTGTTATTGTTATCATTTTCATGAAGAAGACAATAGATTGTCATGTTAATATCCCCTCTTTCATCTTCCTGAATTATGATGCCTTGTTTTACAGATTGTTTCTCAATGAACAAATTTTTAATTGTTTGTTGAATATCCCCTCCCACTATTTCTTCTTTTTCATATTGGGTTTCTTTAGATCTGTTTAATAACTGTGTTTTGGTCAAACTGACATTGCCTTTTTCTTCTTCATTGACTAAAATCTCTCTTTTGGCATCATTTTTTTGGGAAAGTAGGTTCATCATTATAGTTCTGATATCTCCTCTAATAACATCTTCTTTTTGTATTTCAGGAGATTCTTGATTCATTAGTTTGTACTTAGCCATTCGAACATTACCAACTTCATTTGCTTCAATGATAATTCCATGAGATTCAATCACTTTTTGTGAATATAGTTCTTTTAAAGTTTCTTTAATGCTCTTTCCAATAATTTCCTCCTTTTCCACTTTATTTTCATTAAATTCATGAAGGGGTGTTGTTTCAAAGAGCCATGTTGTGGTTTTGACATCAGAGGGAGGGATTTTTTCCTTGGTTATTTCTGTGATATATTCATCTGTTTCTTTAATAGAATCTAAAGTCTGATTTTCAAAAAGCCATATTGCCTGTTTGACATCACCTTTCAGTACATCTTCTTTTGTGACTTTCTTGATATTCTCATAATCTGATCCCTCTCCTCTCAACTCATCTAGGGTGTGAGTTTCAAACAGCCAAGTAGATGTTTTAACATTACCCTGTTGTATTTCATTGACACTAACTGTTCTAACATATGTTCTTTTATCAGACTCTTCAGATTCAAATAGATGCTTATGATATTTCACATTTCCATCCTGCACACAATCAATAGTGGGAGCAATTACATTTGTCCCTTTTGAAATTGTATCTAATGGTTGTGTTTCAAATCTATATCTGATAGAACTGACATCTCCTTTCTGAATATCCTCTTGTGTGACTGATTTGATAACATATACATTATCTGATTCATTAATAGAATCTAAAGGTTTTGTTTCAAATAGCCACCTAGTCCCACATACATCTCCATGAATCACTTCTTCTTTCTTAACTGTTGTCACTTCATGATAATACCCTTCTTTGTCTTGAATAGCATAGAGTGGTTGAGTTTCAAATAGCATTCTATAGTTTTTCACATTTCCCTTTAATATTTCATCTTTGCTAGTGGTTTTTTCAGTGCTGATCTCTTCAGATTTGTCTTTAATCTGGTCCAAAGAAAAAGTCTCAAAAATAAAGCAACCCTTTCTCACATTTCCACCTTGTATGTCTTTCACTGTCTTGACTAATTCATCACCTTCTTGGCTTTCTTTTATCATATCAATAGGTTGGTTTTCAAAGAGCCACCTGCAATTTAAAACATTGCCTTTCTGAATATCTTCAACCTGTAGTGTTTTGATCTTTTTCAAAAACTCTGAGCTGGAACTCATAGAATCCAAGGATTGATTTTCAAACTTGTATTTCATGCTAGAGACATCCCCAGCCTGAATATCCACTTCCACTGACTTGATTTCCTTTCCTTCTTCTCCTTGTATGTTATCTAAGTTTTCTGTCTCAAAAAGCAAGCAGGCTGTGCGGACATCCCTGCCTTGGATGTCCTCCTGTTTTACAGTTTGGAGTTTTACTTCTTCTGAGTCATTTTTTATTGCATCGAGTGGTTGAGTTTCAAAAAGCCAAGTACACGTTTTGACATCTCCTTTATGAATTTCTTCACTGTCAGTCATTATTTCTGTCTTGTCATAAAGGGACTCCATTGGCTGGGTTTCAAACAACCATGTGTAGGTTTTTACATCCCCTTTAATAATATCTGTAGTTTGCTGTTTTTTACTTTCTTCATCTTCCACCTTATTAAAATATTTAATAGAATCTAGAGGCTGCGTTTCAAACAGCCATTTAGCAGACTTCACATCACCAGACTGTATTTCTTGTGTAGATATTCCTTTGATAACCTGATATTTATGAATGCTCTCATCAAATTGATCAATAGGCCTAGTTTCAAATAACCATCTACAACTTCGCACATCTCCTCTTAGTATTTCTTCTTGTTGAACTGTTTTAACTTCATGATATCTTCCTAGATGATCCTGGATAGCATATAGGGGAGTTGTCTCAAAGAGAGATTTATTGAACTCTACAGCACCTCTGGTCACTCCTTCCACCTGTATTTTATGTGATTTGTCAAACTTAACTAAATCGTTTGATTCAAAGGTATGTGTGTGGCTTCTAACATTCCCTCTATCAATCTCTTCAAGTTTAACTGTTCTTATATATTCTTTCTCCTCCTTCCTAATCTCTTCTAGAGATTGAGTCTCAAAAATCCATTTCTGGTGCCTTACATCTCCTTTTTCTTCTTCAGAGGCAACTATTTTTTGAAGTTTACCAACTTCTGGACTATCTTTTAAAATATCCATTGGAAGTGTTTCAAATAAGTACTTGGTGGCTTTTACATCACCACCTATTATTTCTTCTGCTGGCAAAGGATTTGAATCCGTGGCTTCTTTTAGGGTATCTAAGGGGTGAGTTTCAAACATCCAACACTTTCTGGAGACATCAGTACCTACAATAGTTTCCTTTTCAATGATGGACATTTCAGATTCTTCTTTGATGGACTCCAGAGGTTGAGTTTCAAATAGCCACTTTGCCTTACTCACTCCACCTTTGATGTTTTCTTCCATGGATATTCCACGGACAACTTTAACTTCGGTAACATCTTTGTTTATCATGTCTAATGGTTGTGTCTCAAACATCCAACGTGCTGTTCTCACATCCCCCTTTTCAACATCTTCCCTATGAACAGTTTTAATCTCAAGAATTTGTCCTAAGTTATCTTTGATAACATACAGTGGTTGAGTTTCAAAGTATTTTATGCTTCTCTTCACATTCCCTTTAATCTCTTTGAGTTCAGATCTGAGTTGAAGTAAGTTAGCTTCATCCACTGAGTATAGCTGCCCAAGTTGGTCAAGATTCTGAGTTTCAAACAGGTATTTCACAGTCTTGACATTACCTCCAGTTATATCTATAATGGAAATTCCTTCTTCCCCTTCTGGTTGGTCCTGATAAATTTTGTTCATTGAATCTAGTGGTTGTGTTTCAAACATCCATGTGGTTGTGCGCACATCTCCCCTGGCTAGTTCTGGAACTTTCAAATCACTATCTGTGGATTCCAAAGAATGAACCCCTAATGTATCTATTGGCTGGGTTTCAAACATCCATGTGGCATATTTCACATCACCCCCAGCAATTATTTCTTGTTCAACAACACTTTTTTTGCTGGTGCTTTCACCAGGAGATTGGTCTTTGATGGAATCTAAAGGCTGGTTTTCAAAAATCCATCTCATGGACTGTACTTCTCCCTTCAGAATTTCATCCCATTCAAGAACTTCTCTTTCAGGGTTCAGACACTTTTGATTGTTGCCACTGGTATTTTCAAAAGCATAACAGGTTTGCTGCACATCTGCAAAATCAGAATCTCCTGTGTCTACCTGATGACATACAATCTCAGAAACATCACTGATATAATCTTTTTCCAAGTTTTTTCTTAATTCAGGATGGATGTGTTTGTATAAGCGATTTAATTCATATAAGTTTCTTTGCTTTGAATATAAATCTTTGGGCATTGGAAATTTTCCAGGGGGTCTAAGGAGTTCAGGGGACTGGGAAAATGTTGTCACATCTGCTAATACTGGCACTGCTTCAAGTGGGGGAGGAGGAAAATCTTCTGTTTTTCCAAAATCCATGGTGTTAAACTGTGCAGGAGATGAAGAAGTAGAACTGTATTCTGTATGCCTTGTGGCTGATGTATTCTGCCTCTGACTGGCTGAAGTACTGGCAGTTACACAAGTGACAACTGGAGATGACCACATAGTTTCTTTATATTCATTGTCAATCTTTAGGGAACAAAAATTCATATTTTAAGAGTGAGAGGGGGAAAAAAGAGACTTTGTAGGGCATGGTCATAACATTTCCAAACAAAGTGGCCTGGTCTGGTAATATCAGCAATTTGGGTATTAGGAAGACAACATACTCCATTTAAATGGTTACATCCTACAATCTAGTGATGCTGAATAATTATGTTTCATATGTAATACATCCACTATCTTCATTTCATAACATATCTACATTTCATATAATACTGATATTTAACTTTACTTAATTTGTCATAAATAAGTAATCTGAAGAAAAGCAACAGAAACTCAAGATATTTTCAACCATTCCTCTTGCCCAGGAGTCTAAACAGAGGCATGACATAGAAAGAAGTAGATGAAATCAATATAAAATGTATTTTATGATTTTATCTATGTACATGACAGTTTTGACAACTTCACATTAAGAGATAGGTTGATTTCCACCCCCATTCTCCCAACCCCCTCAATTAAAAAGTCTTTTTTCCCCCAACAAAAACATAGTAACAGTTCTCCCTGTCTTTAATTTTGATTGATTCAATATTCTTCCTGGTAGTGTGTACCCCAGTTTTAAGGTGTGTTTTTAAATTTTTAAAATCATTTAGTTGCCAAGAATAGAGATGCAGTAATTTGAAATACTACATATTCTATTCTAGGCTGGCGTTTAATGTATATATTAACTCCTTCTTCCATCCCACCAACTGAGATCCTTGTTGAATTGCCTACCTTAATATGTTTGGCTGGAGTTGCTATATCTCTATCAGATTGAAGGACCTTTTCTTGGGCTGTCTTTTCAAAGTGCTGTTTTAAAAACTGCGTTGAAACCTTTGGTATCTCTTCATCCTCAGGTGTGTCAATAACTGCAGTCACAAAAGAACAATAGGAGATTTTTCTCAGTTACTGTTTTTGAAGGACAGACTTTTTAATGGAGTGAAATGAAAAGAAGAGGCACACTTGCATTCTCTTTTGAGCCTTAATTTTCACATTTTCATTACTAAAAATATTGGGAAAAAAATCTACACACTTTCCACATGGCTATGAAAATAGTACTTATTTCCTAGTCACTACTCAACAGGACTAAATATTTAGAGGTAAGCATCAACCCATACAATAATCAGAGGGATTGGGTTTGTTAGCATAGGGAATAAATATACCCCAAAATTGGAAGACATAAACTACATTAAAAGTTAGAAAAAAACAAGAGTTTGTTTCCTACATCTGTCACTTACCAGTTATGTACCTATTGGCATATTTTTTAAATCCTTTAAGCTTCAATTTCTTCATGAATAGAAGGAAATAATGATGACAACCTCTCAGGAATATTCTTTAAGTAAGGTTTAAGTAAGTCAATGTATATATGATAAATTGAAGCCTGTTTTTTTTTATTAGCAAGAATGTAGCCAAGGAAGGGACAGGCTTATGACTTGATTATCTTCCTTTAGTTTTGCTATTTCTTATATTCATTTTCAATCTATACCCAAATGATCTTAAGGGACATGGGACTGAATGAAATCACAGTCTCTCATATTCACATAGGCCCTTTGATGCTTTGTCTAACTTAGCTCCAAAGATCCTTTGGGGGCAGAGGATAAAGTTTGGCAACTAGAAACAGACAGGAGTTAAAGGAAATTTTCTAGCACTAAATTAGAGGGCAGGGTGGGGAACAATTTAAGACTTTCTGATACTGAAAGAGGAATTGTTCAAAAGGATAGAATTAATCTTAGTCTGGGCTTTTTGAAAAAAGAAATTTGACTGTGATAGTAGCCTAGCTATTAAAAAAAATGTCTAGTTGATCTGTTTCTGAAAAAGATTCAATAGTTAAAACACGCTAGCAGTTGGAAGACTAAATGACCACTGGGCATCCTAGAGTAATGAAGCCCAGAAGCTAGAAGCTAAAGAAGAGCAGAAAGAGTAAGAAAGAGAATTGTTATGCTCAATAGGAAAGATTCTCTTTCTAATTAAATTTCCCCAAGGCTCTATAGCTTACTTTTATAAAATTGATGCTGAATTTCATCCTTTGTGCTGCTTTGATTCCTTGCATTGTCTTAAGATTTGGGTTTTTATTTTTAATTAATATTTGATTGAGAGCATTAATAATTTCTAATATACTTTTATTTTAAGGATTCATTTAGGATTTTTAGGATTATTTTTAGGATATATGCTTTGTTTTTGTTTCCCTTAGTCAAGAGTTATTATGTAGAACCTTTCTACTGTATAAAGTGCTAAATAATTGCACAATCATCTATTCTCTTTCAGCATGTTTTTAAAAGTTTTCTTAAGCTACTTCTGACATGGTGGTATTTGATCTCTGCCATTAGTTTTTCTAAATAATGTTACATTTCCTTCTATTACCCCCACTATGGCAATATCTATAGTATATACTGTTGAATACAGGTCTTGAAAGGTTTATTCTTGGGTTAAAATATTATGGAAAAATGTGTTAATCCATGATGATTAGTGCTGTCAGATTTTTTTGAAAATCCAATTTTAGTAACTTGGTCTAATAGTTGTAAATATTCTGCTGAAATAGCTTTTCAAAAGTAAAAATTCAATTTAATGTATACCCATCTTTTCAGACTCATTTAAAGCATTGGCATTATTTTTGGTCACCTACTTCATTACTAGGTGGTGCTATTGAGTGAATTTTTAATGCATTCAAATGCTTAAGTTCTTTCTTCTTCAGGTTGAAATAATCTTCTCAGTCTTTATTTTTACTTCATCTAATCTGGATAAGGTAAGAAAGTTATATTAACTTGTATTAAGCAAGTTGTTTAAATTGGAATACTGAGAAAAAAACAGACTAAAGTATGAGTAATACCATTTCCCAGTTTTGTTATAATGCAGTGCTGGCATATGATAAAAATGACTATGTCTTCAATTAGTAGACGTTCACTTGTGGATTATTCTCTTTAGTTTTTGATTTTACTAAACCAGAGTATTAATAGCAGGTGGGACATGGCTATCTTATTTTTCCTTATGTGTCTTTTACTATGCTAGTCTAAGTCTTCTATTTCTTAGATTCATAGAAACATATTTTTTTAATAGCAGTTGAGTTTTAACCCAATTAGTGACATCATCAGAATCCAAGAGGCCAGAATCTAGTTCCCTGTCAGTCCTTCACAGCTGCCAAATGTGGTAGATTTCTCTAACATACCCTTGCTTTTCTAGTGTCTTGTTTTATTCATTACAAGGCTTTGAATTGGTTACCATTAATTAACTATGGTCACTATTAAAATAATTCAGTTAATATGCTGTTATAAATACAAATTGTAACAATTATCATAGAACATAATTATGTGTATATAAGTATATATATGCATACATACATGTATATGCATATGAGTCTAAATACGCATAGACATCTCAACATCTTCAAGACAATGACTCATACTTCATGAGTCCAAATGTGGACTCATATAATTTGATAGAGATAAATATTATTATACTGGCAATGAGTACGTGAAATATACATTTGGAGAAGGTAAAAAGTTTTCTTGAAGCAAAATAAAATGAATTACCTGTTTCTTGAACATACTGACTGGAACGAGAGGCCTGATTTATTTCTTGAGTTTGTTTTTTAAGATGAGAGACCTGCTTAAGAAATAAATTTAAATGAATATTTAAATATTAGAAATATGTTGAAATGTATGTAAAGAGATAGCATTTGCAATTTTCATCTAATATTTCAAAGGATACTAAGAGATGCAATCAAATCTTTAATTTTTTTATCCTCACTATTCATGAATTCTGAGATAGAGCTATGATACACAATCCCACAATCCCAGGTCTCTCCTTGATTTCCTCTGCCCCAATCCAAATACTTGCTAAACCTGGTCAATTCCTCCTTCACAATTCTCTGACAGTTATCCTATATATTCCATTGATGTGATCATCATCAAAGTTCATATTCTCATGTCCTCTCATGTGTACTACTACAAGAGTCTCCTAAATAGTCCCTTTCTTTCTAGGATTTCCTTCTCTACTTCAGGAGCCTCCACACAATTGCCAAAATGAATTTTCTATACCACATATTTTACCATTTTACTCCCTTACACAAAAGTCTTTATTTGTTCCTTATTGTCTCTGGCATAGAATATAAACCCATTAGCTGAACTTTTAAAGTTCTCCATGTTTTTGACTCCCATATATTTTTAAAAATTTTTTACCTATTATTCAATTTCAAATAATTTCTATACTCCAGTCAAATTGATCTTCTAGGTATCTTCTGTCTCTGTCTTTATTCAGTCTGACTCAGAGACTTGGAATGCTTTTTTGTAACCTCTGCTCAGGTAACCTCACACCTATCAAGCCTTTATCCCCTTAGATAATAATTCTCTAACTTCTGAAATGATAGTATACATGTTATACATATTTATATGTATATACTTTCCCTCATAAAAAGTAAGATTGTTTTTGCATTTTTTCCTTTTAAACATAGCATATAGTACAGTGCCTTATGCAACAATAGTGTTTAACAAATGTTTATCAATTGAGATTATTTTAAACTGAAATCAGACTAATTTTCATGATAATATAGTATCAATGGCTCTGGGCATGTATTTTTTCCTTCAGTATTTGCCTAAATCAAAGTAGGAAGATAGTTACAATATTTCAAGATATGATTTCCTTAAATGTAATAAATGAAAATTAAACCAAATATTAAATGACAAAAAAAGAATCTCAAAAGAATTTTGAACAGTATTTTCTTAAATTCTTACCTCGATTTGAGGTGTTTTAGAAGTCACTTGTTCATATCCTTCAACTTCATGGTGATTACTAGCAATGTTGATATGACTTCTGCTTGTTGCCTCCTGAATAGCAATAGAAGTAATCAAAAATTATTAGTTGAATTAATAATATCCATTTCTTAGCCTTACACAGTGATCAATTTATTTGATAAAAACAAAGTTCTAATATGACTCAAAAATTTGAGTAATGTATTGATTTTTTCCTAATGAAATGTGTCCTGGAGATATGTTCTTTGAACTTCATAGAATTCAAAAATAATGGCAAAAGTATTCACTATAAGGCAATAAGAGCCTTAAGCTAGGGAGATCAATGATGCTCATTGCAGGTAGGTGGCAGTTGGGGACTCAGGTTAAAACAGAGGTTAATTAGAATGCTATGACAATTCTTACAGATTTTTTTTTAAACTGAAGAGGTCAAGGTAGGAAAAGTTACAACGAAAATGCTTATCAGTTTGGGACTGGCTAAACAAATTGTGGTTCATGAATGTAATGTAATATTACTATGAATTAAAATATAATGAATAAGATGATACAGTGAAATATGAGGTAATTTACCAGATCTGATACAGAAAGTAAAAAGTTAATAGGACCAAGGAAACAATATGCACAATGGCTAAAAATGATTTAAATGGAAATAACAACCACAAACAATCAAAAATGAATGTCACATTATAAATTAGAAAAAAAAATATTTATCTCCATAGAAGAGATATGAAATGACATCCTACCTCCCATTTTGTAGAGGTGGGGGGAATGTATGACTAGGCGACATTAAATATATTTTCAGACTTTTTTTGATACCCTAATAAGTTTTATAGATTTTAAAAAAATTACTATTTGCTCTATGGAATGGTTTTCTAAGAAAGGTAAAAAATATTGACAGAACTTTCATACATGCTAAAAAGTGTTTATTAAAAATTCTTTTAAGAAACAAGTTTGGAAGCATTTTGAAGGTTTGCATATCCATGGAGGAAAAAAATTCTAAGCAAATATTTAGTAAACCAAGAAACTGAAAAATATAGGAGCTCAAAACTCAGAGACTATGAGAAAAGAAAGTGTAGCATTGTATTTGATATTACATAACTCTATAGATGATTCAGTCATGAAGGAGAAATAATTAACAACCAATTTTGTCATCTGTAAGAGAGAAAGCTTATATGTACAAGAGAAAAAGGGTTGACTATTGTGAAGTTTAGAAACAGCTTTTCTTAAATCATTTGTGGAGAATTATTAAACTTTTAAACTTTATTCACTTGGAGTGAAAAACAATCCAAAGCCTATCATTTGTAATTTATTTTGGCAGAGGATGCCCCAAATATGAGCAATATAAATACACATAAATTTAATTTAGAGTAGTGAACTCCTACTTGGGCACTGGTGTGCTATTTCTAAATAGAACTGTAATTGCTATACTCGTTTGGTATGTTAGTGGTCAATGTATCAATTTTAGTGCCCCTTGGTTGCAGTAACTTATAGATAATCCTTCTTGAAAAATATTGCAAGATTTGTGTTTCTGTCATTAAGTGTGCTGCATTCCTCCCTCTCCTCTGTGCTGCTTAACTTTTAAATCCGACTCATTTTTTGTTTGTTGTTAACACAGTTACTGGATCTTATTATACAGAAGCACAGGTAAAAGAATAGAGTGATATATGTTTAGGGAGAAAAATCAAAATGCCTGAATATGATTCAATAAGAATCCTGGCCAAAACTGTTTGTAAATTCATATTAAATAATCAGCAAACTGGGTAATTAAATTCAATCTATTATAGGAATGAGGTAAAAAGGAAAAAAAATGTTTTGAGAAAAGTGTCCAGCCAGGAGTCAGTCACCTGAATACTTGAAAACCAGTTTCAAATCCTCTACCAACTAGCCCTGATGACCTTTGGGAAGTTCCCTAAAATCATGTTACTCAGAGTTGTTGTTAAAATAACTCACAGGCTGTTTTGAGAATGATTGAAAGGAAAAACAGGAAATTATAAGCAAATGCAAACTATTATTTTGTCTGTAGTATTGTGGTTGATAGAGGATTGTCCACAGCATCAGACAGATACATCTTTATATCCCATCTCTGTCATAAACTAGTTATGTGTTTATATGTACCAAGTCAGTTTACCTCTCATTGCTCTAAGATAATAATTAGTTTTGATAGAGGGAGTGTCCTCATTCAGAATTTCCACCATCAATTAAATCACAGGTCTAGTGCCTCTTGGTATCCCTGTACATTTTTTTTAAACTGTGTTATCTCAAATTTAGCTTTATACTTGATAATGGATATTACAATAACCCCTTGTTGGTTAGAGAAACCTCCTGGAACATTTAGTAAGTATCTGAAAACATAACAGTTCTTCATGCCAATGTCTCTACTTTTTAAAATCATTACTAATGCAAGAGAATATATTGCAAATTTCTAGTGAGCTGCTGCTTATAAGCTACAATATCTAAAGTAAAGCAGTGATCTCACTAGCATTCTTAAGAGAAAAACAGAACAGAATGTATCAAAGTAATGCTATTATTTTCATTCTTAACATGTTACTTGCAGAGGAATGGATGAAAAGATTGACCAAATACCATATCACAGTTGCCTTACCATAATGGAAATAAGAGGTCTGACCTGGTAATTTAGCAATTTTATCCATCACTAATTCTATTTTTAATAAAACAGTCAAAGGTTATGATCTGTTAATGTTCTTCCCATCTCTGTCAGGCAGATGGAAACACCAATCAGTATGCACTGTCCATCATAGAAAAAATTACCAAAAGTTGTAAGAATCTGTGAGAAAAATTTCTTCTGTTATTTAAATGGTAGGGGTGAACATATTCTTTTTAAAAAGATTATTATAAATTCACCTAAATTATGCATATTTGGTGATAAATAACAAAATTCAAATTTCTGTTTGGCTTTCTGCAAGATTTTAATTCACTTTCTTCTCCCTAGATATATTATCTGTTTTCCAAGTAAGCATAGTTGTATTAAGTGTAAATAAGGTTTATGGTTTCAAATGGCTTGTTTAAATTAAGTCTAAAAATGATTAATTATATTCTGAGTGATTTTATTTCCTGAGGATAGAAGTATTTCTGCTGACAATCTGACCCCTAAGTACAAAGTGGAATTGTTGAAGATGATAAGCAGAGCACTATGCTGTCTATCATTATAATAGCAGCAATGTGAAAGCGCCATTATCACATTTTGTCTTGCCAAACCTAACCAGTATTATCAGTATGAAAGGGATTTGAGGAATCTCTATATTAGAGGAAGTCCAAATTCCAGGTTCAATTTCCTTCTTCACTTATTTAAAAGGAGCAGTAGAGGCACTGAGCATTCAATTAGCATATGCTGATACACAGATAAACTGCTAGTCCTTTGTATTCTGAAACTGTTGCCTAGGCCATTCACTGGTTCATTCATCATCCCAACAACCGCTAATATTCCTGTATTTCTAACACTGACTGACTGAGTTTCCAGTCAGCCAGCTCTCTGGTCTATAGCATCAAACTGAAAATTTGTTGGCTGGCTTGATGATGACTGATAGCCCAGGCATCCAGTAGGTAACATTGGTGGAAAAAATAGAGATAGTCTTTTTCAGCTACACTATTGTTTTGGAACTGATTAATATAAAATTGTCACATAAATTAAGATGTGTGTGTATATATATATATAATATATATATACACATATATATATGACATAGTAGTTGATATCTTTAGGGAATTATTGAAGTCTTTTAAAGACAAAGTATGAGAATTTGAAAAGATTTTTGTAAAATTTACTCATACAATATCTGTATAGCTCTCCATGATGCCAAAAATTGACTCAACATTGTTATTTTATTTGATAGATTTGATCAGAATGACCAATTATTTAAAGTTCTGTAGATAGAATTTCAGTTGGTAAAATTTCTCTGAGTTTAAGGATAAAGAAAATTATTTCAGTCCTACATTTCTACCATGGTAATTATACACTATGGGATATTAGATCCAAAATGTTTAATGACTAAAGCCTTAGAAGTTAAGAGGATAAGAATCAGAGAATTTATACTTAGTTCTAGTCTTTCAAAACTTCAGTCCAGACTCTATTCTTCCCCCCATTCCTCTGAAAATTTGCTGACATTTGATAACCCATTTTGCATGATTTGGGCTGGTTCTGTTTGATAGCAGGGTTCTCTAAGAAATCTTTCGTTCTGCTCTGTTAGGAGGAAATAAAATTTGAATCTATTTTGCATTCTTGATAAAATGGTAAGCTCACTGAGGACAATGACTATTTTTGCCTTTGTTTCCCAATATCAGATTTCTTGGCATATGAAAATAGTAGGAGCTTGATGATTGATCCTTTCAACTTTGGTGTGATTCTAAAAGAGACTAAAAAGCTAACTTCCCAGATATATAGATATACACAGTTCCCTAGGAACTAGTTTTTTTTAAAAAAAGATTATTAATATTATAATAGAATAAAAAAAGAGTTCAGGGTTTTTTAGGCTGTAAAAAATGATTTCTTCTAAAAGAAAGTCAGCAAGCATAACTCCCTAGAGAAATGAAATTCTAAATATAAACAGAAATATGAATTATGCAGTTTGAACTATGAAATATAGAGGAAAATTTATGACTCAATTAATTTAAACTCTTTTTAGAGTTAAAGCCCTATGCTTCTGTCATGTTTAACTCTAGGGCCAATACTTACATTTATTTGTTTATTCATAAATATAGGGTTTTTTTTCAAAAATAGGGTACAAAGAATCAGTTCCACAAGGGAAACATACTAAATAAGTTTATCAGTACAGATAAAATTAAATGCCAGAGACCCTTCTTTCTGAACAGCCATATTTATGGTCCATATTCCTAGAATCCAAAAGAGTTCAAAGGCATCTCTCTATCAGACATATAAAACAATGAATCTCAGAAGTGCCATCAATACTATTCTTTACATATATAAAAAATGATATGTATTCAACAAAACTCAAAGCAGAATATAGATATAAAAATTCAGCTCATTCTAATAAAAGAAGCTTTCCAAAAATTTTATTTGACTCTGTTAAGGACAAGCTTATACAATCTGAATCCAAGACAGAAATAGGAAATAATCAATCAAAGGATATTCTGGAATGACAATAAAACATAAACATTTGGGAGGAAAAAAATAGAAGCTCAAACATTTTACATAATTGCAATGAAGCTGTGAACAATATTACCAAAATTGGCAATATTCTCTAAACAGTAAACAATGTGATATTGGCTATAAATTATTAGAAAGCAGAGCTATGAAATAGGTGGTATAAAACCATGTTTACTTCTTTACTTACTTGCTCAAATAACACTTTTATCTACCTCCATGCCACACTTTGTATTGGGTTTCTTTATGCATTTCTCTCCCAAAGATACTTCCTTCCCCTTAATAGACTATAAGTGATTTGAGGTCAGAAAATTTATTTTTCTTAACCTCTGTATTGCTCACAACACTGTCAAGCATAATAGTTTTTATATTTATAAATTTTATATTTATAAATGTTTGTTGGATTAAATTGATATTTTCCTTTGGAAAACAAGCTTCAGATTAAAAATCAGAAATGTTTACTATAGGTACATAGTGGTACACTGTGGGATTGAAGTGTTATGAATGAAATAGGAAAAAATTTTGAAAAATGGAGACAGAAGGAATAAGGAGAGAGAAAGCCAGAAAATACTTCATGTTCATTTCAAAGCAGAGCAGTTGACATATGAACATTAAAACCATTCCTTCAGTCTTGGATACAGTCTATGAATGGGAATGGAAAATGGGAAAATGACTGGGTCAAGGTAACAGGATTAATGGTTCTTTCTTAGCCCCTCCTGGTTTCTGACATTTGTTTCTTCCATGCCACTGTATTTCAGCAAACATCAAATTAATGGCGAATTACAATATTTACAAATAATGGAAATGATAATGGACATTCAAATGGACTTTCTTCTCTTAGATGGTTTTCTTGCTTGGACATATATTGGTTGTGACTGCTGGAGAAGTCACTTAATCCCTTAATGTGATAGACCCTAAGAGTATAAATTGCAGAAAAAAGTTTACGTTTTTTAGTAGAGGAAGTTTCCTAATTCAAGAAGTTCTCTTATTAAAATCTTTTTTTTCTTTGCATAATGATTATTTTCATGATTGAAAAGGTCATCAATCCACTTCAGTCTATATAATCTTATTAATTCTTTTTTACTTGCTTCTTCCTTTTCTGATGTTAGGAAAATAGCCTACTATTTATGCAGCCTACTACACTTCTCATAATCTGAGACTCTAAAAGTTATCTTCTGTTTTCTATTACCAATTTAAACTTTGATCCATTTCAACATTTTTATCTCAATCAAAATATCTGAATGAGTGAGAAATCTCTTATGTCATACATGATGCAAAATGCTAGGTATATAAGAACAAACTATCAATATAGTTCCTCTAACCCCCAAGAAGCTCATATTCTAGCAGGGGGAAGATCACATAAATCACAGTGGGAATGTTCAACAAAGAATGCTTTTGATTGTAAAGTCAGTGTAAAGATGGTGATTGGAGCCATAAGACAATCATTTGATATATGCTTTCCAAGTGTATAGTTTTGATCCAATTACTGAATTGCTACATCCAGGAAGAGAAGTGGAAAGTAGGAGAAGAGAAACATAGATAACTAACTAGGTCAGTCTACTCTGAGTGACTTTCTTTAAAAGACCTATCAGAATCTGGAATTGATGCTATCACCACAAAGTCATTCACAAAGAGAGTAGCTGGAATATCTTATCATCAGGAATCTCTCTTTGATTGGGACTTTGTATAAGACTTTTCATAGAAACTAGCAAACAATTTTGTAGTGCCTTCTTGATTGATGTGGAATTTCAGTAAAGGGTTGAAGAAAGTTATCTCTGAAGCTGCAATTGTCTTGGGATTTGATATGATTAAAAAAAGGTAACAGTATTGGATGATTATATTATATTATTTATTCATTAATATAGTGCCAATCATAGGTCATATGAACTGACCTAGTACATATCATGGAACAGTTGATAGGATATTTCCTTCTCAGAATGATCAAGATTCAACATATATTCCTGACCAGGGATGTGGAACACATAATAACCTGCCTAGAAAAAAACTTAATTTTTGGAATTGTTGAAAAATTAATCAAAAGAACTTGAACAAAAATATGTGGAGGAAAGAGAAAAATAGTTATATACAGTTATTCATCTTCTAGTTTTTGTGGGGGAAGATTGAGAGGGAAGAAGATGAGAGAGAGAGATATGAATGGAACAAAAAATAGAGGACAATTGTGTGGGTGATTTGGAGTGGTATAAACGTTGGAAGAAGGCAGAAGTTTTGATTTAGGAAGGAGAAATTGAAGAGAATGTGAAGAACAAACTCCAGATGCAGGAGTTTCTATGAGAAGAGAGACTTAAAAAAGATAAAGGAATAGAGATCTGAAGAGGACTTAAGGAAGGAGATAGGTAGTAAGGAATAGTAAAGAATAAAAGGTAAACAGAACTAACAAAAAGGTAGAGCAAACTGATCAAAATGGATCTGTAGATTGGCTGATTGGTGAAGCAGAGAAGTGAGTGGTTTGATTCTAGATTATTGATTGAATGAACTTAACCAAGACTGGTTATTTTCTAGATGTCTTGCAAATCTGAAATAGGCCATAAAGCAGTGCATAGAGAACAAGTTTTGTGGTTCTCTATTTGAAGAGGATATGAACACAAATCCTTTTTCTGACATATAATGTCTCCATAAACATGGGACAGTCAATTAATCTCTTGGATCTCTAAGAGACTCTCAAAGAATATAAGTATCAGATAAGTTGACAGCTTGTGTTATTAGAATTTCCTCTATTAATTTAGATCCAGTTCCTATCCCGATTTTGAGAAGTTAATAAAAATTACTTTTAACTTAAAAAAATGGAGGTAGGAAGGTAGAGAAAATTTTATTTTTTATGGACATCAAATTAGATACCATGCATAGAGTAGCTGTCAAAATGAGATAAGAAAGCATTTGAGATATATATAGAAATTTACAGAGACAAGCTGGAAAAAAAGGAGCCTGTGGTAAAGACCAGTGGTCTCAAATATCAAAATCCAAATAACTAATGCTAGGCAAAATGGAAGAGGTACCATATGTCTTTCTGTAAGGAAATAAATGTATCTGGTAGATAACACTGAGATTTGGTCAGTTGAAACCTGGGACCGGATAGATAAAACTTATTTAAAAAACAGTATAGAGAGATGGATAGTATATTAAGAAAATATCCCCATGTGAGAAAATTCAGGATCAAGAGAGGGAATATGATGGGAAAAATAGATAAAAGATTTTTTCATTATAATAAACTCTATCAGGAGTCAGAATCCAGGTCACTACCTTTTTGTATGATCAAATATTTTTATATATCTAAATAAAATTTTATTGTATTTAAAAATGTTTAAAAAAACATTCTTAGCCCACCAGTCATTCAAAAACAGGAAACTAGCAGGATTTGGTAATTCTGCCTTCTTTCCAAATCCATTTCACAGATTCCATACCCTCTCATCCCCAGTAGAAAGACAAAATGGAACCTGAGGTGTTTAGACTGAGATGTTTAGATGAGGTCACAAACCTGACCCAAATTCCTCGATGGGTGGATTTGATAATCCAAAATGTACCAGCACTATCTGCCAAAAATCAAGGTAGCTAATAATTTTATGGTTTGAATTGATGTTACTTCAAACCAACAAAAGGTAGAGGAAGGAAAAGGAAGTTCTTTACTGGATATGATTCTAAATAATGGATAAGAAATGGGGTAAAAATGATGGGTATCATGTAAGAAAGTGATAACTCCTTCCTAGAATTTGTGATAGGGAAGAAGAGCTGGGCATGCACTCTACATTAAAAGATAAAAAGAAATCAGCCTTCAAAGGTTCAGAGAAAAGAGGTGGGATTCCTTACATAAAAATTGTATATGTAAAGATAGTTAAAGAAGCATTAGAAATTCAAGAATGAAGTTCTAAAGACAAAAAAGGAAAATAATGCTAAACATAAGAAAAATAGGTGTCAAAAGAAAATCCTGGAAATATATATAGGAAAAACCTACAATCTAGATTATATATGTATACATATACATATAAATATTCCTATGATATATATATATTAGTGCAATGTTATGTGTATATATACTTGTTTGTCTGTGTTTGTGTTTGTGTTTGTGTGTGTGTGTGTGTGTGTATGTGTGTGTGAATTAGAGCAAGGTTAAACAAGAGGAATGAAAACAAGAACATGGCTTGATCCTCTAAAATAGTATCAGAACTGTTAAAGTTTAGTATGAACTGAAAGTGCTAGGGAACGCTGAGCAAAAAAAATGGGTATTTTTAAAACTATATTGTGTAAAAGAGGCTCAAAGGCATAGAAGCACTGCATGAAGCAGATGGGACAATGATAAATGACAACGCAGAGAAATTAGATCTATTCAACTTTTATTTTTCTTGACTATTTTGAATTATCTTTATACTGGTAGAGAGTGAAAGAACAAAAATGGCTAATGGGGATTTGATGCACAAAAGAAAGGAGTTAATAAGAGACGATCATATTCTTTGATGAATTCAAGTCACATGAATCAGATCAACTACATTTTCAGGTACTAAAAGAACTGACATGTGATTAGTGAGTCTGTAATATCTTAAAGATCATGGAAAACTAGGGGAGGCCAAATGAACCCATTTTTTTAGGTTTTTTGCAAGCCAATGGGGTTGATGCTGGATTTGAACTTGAGCACTCCTGACTCCAGGGTCAGTGCTTTATCCACTGAACCCATTTTTTACAAAAGGAGTGAAGGAGAAGAAAACATTGAAAACTGTCAGCTAGCAAGCTTGACTTTTAATCTTAGAAATATTCTAGAAAAGATCATTTTAGAGATGATTGATGAATATCTAAAAGTATAAGTGATTACAAACAATCAGCTTGGGTCCATCAAGAATATATGCTATTAGATATAACTTTCTCTTTTTTGACTGGGCTACTAAAGTTTAGATTAGAAAAATACAATGGAAAACATCCACTTAGATTTCAGCAAAGTGATTAATGTTTTTGATACTACTCTTGTGGGGTAAAGTGGACTAGATGATACAATTAGAGGTATTTCTAACTGACTGAATGGTTAAATCCAAATTCATTAATGCTTCCTTTACAAATTGGGAAAAGATTTTCAGTGGAATTCTTCAGAAATTTGTGTTTGAATCTATGCCTCTGAACATTTTTATTTCAAACTTGGATAAAAGTTAAGATGGTTTGTTCATCAAATTTGTCTATAACACAAAGTTAGGAGGAATAGATAAAATTTTGAATGACAAGATCAGGATAGGAAAAAGTTCTTGAAAGACATTAGATAGAATCTAAGAAAAAGAAATTCAATCCAGATAAATGCAATTATTAAAAAATAGCTTTGCACATACAGGATAGAGGAAGCATGGGGTAAGATAGCAGCTATATAATTTACAGAAGTTACTAACCTCTTAGGCTGCATTTAGAGGTATGTCTTTCAAAGTGATAGACTCTCTGCACTATCTCCTCATCAGATCATATCTGGAGTGCTCTGTACAGGTTTAGACATCACAGTTTAAATTAATGTTTCAAGAGGAGGGAAACAAGCATGGTGAAGGGCATTGATTCTATGTTATATTCTATAAGTTGAGGTGAAACTTGACAGTTAAGTTGCTTGAGTGTTCTGAGAAAACATTTTCTGAATTGTCTGTTTTAGTTTCCTCATTATGATTTTGGAATGGACACAAGATAATCTATTTTAGTATTTTAAGTTTCAATAATTTATTGAGAGATACAAAATTGGAGAAATTCAAGGTAATAATTGTGTAGATAGGAACATAGAACTACTTTATGATCATAAGACAAATATATTTTCCATGATAATGATTTGCTATATGAGAATGATTACTAACCATACAGTAAGGTGATGTATCTCACAGAGAAGACCATATTAATGCACTGAAAATATAATGGTGGGGGAGGTACATTGAGATAGCTGAGTAGTAAGAAGTCTAGTAAGCTTCCCTAGCATACTTCAGACGGAATCTTGGTTAGAAAATTCAGTTAAAAATAATAGTCATTTTCCACTTAGGAGACAGGGAAAGGTTGGCATTCACTAGGAACAAGGTCTGGGTAATGATAACTTCTGTATAATATTCTAGGATTCAAAGAATGAAAGAAGACCAAGTTGTACACTAAGACAAGAAAAGGTCCCAGACAGACCCTGAACAGTGTAGGGTATGAGAACATGTGAAATCTGAAAGCAATGTCACTCATTACCTAGTTCTGGGTCACAGATACAGTGCTGAATCATAAGGAAACCTGTACATAGGAATATTGGAGAAGAGTGGTGGTGGTTCTGAGCTGCATACTGAGCGAAGAAAAGAGTTTAAAAACAACAAAAAAAAAGTAGATCTGCCATCAGAAGTCATCTGCCATCAGGCTAAAGATTGTGGTGGAATAACCAGACTCAGAACAGATTCTCAATAGATCTCAATCAATCAATAGAGAAATTGACCAAAGTAGGCAAGACAGACCATAGGTGTCTACTTTTTTGCCAATCTGAATCAGTACAATTTTTCAGCTGACTGAAATTGTTGATAGCTTCTTCAATTTCTTTTGCTGAAATGGAGTTAAGTATTTTATTTCTTCCTCTGATAATCTGGGTGGCTTACATTTTTGGAAATATTCATTTCTCTTAGATTGTCAGATTGACATTGTTAGACAAAGCTCAGAATTATCATTTTAATTTTCTTCTCATTGGTAGTGAGTTCATCCTTTTAGTTTCTGATACTGGTAATTAGTTTTTTTTAAATTAAGATCAACAGAACATTTATCTAATTTTTTCATAAAACTAACTCTTTTATTTATTTCAATAGTTTAATTACTTTCAATTTTATTAATTTCTCTCTTAATTTTCAAATTTTGAATTTGATACTTAACTGGGAATTTTAAATTTGTTTTATTTCTAATTATTTTGGTTGTATGCCCAATTCATCTAGCTCCTCTTTCTCTATTTTATTTATGTAAGCATTTAGAGCTATAAAATTTCCCCTAATAATTGCCTTGGCTTTATCCACAAATTTTGGTATGATATTTCATCATTGTAATTGTCTTGGATGGAACAGTTCATTATTTCTATGATTTGTTGTTTGATCCATGCATTCTTTAAAATTAGGTTAGTAGTTGCCAATTAAATTTTAGTTTATCTTTCCATGGCCCTTTATTACATGTAATTTTTATTGCATCATGATCTGAAAAGGATATGTTTAATATTTCCACTTTTTCTGAATTTGATTATGAGGTTTTGATGTCCTAGGAATGGTCAGTTTTTGTGTAGGTGTCATGTACTGCAGAAAGTGATTTACTCCTTTCTATCCCCATTTAATTTTCTCTAGAGATTTATCACATTTTAAGTTTTCTAAAATTTTATTGACATTCTTAACTTCTTTGCTGTTTATTTTGTGGTTAGATTTATCTAATTCTGAGAGAGGGAGATTGAGGTCCTGTACTATCATAGCTTTGCTCTCTATGTCTCCCTGTAACTCTTTTAGATTCTCCTCTAACATTTTGGATGGTATACCACATGGCACTTACATGTTTAATATGGATTTTACTTCATTGCCTGTGGTATCTTTTAAGAAGATGTAATTTCCTTCCTTTGCCCTTTTAATGAGATGTGCTTTTGTTTTTGCTTTGCTGAGATCAAGATTGCTACCCCAGCTTTCTTTTTTCTTTTTACTTCAGTTGAATCATAATATATTCTGCTCCATTCTTTTACCTTAACCTTATATGTATATCTCTGCTTCAAATGTGTTTCTTGTAAATACCATATTGTTGGATTTTCCTTTATTTTAAGAAAGATTTTATTTATTTTGAGTTTTACAATTCCCCCCTCATTCTTGCTTTCCTCCCCTCACCCCCCACAGAAGGCATTTTGTTAGTCTTTACATTGTTTCCATGGTATACACTGATGTCAGTTGAATGTAATGAGAAAGAAATCCTATCATTAAGGAAGAAAAATAAAAAGTATGACGTAGAAAAATTACATAATTTTTTTTTTCCTAACTTGTGGGTAATGGTCTTTGGTCTTGGTTCAAAGTCGATAATTCTTTCTCTGGATACAGATGGTATTCACAATTGCAGATAGCCCCAAATAGTCCCTGGTTGTTGCACTGATAGAATGAGTGAGTCCATCAAGGTTGATCATCCCCCCATGTTGCTGTTAGGGTGTACAATGTTTTTTCTGGTTCTGCTCATCTTGTTTAGCATCAGTTCATGCAAAGCCTTCAAGGATTCCCTGAATTCCCATCCCTCCTGGTTTCTAATAGAACAATGGTGTTCCATGACATACATCATACATATACCACAGTTTGTTAAGCCATTTCCCAATTGAAGGACATTCACTTAATTTCCAATTCTTTGCCACCACACACAGGGCTGCTATCAATAATTTTGTACAAGTGATGGTTTTACCCTTTTCCATAATCTCTTCATGGTATAGACCCAGTAGTCCAGTAGTGGTATTGCTGGATCAAAGGGTATGCACATTTCTGTTGCCCTTTGGGCATAATTCCAAATTGCTCTCCAGAAAGGTTAGATGAGTTTACAGCTCCACCAACAATGTATTAGTGCCTCAGATTTCCTGCATCCCTTCTAACATTGATCATTGTCCTTTCTGGTACTCTTGGCCAGCCTGAGAGGTGTGAGGTGGTATCTCAGAGATGCTTTAATTTGGATTTCTATAATAAGTAATGATTTGGAGCAACTTTTCATGTGACTATGGATTGCTTTGATTTCCTCAGCTGTAAATTGCCTTTGCATATCCTTCCCCAATTTATCAATTGGGGAATAGCTTGGTTTTTTTTTTATTGATGCTTTTTAATATAATTGTAGATCTGGTAAGGCTAAGCTACCTTCTTTTGCACTTTTTTTCATTGGATCCCTGGAAATTCTTGGCTTTTTATTTCTCTATATAAATTTACTTACAACTTTGTTTAACTTATTAAAGTATTTTTTTGGAATTTTGATTGGTAGGGCACTAAACAAGTAGTTTAGTTTTGGTTGGATTGTCATTTTTATTATATTAGCTTGACGTATACACGAACAGTTGATGTTTGCTCAGGTATTTATATCTGATTTTATTTGCATGAGAAGAGTTTTGTAATTGTTTTCAAAAAGTTTTTGAATCTGCCTTTGCAGGTAAACTCCCAGGTATTTTATTTTTTCTGAGGTTACTTTGAATGGGATTTCTCTTTCTAGCTCTTTCTGCTGTATCTTGGTAGTCATATATGGAAATATTGAGGATTTATGAGGGTTTATTTTATATCCTGCTACTTTGCTAAAGTTACTAATTATTTATAGTAGTTTTTAAATGATTTTTTGGGCTTCTCTAGGTATTTTGCTTCTTCATTCACTCTGCTATCCTCTTCCATTTTATGGAAGAGTTCATTTCATTCACCTTTACAGTTATGCTTGCTAATTCTGTATTTCTCTTAATGATATCTTTCTCCATTTGAAGTATCCTCTTTTCTTTCCCCCTTATTTCTCCTCACCAATATTTTGCTTCTGATTCCTGCCTGTCAGTAAGCCCTTCTTTCTATCAGCACTTTTCCCTTTTCTTCTTTCTTTCTCATTTTACTTTTTAATTTTTTTATCTTAACCTTTACTTTTACTATTACCCTCCCTTTTATCAATTTCTTCTGCCCCTTTCTTCCCTCTTCTAGTCCCTCCTCCCTGTCAGGTAAGATAGATTTTTATTTTTATCTATCTACTTATTTATTTATGGCAATGGAGTTAAGTGACTTGCCCAAGGTCACCCAGCTAGGCAATTATGAAGTGTCTGAAGCCAGCTATGAACTCAGGTCCTCCTGACTCCAGGGCCAATGCCCTATCCACTGCACCACTTAGCTGTCCCTAAAATAGATTTTGAAGTCCAATTGGTATTATATGTTATTCCCTCTCTGAGTCAAATATGTTGAAAGATTTATTCAGTGCTCACACCCTTCTTTCTTTCCATTTACTGTAATAGGTCTTTGTTCCCTTTCATGTGGTATAATTTATCCACTAATGCCTCACCTTCTCATAGTATAACCCTTCTTTTCATATCTTAATTGTTTTAAATTTGTCTTTTATCATCAACCTCTGTCAAGATATATTCCTTTTCTGTCTGCTAGAAGTACAGTTCTCAAGGGGTTGATTGATTGATTTATAAGCATAATTACCTCATAGTCACTTCACACTCACAGACTGTCCAAGTACACTCTTCTCAACTGTCCTATTAGAATTTCAATACTCAAGTCATAGGTAACATCAAATTGTAATTAATTTACACCATACCCACTTTTCAAGTGCCCTCTATAGAAATAAAGCCCTCATGAGTTAAAGTCTCGTGTAAAGCAAAATTACTTCATCATTCATTTATGCTTCAAAATGCACTCCCTCCAATTGTAGCTAAAATAAAGCAACATCGCTTCATGAAGCATTTATACCCTTACCTTCTAGGTAACTGCCTCCGACTGTTTTAATAGAAATACAATCCTCATGAGCTAAAGGGTAATATAAAGAACAATTATTTTAATATCCATTTATACCTCCTCCAAGTACATTCCTTTCAACTATAATCAACCTTCAAGCTCCAAAGTAAGCAGAAAAGCTTCATCACTTTCATGATCAATCTATACCCTCTCTCTAAGTAGGTTTCTTTTAAAAAATTTATTTGAGGAAATGGGGTTATGTGACTTGTCCAAGGTCACACACCTAGGTAATTATTAAGTGTCTGAGGTTAGATTTGAACTCAGGTCCTCCTGACTCCAGGGTCAGTGCTCTATCCACTGTGTCACCTAGCTGCCCCTAAGTATGCTTCTTTTAACTATCTTAAGAGAAATCTAATTCTCAAGAGTTACAAGTACTGTCTTTCTAAGATGTATACAGTTTAATGTTAAAGTGTTTTCCTTTTCCATTTACCTTTTTTGCTGTTGTTTTTTTAGAATTAATTAATTGGTTTATTTAATTTCATTCATATGAACATGTATTTAAAAAAAAATTTGCAAGGCAATGGGGCTACGTGCCTTGTCCAAGGTCACACAGCTAGGTAATTATGAAGTGTCTGAGGCTGGATTTGAACTCAGGTACTCCTGACTCCAGGGCTGGTGCTCTATCCACTGTGCCACCTAGCCACCCCAAACACATATATTTTTAAGTTACAAAATTTCCTTCCACCCTCCCTTCCAACCCCTCTCCTCTCAATAGTGATTAGGTTATTATACAATGCTAAATTGTAGTAGCATTGTATATCCATATTTTTGATAAATGTTTACAGATTAGTTATTTTTAGCACAAGGAATTAGGATTAAGGGAAAGAGATACAGTATGAGATAATTTTTATAAAGTGATCATCAGATTCTAAAGGGTTTTTTTGGGGGGGGGTTGTTTTGCTTTATTTTTCTTCCTCTGAATGTGGATAACATTGTCTATGGATGGTTGTCCTACAGTTGTCCTAGCTCTCTGAACTGCTGAGAGGAGATGCTTCCATCAAGGTTGTCCGTCCCACAATGCTATTGTTAATGTATACATTATTTTCTTGGTTCTACTCACTTCACTCAGCATCAGTTCCTATATGTCATTCTATGTTTCTCTAAATTCTGACGATTTATGGTTTCTTTTAGAAAAATAGTATTCCATAGTATTCAAGTACCAAAACTTGTTTAGTCATTCCCCAACTGATGGGCATCTCCTCAATTTCCAAAACTTTGCCACTCCAAATGGGTTGCTATGAATATTTTGGAACATGCAGGACTTTTCCCTTTTTTATAATTTCTTCTGGATATAAACCTAGAATTGGAATTCCTGGATCAAAGGGTATGAACAGTATTATTGCTCTTTGGGCATAGTTCCATATTGCTCTCCAGAAAAGTGAATCCATTTACAACTCCACCAGTAATGCATTAATGACCCAATCCTCATACAACCTCTGCAACATTGATTATTTTTCCCTTTTTCTCATCTTGACCAATCTGATAGATGCAAGGTGATACCTCAGTGTTGTTTTAATTTTCATTTTTCTAATCAATAATGATTTGGAACATTTTTAATATGATTATAATATAGCTTTAATTTCTTCATTTGAAAACTATTCATATCCTTGACTATTTATCAATTGGGGAATGATTTGTGACCCTATAAATTTGATGCAGTTCTCTATATATTTTAGAAATGAGACCTTTTACCAGAACTCCTAGTTATGAAGATTGTTTCCTAGCTGTCTACTATCCTAATTTGGTAGCATTGATTTTATCAGTGTAAACCCTTTTTAATGTAATGTAGTCAAAATCATTCATTTTGTAAGTTGGTCATAAATTTATCCCCTTTTCATATATCTAATAGAGTATGTCTTGCTCTATTAATTTATCTCTGGTGTTACCCTTTATGTCTAAATCCTATACCCATTTTGACCTTATTTTGGTATAGGGTATGAGATCTGGAGCTATGACTAGTTTTTGCCATACTATTTTCCAGTTTTTCCCAATAATTTTTGTCAAATAGGGAATTCTTATCCCAGAAGATGATGCCTTTGGGTTTGACAAATAGTAGGTTGCTGTAGTCATTTACTGTGATTTCTTTTGAATTTATCCTAATCCACTGATCTGTTACTCTATTTTTTAACCAGTACCAGGCAGTTTTGATGACTGACACTTTATAGTATAGTTTTAGATCTGGTAGAGCTATGCTAGCTTCCCTTACATTTATTTTTTTCATCAGTTCCATTGCTCTTCTTGCCCTTTTGTTGCTCCAGATGAAATTTGTTACTATTTTTTTTCTAGCTCAGTAAGGTGTTTATTTGGTAATTTGATTGGTACGACACTGAATAAGTAATTTAATTTGGGTAGTATTGTTATCTATTATATTAGTTCAACTAAACCAGGACCATTTGACATTTTCAAGTTATTTAGACCTGACTTTATTTGGATGAGAATGCTTTATAATTGCGTTCATTAAGTTTCTGGGTTTGTCTTGGGAAGTAGATTCCCAAGTATTTGATATTGTCTATAGTTATTTTAAATGGAATTTCTCTTTCTAACTCTTGTTCTCAGGCTTTGTTGTTCATATATAGAAATGCTGATGGTTTTGTGAGTTTATTTTATATCTTGCAACTTTGTTGAATTTGTTAATTGTTTCAAGGAGTTTTTTAGATAATTTTTCTTGGGTTCTCTAAGTATACCATCATGTCATCTGCAGAGTGAAAGTTTTGTTTCCTCATTGCCAATGATGATTCCTTCAATTTCTTTTTCTTTTCCTATTGCTACAGCTAGCATTTCTAACACTATGTTGAATAGTAACAGTGATAATGGGCATCCTTGTTTTACCCCTGATTTTATTTGAAATGCCCTGAGTTTATTCCCATTACAAATGATATTTGTTGATGGTTTTAGATAGATACTAATTATTATTTTAAGGAAAATTCCATTTATTCCTAAACTTTCTAGTGTTTTTAATAGGAATGGATGTTGTCTTTTATCAAAGGCTTTTCCAACATCTATTGAAATAATCATATGATTTCTGTTCATTTTGCTATTCAAATGCTTAAATATGTTGAGTATTTTCCTAATGTTGAACCACCCTTGCCTACCTGGTATAAAGCATGCCTGATTATGGTGTATCATCCTAGTAATAACTTGCTGCTGTCTCATTGCTAAAATTTTTATTTAAGATTTTTGCATCAATATTCATTAGAGAAATTGGACTATAATTTTGTTTGTCTGTTTTGGTTCTTCCTGGTTTAGGTATTAGCACTATGATTGTACCATAAAAGGTGTTTTGTAGAACTATTATTAAAAATAATTTAGGAATTAATTGTTCCTTGATTGTTTGGTGGAATTCACTTGTAAATAAATCTGGACCTGAAGGCTTTTTTTTTTTTTTAGGTTTTTCTTTTGGAGACTTTTTCTTAAGGAGTTAATTGAGGTTTTATTTAATTTATTTTTTCTGAAATGGGGTTAAGTAGATATTTCCTCTTCTGTTAAATTGGGAGGTTTATATTATTGTAAATTTCCATCCTTTTCACTCAGGTTATCCATTTTATTGGCATACAGTTCAGCAAAGTAGCTCTGAGTTATCTCTGTAATGTCTTCCTCATTGTTGTTTAGTTCAAACTTTCATTTTTAATGTTGGTTATTTGGTTCATCAAAGGTTTGTCTATTTTATTGGCTTTTTCATAAAACTAACTCAGTTTAATTTATATCAATGGTTTTTTTTCCTTTCAATTCTATTAATCTCTCCTTCGATTTTTCAGAAATTCTAATTTGGTGTTTAATTGGGGAATCTCCATTTCCTTTTCTGTACATTTCTTGAGTCTTGTATTTGAAGCAGTTCTGGTCTTTTTATCAGATAAATTTGAAGTTTCTCTATTTCATCAATAGACTATCTTTTCTTCCTGAAAGAATATACTGAATTTTGCCGAATGGTTGATTTTTGGTTGTAATTGGAGCTCCTTTGCCCTCTAGAATATCATACTCCACACCCTTCAATCCTTTAATGTTGAAACTGATGAATACTGCATAATCTTGGTTCCTTAGTCTTTAACTTCTTTTTGACTGCTTGCATCATTTTCTCCTTTAGTTGAGATTTTGACTATAATATTCCTTGGAGTTTTTATTCTTGAATCTCTTTCTACAGTTGATCTATGCATTCTTTCAAGGACTAATTTGTTTTTTTCTAGGATTTTAAGACAATCTTCTATAACAATTTCCAGAATTATATTTTCCAGGCTCTTTCTTTGGATTGAAGCCTCAAGTTATGGCAACAATTCATAAATTATCTCTCCTGAATATCCATGTTGCTCATTTTTCCTTAGAGGTACATTACATTTTCTTCTATTTTTAATCTGGATAAGATTATATTTTTGTAAATATTCATCCATTTCACTTAGATTGTCAGATTCATGGACACCCAACTGGGCAAAATAGTTCTGAATTATTACGTTAAATTTCTCCTTATTAGTGATGAGTTCAAACTTTTCATTTTTGATACTGGTAATTTGTATTTCTTCTTTTATTTCAATCCTATTAACAATAGGCTGACTTATTTTTTTTCATAAAACCAACTCAAATTTATTTATTACTTCAGAAGTTTAATTACCTTTCAATTTTTTAATTTCTCCTTTGATTTTCTGAATTTTTAAGTTGCTATTTAATTGGAGATTTTTTATTTTTCTAGTTTTGTAGTTGTATGCCCAATTTGTAGACCTCCTCTTTCTCTACTTTATTCATATAAGCATTTAGCGATATAAAATTTCCCCTATTAATTTCTTTGACCACATATCTCAAGTTTTGGTATGATGTCTCATTGTTTTCATTGTCTTGGATGAAATGTTGATTATTTCTATGATTCTTTTGTTGATTTTTAAAAATAAGTTTAAAAATTAAAATTAAAAGTTTTAATTTTAAATTAAAATAAGATTTTTTTTTAAAAATAACTACAGATAGTTATAAATCTTGGGAGTTTATCTGCCAAGACATATAGGAACTATATGAATGCAATTATGAAATTCATTTGATATAAAAATAGTTCTAAATAATTGGAGGAATATTAGTTCCTCATGAATAGGTTGAATCAATATAATAAAAGTAATAGTGTTAGAAAAAATAATAATCATTCATATGAAGGAATAAAAATCAAGGATATTAAGGGAACTAATGAAAAACAATGAGAAATAAAGGGGCCTTAGCTGCATCAGATCTCAAACCCTACTATAAAGCCATGATAAGTAAAATAATTTGGTACTGGGTAAGAAATAAAGAGGGTAAAAAGTGTAACAGATTATGCCAAAGCAAGTTAGAATAGTAGCAGAATGTGTGATATCTCCAAAGATTCCACCTACTGGGGTAAGAACTCACTATTCAGCAAAAACCATTAGGAAAAACCATAAAGAAGTCTTTGGAAACTAGATATAGACCAACATCTTACACTATATCTTAAGTCAAATTCTAATTTGGTATATGATTTAGCCATTAACATTTATGAAGGTGGATGGAAGGAAGTCAGAACTATGTCTGATCTATGTCTAGGGAAAAAGTTAATGACCAAATAAGAGATAAAGAAGTTCACAGGAAGCAATTTTGGTAGGTTTAATTGCATTATTTTTTTTTAAAAAGTTTACATGATAGCAAAATTAATTCAGATACAATCAAAGGAGAAGGGAATGGGGGTAGGAATCTTTGCAGTAAGTTTCTCTAATAAACATTTTATATCTATGATATATAGAGAATTAATTGAAATTAATATGGATAAGAACAATTCCATAATTTATAAATGATCATATGAAAAGAGCTCTTAAACACTATGCAAATTAAAACACCTCTGAGATTCCACCTCACAAATACCAGATTGGAACCAATGAAAAAAGTGGAAAATGACAAATACTAAGGAGAATGTGGGAGAAACAGCATATTAATGCAGTGTTGGTTCAGTCATTCTAAAAAACAATTTGGAACTATGGTCCAAAAGTCATTAAATTGTGTATAGGCTTTGACCCAGTAGTATTGCTACAAGGTCTTTACACTAAAGAATTTAAAATAGAAATGAACATATATGTACAAAAATATTCACAACAGCTCATTTTCATGGTGGCAAAGAATTGAAAATGAAGTAATGCTAATTAACTGGAGAATGGATAAATAAGATTATATAAATATAACAGAATAACTATTGTGCTTTAAGAAATGATGAAGGGTATTTCAGAGACACTTGGATACAATTGCAAGAACTGATAAAAAGTAAAATGAACAGAAAATGGAAAATATTTATACAATATAGCAATGGTATAAAAACAAACAACTGAAATATTTTCAAACTGCTCAACACAGTTACCAAACACAATTCAAGCTTCCATGAAGAAATATGCCACCTACCTCCAGACAGAGAAGTAAAGGAAACAAGGTTCAAATTAAAGTGCATATTCAACAGAGAACATTAAGTATATAAAAATAAAGAAATTAATATATATTGTAAATATGCATGTATGCATTTTATGACATAGCCAAAGCAGAAATTTGTTTTGTTTACCTAAATATACTTAACAGTTTTATTGTTCTTGATTTCTTAAGGAGAAGATGGGAGAGGAAATGGGAAAGAGAAAATATAATTGAAAATATAAAAAATTGAATATGAAAATAAAATAAAACAAATTATTCAAGTAAAAAAGCAGACTTCCAGATTTACATCAAAGCCACATGGGACCTTTTTATCAGCAGATTTGGTTCTTCAAACAGAGTTTGAAATTCTTTCTGCTTCCACCTGCTGCTAAAAAGAAGTAATGGGGATATACTTTGATCTCTATTGCCATCTGTTGCTGGGAAGAGGAAGGGAGAATAAAAAGAGTACAGAGAAATGGAGGAGGGAGAAGGACAGGGAAGAAGAGGAGGAAAAGGTCATAGCAAGGAGAAGAGGGAATATACTTTTTTGCATTGCCACATGTTGCTGCTGACAGTTGGAGAATCTGAACAACAAAGAAGCAGAATTAATAAGATGTTTGCCAATGTTACGATAAAAGGCCAATTCTCTTTTTTTAAAATTTTTTTTTTCTAGAAAAAGGATCTTCCTTCTGTCCCTCTCACCTCCTTCTCCCACCCCAAATGAGAAAACATAAAAAAAGGTTGCAACCTATATAGTCAATTAAACTAAATGATCTCATTGTCTACTTAAAGAAATACATTTTCATTTGTACCCTGAGTTCCTCATCGCTCTCTATAGAAGTAAAATATTTTTTTCACACTATCCAATGGAATTGGCATTATGACTGACCTTTGTGTTGAGCAGAATTCCTAAATTCTTACACTCTCATAGGATTGCCTTTGGTTGAAAGTTTCAGGAAACTGCTACTGGTCTCAGTCAACATCAGCCTCCTTAAAAGTTCTGCAGATTCAAAATGACAGAACTGCAGGCTTCCCTTTGGTTTGGGATTCCTGCCCGATAATTCCACTGCTAGCATCATACTGCGATGGTAGTTGGAAAATAATACCTCATTCTGTTTCTTAGGTTTGATTTACACTGCTGCTACTTGCTTCTGAATTTATTGCTCTCATATTTCCCATGGTCTTTCCCATGGTCCCATACCTTACTTGGGAATACTTCTTTTTGGCAAGATAATCTCTTCTTGGTTCATCCTGGATCTGACCCTGTACCAGACAGCGAATAACAAAATTGTCAACTGACACATGTTCTTTATCCTTCATGAGATTGAGGTTCCCTTGAATGGTTCTGTGATCTGTTCTTTGCCTGGAACATAGCTCCTGTACCCAATGTCTGCAAACCTTTCCATTATTGATGCTAACCTGTTCTGTAAATATAACTCACTTTGTTTTTTCTTGGATTTCACTTGTTCTAGTAATTTTTCTATAGCTTTTCAAAGAAATTGTGAAAGGGAGTTCAGTTTTATTTCCCATATTCTACTTCATCCTGGTTCTCTACCCCTCCTCACCCCAACCATTGTCTTTTTTCTAAGAGAAATGCTGAAAGCATCTGCTAAGCCTGAAGCTATAAGTGACAGATATTACAGCAAGCCTTAAGGGGCAAACTTCTTAGATGAACAAAGGAACAGATTAGAAGTGGAGCTTCAGAGAAGTATCCCAGTTGATTTATAATCTAGATGAAATGTCATGCCCAGGGAGGTGACTTCAGTAGTATGGATTAAATCAATTTAATGGTGGAAGTATTTGTTCAACACAGGAACTACTTTCTTATTTTTTTTTTCTTTTTGGTTTTTGCAGGGCAAATGGGATTAAGTAGCTTGCCCAAGGCCAAACAGCTAGGCAATTATTAAGTGTCTGAGGCCTGATTTAAACTCAGGTACTCTTGACTCCAGGGCTGGTGCTCTATCCACCGCATCAACCTAGCTGCCCCAGGAACTACTTTCATTAAGGAGCTTTTTAGGGACAGTTCTTGAGACATGAAGAGGTTATCACTGTCTATAGTTCTGAGTTTTGAGTTGTCTGGGACACATGTAATCATATATACTTTACTATGCTGACTTTAAATGTGTGTCCATCTTCTACATGGTGATTATTCACATTGATTTAAAGAGTCTGATAAGAGTTTATATGTAAAATGGTATATAAATATCTGTATATCTGCCATAAAATGTTAAGTAAATATCTTATTGAGGTTGATTAATAGTGACTGATTTGTTTATAGAAAAGATATGAGTAGGGGCTCATTGTTAGAACATTAGTAGAAATCACCAGTTTCCCCAATACCCTAAGAATATTAACTGCAATCTCCCACCATGAAGGCAAATCAAAGAGAAACAAACAACAGGATGAAAAAAATAAGTGTCCTCTATGGAAAGCATGAGAGGAGTTGAGATTCAAGTATCACCTAAAGGAACTGGTATAGTTTAGCCTGGAGAATAGAATCCTTATTAGGGATGATTTCCTTGTTCAAATACTTGAAAGACTGTTGTATTGAGGGTTCAACTTGTTCTGTTCAACTCAGTGCACAGAATGAGAAACAAAAGTTGGAATTTGAAAAGAGGCAAAATTAAGCTTGATACAAGGAAGATTTTTTTTAACAATTAGCATAGTCATAAAAGATAAAAATGCTTCTCAGAAGATAATGGGTTTCCCATTTCTGAAAAAGCTTCAAATATAAACTGTGTGACTACTTGTTATTAGTGGTTATTCTTAGGGATTACTCGGTGATGCTATGTGAACAAATGTATAATACACTTAAATACATTTGAGTCAAATTTCAAGGAACCTAGTCTTTTGACAAGTTGTGCTTAAGATGCTGTTGTGACATTCAAAATGTGATATGAGACTAGCAGCTGGAAATGTGAATCTGAGATAAGAAGAAATGTTAGGGGACTTCTGGAGGCCAAGATGGTATAGTAAACACTAAATCACAATAACTCTCCCACAGTCACCTCCAAACAGCCATAAGATAGAGCTCTAAAACACAACATAAAACAGTAGAATCCTAAGAAGATAGGGCTAAAAAATCTTTTAGCCCCAGAAATTTGAATGATAGGTAGGAAAGTTCTATCAGGTAAAAGGGTAGTGCAGTCAAGAACAGGAACAATCCCAGCAAGCTGTCAGCAAACCTTTACTCAGCAAACAGTGGGAGATTATAGCCCCAGTGCTATAGAGTAGACAAATGCCAATAACAGGACCCTACCATGTGCATCAGCATAATCAGGGAAATAGACAGACTTTAGCTTTGAGAATCTCTATGAGCTTTAGCATAGCTCTGGTAACCAGGTAGACATAAACTCTATGGGTGCCTAAGCAATTGCACTAGACCTTCACCACATGTTCTAGTGTAGCCCCAAGCAAACAGGCAACCTGTAGTGGCCAGGCCACCACATAGTTCATTATATTCCTGGGAAACACAGAAACAACCCACCAGCATTAGTGCAGGTGATACAAGGAATCTGACTTAGAACCAGATAAACTGTCAGATTCCTACAGCCTCCAACAGCACCAGCCAGGGTACAGGAGACAGAAGAGACACATGAAATGGTAAAAAAAAGGGAAAAGAAAAAAATTGGTATCCAATAAGATGAAACTGGATATAACCCCACCTGGGAGAAAGATTCTCATAGCTCTTGAGAACTGTAACTCTATTAATGAGAATATACTTAGCCAGAAGTAATGACACTCATGACTTGTCTGTAACTATGATAGAATGATTTTAAAATATTTCCATAAAAGAGGGGGCAGTAAAGAGATGGGAGGATGGAGAAGAATGAAGGGGGTAAATCATATTACATAAAGAAGTACAAAAGACCTATTGAAATAGACGAGAAGAAGGGAGGAGTTGAGAACCACCTGAATCTTACTCTCATCAGATCTGGCTCAAAGAAGGGCAAACATAAACTCAGTTAAGTTAAGAAACTTATCTTACTTTTTAAATGTTAAAAGGGAAAATGGGGAGGAAAGGAGGAAAAGAAGAACTAACAGAAGGAACGAAAGGAAGGAAGAAGGGGCAAAAGGAAAGGGGAAAGATTGGGGAGAGGGTAGATATAAGGGGGCAAACACACTGAAGGAGGTACCCTCAGAAGGAATAAAGTGGATAAAGTGAAAAAAGGTGGAAAATAAAAACAGAGGGAAGAAAGCATGGAGGGCAATAGAGGGGTAGTAATTATAATTATAATTATAATTATAATTATAATTATAATTATATATATGTGTGTATACTTATAATAAATTACAATAACATAATTATAATAATATATAATATAATAATAATGAAAGTGAATGTGATGAAGTCTTCCATAAAAGTAAGCAAATAGCAGAGTAGATTAAAAACCAGAATTCTATCATATGCTGCTTACAAGAAACTCATTTAAAGTGGAGAGATACATTAGAGTAAAATTAAAAGGTTGGAGCAGAATGTATTTTGTGACAGCTGAAATGAAAAAGGCAGGGGTAGAGTTCCTTATCTCAAACAAAGCAGCTGCTAAAACATCTCATTAAAAGAGATAAGGAAGGAAATTTTATCCTCTTAAAAGGTATCATAGACAATGAAGTTAAATACATGTTAAATATATATGCACCAAGTAGTATAGCATCCAATTCTTACAGGAGAAGCTGAATGAGTTACAGAAAGACATAGAGAGCAAAATTCTATTAGTTGGAGAGCTCAACCTCCCTCTCTCAGATTTAGATAAATCTAACCATAAAACAAGAAGGAAGTTAAGGAGGTAAATAGAATGTTAGAAAACGTAGTCATAAAAAACCTTTGGAAAAAGTTGAATGAGGATAGAAAGGAATACACTTTTTTTTTCTGAAGTACATGGCACACAAAAATTGACTATGTACTAGTGTATAGAAATCTTATAAACAAATGCAGAAAGGCAGAAAAAGTGAATACTTCCTTCTCAGATCATAATGCAGTAAAAATCACATGCAATAAAGGGCCAGGAAGAGAAAGACCTAAAACTAATTGGAAACTAAATAACCTCATTTTAAAGAATGAGTGCATCAGTCAACAAATTATAGAATGAATTATTTCATTCTAGATAATGATATTAATGAAACAACATACCAAAACATATGGAATATACTCAAGGCAGTTGTCATGGGATATATAATATCTTTAAATGCGTACATGAATAAATTAGAGAAAGAGGAAATCAATGAACTACATATGCAACTAAAAAAAAAATAAAGAACAAAAGCCCCCAATTAAATACCAAATTAGAAATTCTAAAAATTAAAGGAGAAATTAGTAAAATTTAAAATGAGGAAACCATTGAACTAATAAAACTAAGAGTTGGCTTTATTAAAAAAAACAATAAAATTGATAATCCTTTGGTTAGTTCGATTAAAAAAAAGAATACCAACTTGCTAGCATAGATGAAAAAGGTGAACTCACCACCAATGTGGAGGAAATTAAAGTAATAATTCAGAAATATTTTGGCGAACTGTATGCCAATAAATTTGATAATCTAAGTGAAATGGATGAATATTTACAAAAATATAAGTAGCCCAGATTAAATGAGAGGAAGTTAAATAACTACATAACCTATCTCAGCAAAAGAAATACAATAAGCTATCATTGAACTCCCTAAGAAAAAATCTCCAGGACCAGATTGATTTACAAGTGAATTCTATCAAGAAAATTGTTTCCAGTTCTATATAAACTCTTTGGAAAAATAGGTGAAGATGAAACTCTGCCTAATTCTTTCTATGACTCCATTATGGTGCTGATAGCTAAACCTGGAAGAGTCAAAACAGAAATAAAATTATAGATCAATTTCCCTCATGAATATGGATGCAAAAATCTGAAATAAAACTTTAGCAAAGCAATTACAGGAAGTTATTACTAGGATAATACAGTATGACCAAGCAGGATTTATCCCAGGAATGCAGGATTGGTTCAATATTAGGAAATCTGTTAGTATAATTGACTGTATCAATAACAAACCAAACAGAAATCAGATGCTGAAAAAGCCTTTGACAAAATGCAGCACCCATTCCTATTAACAACACTAGAGAGCATAGAAATAAATGAATTGTTCCTCAGAATAATAAGCAGTATCTATCTGAAACCATCACTAAGCATTATATGCAATGGGGATAAGCTAGAGGCATTCCCAATATGATCAAGGGTGAATCAAGGATGCCCATTATCACTACTACTATTCAATATTGTATTAGAATGTGGGGTGGGGGAAGGAAGTGAGGTTGGGGGGGAAATTGTAAAATTCAAAACCTTACAAAAGTGATAGGTAAAAACTATTATTATATATAATTGGAAAACAAAATATTTTTTAAGAAAGGAATGATGTATTTTATCAGCGGATTTTTCAGCATCTATTGAGATAATCATATGATTTCTGTTGGTTTCACTATTGATACATTCAATTATGTTGAGTGTTTTCCTAATATTGAACCATCATGCCTACCTGGTATGAATCCCATCTACTCATGCTGTATTATCCTAGTATTAATTTGCTGTAGACTCATTGCTAAAATTTTATTTAAGATTTTTCCATCAATATTGATTAGGGATGAGGTGGAGCTAAGATGGCAGGGTAAGGACAGGCTTTCCCAGGAGTTCTCTTCCACAATATTCCAAAAACCTTAAAATTATGACTAACTAAATTTTCAAGAGAACACACAGAAAGACTCAGTGAGACAATTCTCCAGTATAAGGTAACCTGGAAGATTGTGGAAAGACTCTGTTCCATAGGGTTGGAGGGGGTGGCAGTATAGCCAGGATCATTGGGTGGGAACAAAGGAACTCCAGTCTTCTAGGAACAGTCTGTTGTGTTCCTGAGTCCCTGGGGGCAGTAACTCAGGGCAGCAGAAGCAGTTTTCAGACCTGCCAACCCAGGGAACTCCAAGAACAACTTGGAATATCAGCAGGGAAACCTCTGCTGGTGTGAGTGTGGAGCCCAGGGCAACATGGCCCTCAGCACAGTTGCAGCCCTCAGTGCAGCCCAGATCATGGGAAATGCAAACAGGCCCAGCCAGCAGGGAGCCTTCCCAGTAGGGAGCCTTCCCAGCAGCTGCTCCCAGAGCACTCAGCCCACAGAAAGTAAGGGGGTGGGGAGAGACTGTCAAGGTCTCTCCTCTGACCCTGGGACAGAACTCTGGTGCTCTGTCCATTCAGACTCTGGTCACAGTCTGGGGCCCTCTATTGTCATAAAGCAGGGACCCTCCTAAAAGCTTCAGGGTAGAGGGGAATGTTTATGGTCATGCACAGACCAGAACATAAGCAGGAGATTAGTCAGAGTCTCTCATAATAGCTTGAAGGAACTAAGGTCCTTGCATGTGTATCCCAATAACAACCCCAAATTTCCAGAACCATGTCAAAACCAGGGCACAGGCTGGGGAAATGAGTAAACAGAGAAAAGGAACCTGATCATAGACAATGTTTTTGGTCCCATGGAAGATCAAAATACATACTCAGAAGATGACAAAGTCCAACCTTCTGTATCCAAAGCCTCGAAAAAAAATAGGAACTGTCCTCAAGCTATGGCAGAGCTCAAAAAAAAAAAGATTTTGGAAATCAAGTAAAGGAGGTAGAGGAAAATTTGGGAAGAGAAATGAGAGATATGCAGGAAAAGCATGAAAACCAAGTCAGAGGCTTAAACAAAGTAATATCAAAAAATGCTGAAGAAAGCATGTTAAAAATCAGATTAGGTCAAATGGAAAAAGCAGTCTACAAATTAATGAGGCGAAGAATACCTTAAAAAGTAGAATTGGCCAGCTGGAAAAAGAGATTACAAAAAATTCTCTCTGAAGAAAACAATTCTTTCAAATGTAGAATGGAGTTTAAGGAAGCTGATGACTTTGTGAGGAATCAAGAAACAAACAAAACCAAAAGAATGAAAAAGAAGAAAATGCGAAATATCTCATTGGAAAAAAAACTGACCTGGATAACAGATCTAGAAGAGACAATTTAAAAATTTTTGGGCTACCTGAGTCATGATCAGGAAAAGAGCCTTGTCTTCATTTTTAAAGAATTTCTATAGAAAAATTGCCCTGATATACTAGAAGCAGAGAATAAAATAGAAATTGAGAGAATCCATTATTCTCTTCCTGGAAGAGATCCAAAAAAAAAAAAATAACCCCCAGGAACATTATAGCCAAATCTCAGAACTACCAAGTCAAAGAGAAAATATTACAAGTGGTCAGAAGCAAGCAATTCTAATATGATTAAGCTACAATCAGGACTTAGCAGCAGCCACATTAATAGCTCATAGGACTTGGAATATAATATTTCAGAAGGTAAAAGAGCTTGGAATGAAACTGAGAATCAACTACCCAGCAAATTGAACATCCTCTTCCAGGGTAAAAGATGGACATTCAGTGAAATAGGGGGAAATTCAAATATTCCTGTTGAACTGACCAGAGGTGAACAGAAAAATTTGATCTCTAAGTACCGGACTCAGATGAAGCATAGATAAGGTGGACAGGAAAGGTAAATTATGAGGGATTTAATAATGATGAACTGTGGATATTTCTGCATAGGAAGATGATACTGATGATACTCATATGAACCTTCTCATTTATTAGAGCAGTTGAAAGGAGCACATTTAGATAAGACACAGGAGGGAGCTGAATATGAAGGTATATAATACTGTAAAGATGGAATCAATGGACAAAAGGGAAATGTACTAGGAGAAAGGGAAAGTAGAGGTAGAATTGGAAAAGAAATATCATGGAAAAGAGTCAAGGAAAATCTTTTGAAGTAGAGTGGAAGAGGGGAAAATGATGGGAAATGAGTGAGTTTTCATTCTCATAAGAAATGGCTCAGAGAGGAAACAATATACACACTTAATAGAGTATAGAAATCTTTTACCCTAGAGAAAAAGGACAGGAAAGGGATGGTAGAAAGGGAACATGGGGAGGGGAGGAGGAATGGAGGTGATAAAGGAGAGGGTAGATTATGGGAGAGGGTAGTCAGATGCAATGCATTTTTAAAATTATTTTCAAGGTTGTGGGATTGGGTGGCCTACCCAGGACCTCATAATTGTGTGGTTTCTAGGTGTCTGGGGGTGGGGATGAGGGTTCAGGACTTCCTGTCCCCGGGGCCAGTGCTCTGTCCCTTGCACCACTTGGCTGCCCCATAACACAGAGGGACAGAGTAAAGGGAGAGATAAAATAGAATAAATGGGAGTGGGGAGGAATGGATGGAGGGAATTACTATCAGCAATAAACTGTGGGAAAAAATATGGAAGTAGCTTCTCTAATGGACTTATGATAAAGAATGAAATTCATCCCAGAGACACAACTGATAGTATCTGAACACAGTCTTATAAAGGGCATTGGGAAGTGTCTGCTGAGAAGTCAAAGATTAGGAAACAAGTGACTCCTATCAAGATTTCTGCAGCATGTTGGGCAGGTCCTGGGGCAAAGACAGAGGTTGGGAAAGTAATTGAGTTGTTTCAGGGCTTATAAGTGTCATGAAAAGTAGTTAAGTGTAATTCATTGTGTTCTTTTGTAATTCATTGCTTCAGTACTTGAAAGATTTTAATATATCTGCATTTTAGAGAAGTAAATTTGGAATGAATGAAGGAAATGAAATGGATTTACAATGTTGTAATTTCTATCTCTTCTTTAAGTTCATTCAATAGGGGATTGGGTCCAAATGCAACCTTTTGCAAGAACTTTTCCCAGTCCTTCTTTCTCCAAGTACCTTCTCTCTAATATTATTTGATATATATCTTGCTTGGACAGAGTTGTTTGATTTTCCTCTCCTCCTCTAGAGTGAATTCTCTGAAAGCTGGGTTTGATTATTTTCAGGACAAGGGGAGGGAGCACGGTGTCTTGTATGTGTTATTACTACTGAGTTCTTTTTCAAGCAAGTCCAACTCTTTGTGATTCCATTTGGGAATATACTGGAGTGGTTTACCCTTTCCCTCTCCACTGATACATAATATGTGATTAATAAATGGTCATTGAGGCAACTAGGTAGTGCAGTGGATAGGGCAACAGTCCTGGAATCAGGAGGATGTGAGTTCAAATTTGGACTCGGACACTTAATAATTACCTGTCCCATTGCCTTAAACAAATAAAAATTATATAAAAAATGACCATTGACTTGATTTGACAAGGATGGAGACTTCATAAATATTAATGGTAAAATATTAATTATAAAAATCTTTTTATACATTTTCCAAAATAATATTCATTAGGAGATTGGTTTATAATTTTCTTTGTCTGTTTTGGTTCTTCCTGGTTTAAGTATCAGCACCATGTTGGTGTCATAAAAAGAGTTTGACAGAACTCCTCCTTTTCCTATTTTTTTCAAATAGTTTATGTAGAATAGGAATTAATTGTTCCTTAAATGTTTGGTAGAATTCACTTGTAAATACCTCTGGACCTGGAAACTTTTTCATAGTGAGTTAATTGATGGTTTCTTCAATTTCTTTTTCAGAAATGGGGTTAAGTATTTTATTTCTTCTTCTGTTAATCTGGATTGTTTGTATTTTTGTAAATATTTATACATTTCACTCAGATTATTCACTTTATTGGGATACAGTTCAGCAAAATACCCCCAAATTATCTCATTAATTTTCTCCTCATTGGTGGTTATTTCGCCTTTTTCATTTTTGATACTGGTAATTTGGCTATCTTCTTTCTTTTTTAATCAGATTAACCAAAAAATTGACTATTTTATTGGCTTTTTCATAAAACCAACTCTTAGTTTTATTTAATGATCAATGGTTTTCTTGCTTTCAATTTTAATAATCTCTTCCTTGATTTTCAGAATTTCCAATTTGGTATTTAATTGGGGATCTTTAATATGTTTTTTTCTAGTTTTTTTTTTTTAGTTGCATACCCAACTCGTTGATCTACTTTTTCCTCTATTTTATTCATAGGCATTTAGAGAGATAAAATTTCCCCTCAAAACTGCCTTGACTGCATCCTATATATTTTGGCATGATGTCTCATCAGTATTATTTTCTTGGATATATAATTACTGATTATTTCTATTCTTTGCTGTTTGATACACCCATTCTTTAAGATAGAGTGATTTAATTTCCAATTAGGTTTTAGTTTATCTTTCTATAACCCTTTATTACATATAATTTTATTACATGTAATGGTCTAAGAAGAATGTATTTGTTATTTCTGCCTTTCTGCATTTGATTATAAGGTTTTTGGTGCACTAGTACATTATCAGTTTTAGTATAGGTGCCATGTACTGCCTAGAAAAAGGCATATTCTTTTCTATCCCCATTAAGTTTTCTCCAGAAGTCTATTATATCTAAGTTTTATAAGATTTCATTCATCTTCTTAACTTCCTTCTTTATTTTCTGGTTAGCTATATCTAGTTCTGAGAAAGGGAGATTGAGGTCCCCCATTAGTAATATTTTTCTTTCTATGTCTCTGTGTAATTCATTCAGCTTTTCCTCCAGGAATTTGGATGTTATTCATCTAGGTGCATACATGTTTAGTAATTATAAAGCTTCATTAACAATGCTGCCTTTTAAGAAATTTAAGTAGTTTCCATTAATTGAGATTGCTTTTTGCTTTTACTTTATCTGAGATCAGTATTCTTATCCCTGATTTTTTTTACTTAAATGAAGCATAATATATTTTGCTCCAACCTTTAACTTTTCCCTGTGTGTATCTCTCTGTTTCAAATATATTTCTTATAAACAACACATTATAGGTTTTTAATCCATTCTGCTATTAGCTTCTATTTTTTGGGACAGTTCATTCCATTCACATTTGCATTTAAGATTACTAATTCTATATTTCCCTCCATGCTATCTTTCTCCATTTATATTTTTTCTCTTTCCTTTCCTCTAATTCCTCCTCACCAAAATTTTACTCCCTTTTCCCTTTGACATTTCTTTAAAAATTTGACTTTCAGTTTATTTCATCTTCACCTTCCCTTTTATCAGTCCCTTATTGCCTTACTTTTCCTTTTCCCATCTCACCTTTCCCAGTAGATTAGGACAGATTTTTATTTTTATTTTTTTAGTTTTTGCAAGGCAATGGGGATAAGTGGCTTGCCCAAGGCCACACAGCTAGGTAACTATTAAGTGCCTGAGGCCAGATTTGAACTCAGGTCTCCTGACTCCAGGGCCGGTGCTCTATCCACTGTGCCATCTAGCCACCCTAGGGTGGATTTTTAAACCCAAGTGGGAATGTATCTTATTCCCTCTCTGTGCCAAATTTATTAAATAGAATTTATTCAACATTTACATGCTCCCTTCTTTCCCTCTAAAATTATAAATCTTTGTGCTTCTTCACCTGGTGTTATTTATTGTTCTAGTTCTATTAATCAGGGTATCATCAATATCAGTTTGATTATTTCATTCCTTGATAAGCCCATATTGTTATCAAAGCATCATCACGGATTGATTGCTTGATTGCTTTATAAGTGGCATTGTCTAAAATTATATCCAATTATATTTATAATTATTTTTTACCTTATCCCCATTTTCAAGTACCCTCCAAGGACAAACAATTTTCCTCATGAGTCAAACTATCATCCAAAGTCAATTAAATTTTTGAACTATATTCTTTATTTGGCCTATTTTCTCTCACACTTTACCCCTCTCCTCCATCTACTCATCCAGGGAACATAGCTCCTTGTTAAGTAAATCAAGGGTTAACTCAAACCCTGATCTAATTAACTAAAAGATTCTTAAAGATCTCTATATACTGGGAGACTCTGGCAGTCTCATCTGAGAACTTTACAATGATTGTAAGTTATGTGAGCTTGATTTAGGATTGCCCAGTTTATGATGTCTCATTAGACAGAGTGCTAAGCTTCTTCAGTACAGAAGAACTAAAGTGGGTGAAAGGATAATGGGACACTTAAATTTAAAGTTAACACACCTGCTTTTCATCAGGGCTTTTTGTCTCAAACATAGTAATGTCATCAAGAACATGGAGAGAGAACATCCAATTATCCATATCTTTTAAGTCCAATCTCTGTAATTATATTTGACCCTTAAATTATCCTGAGTGAAGTAAAGTTCACAAGAATTAGAAGTATTATAAATTCCCTTTGAAGTTTGTATATAATTTGATGGTCTTGATCACTATTTGTTTTGTTTTGTTTCATTTCTTCCTTTGTATTTTTATTTACCATTTTTATGTAACTCTTGAGTTGTATATATGGTGATTGAATTCTCTGTTCAGTTCTTTGAAACTGTGTCAGGAAATTCTGGAAGTCTTCCATTTCATTGAACATCCATCTTTTTCCCTGATGATATATGTTGAATTTTGCAAGATAGTACATTCTGGATTGTTCTTTGCTTTCTGATATATGATATTCCAGATCTTCCTGTCCTTGAATGTTGAGGCTTATAGGTCCTGTGTGAGTCTGATTGTGTTCCCCTTGTTTTTGAATTGTTTTCTTTTTGCTTCTTTCAATATTCTCTCCCTTATTTGAGAGTTCTGGAATCTGGCTAAAATAGCCCCTGGAGTTTTTATCCTGGGGTCTCTTTCTGAAGGGGTTCTGTGTATTCTTTCAATGGTTATATTGTTTTCTTATTATAGCAGATTTGGACAGCTTTTTTTTGGACATCCTGTCTGATGTTTTACAAATTCTTTTTTTGATATAGGATTTCTAGGACTCCCAGGATGCATAGACTGTCTCTCCTGGATCTACTTTCTAGGTCATTTGATTTCCCTAAAGGATACTTCACATTTTCTCCATTTTTTTTTCAGCTTTTAAAATTTTATTTGATGGAATCTTGTAGTCTTGTAGATTCATTGGTTTCTATTTGTTCAGTTCTAATTTGGGGGGTTTTATTTTCTTCAATTACCTTTTGTATTTCCTTTTTTTAAAGTATTGAATTCTCTCGTCAATTTTTAATAATTTTCATAATTTTCCTCGATAACTCTTTTTTCCATTTTTCTTTTTCCTTTTTTCTTTGGTTTTTAAATTCTTTTTTAAGCTCTTCAATGAACTTTTGTATTTGAGTCCAATTCATAGACTGTTTTGCTCCTTGCCCTATGAGTGATTTTTCACTGATTTCTTCTTCAGACAGCATTGTTATCATCTTTTCCTGTAAAGTAGTTTTCCATAGTGAGCACTCTTTTAGCTTTGTTGCTCATCTTTGTTGTTTCAACTCTCCTTCTGGGATATAGAGTATATAGATCCTAGGTTGTTTTTTTTTTTTTTGCTGGGATTGAATTCTGATCCTTGGCTTGTCATTGGCCAAGATGTTGTCTCTGCCTTTGCAAAGGTTCATTTCCTCCTTTATATCCAAGTTCTGACATAGCAGTGGTTTGTTTCTGATCCAGTCCTGCCTTTTAACCCAGTGTTCCAAGGGTTCAGATTTTGTCTGGGGTTGGGACCCTCCCTTCTGGCTTGCTATCTAGCTACCAGGACCTCTGCTGTTGTCAAGCTGTTGGGACCTGGTTTGCACTGTGGTTACAAACCTCATGCTGGCTTTCCCACTCTCTCACCTCCTGGACTTTACTTCCCCTTTTCCCCCAAAGAGACAGAATATCCTCTACAAGGTATACAGGTAAAAACTTCTTTGATTTTTCTCTTTTTCTTGGTGATATCTGTACCTTGAATGTCAGACTAGAGACTTCATTAACTTTGGTAGTGAAGAGCTCCTGGAGCATATTGGCTTCATATTGCCATCTTGGCTAAGCCCCAGAAGCTCTTCAGTGTTTTCTTGAGAACCTTATCCAGAATCTTGCACAGAGAAGACATTTAACATATGTCTATCAAATATAACTGAATTGGGAATGAATCACAAACTGCCACAATATAACAAATTCTATTTTTAGTATCATTCAGGAATGAGATATTGTGGTTAATGGAGATTTCTAGTCCACTAAATGCCTTTTATTGATTTCATTGTAAGGGATCATCACCTTTAAGTTCCTTGCTCTTTGAGATTTTGGTCTGCCTTGATGAAAAGTAAATCTTTTCATGTGATTTGTAAAAATTTTTGAGAGGCAATGGAGTTAACAGACTTGTCTAAGATCATACAGCTGTTAAATATCAAGTACATGAGGTTGGACATGAACTTAGTTCCTCCTACCTCCAGGGTTGATGCTCTATCTACTTTGCCATCTAACATCCCCTTATCATGCCCTTTTTAACCTAAATGTACCTAAGAGTTTTGACTGACAATTTGAAGAGAAAGGATAGTTGGACTTTGGAAAAGAGAAGTAAAAGAATATTCTGACTATTGCTAAATGATGAAAACTTGCTCATTGTTAAGGAGAATTAAATGTCTTTAACTGCTATCTCTGAATTGTAGACTATAAACTCCTTGAAGGAAATATTTGTGCCATAATTATTTTGTCATAGTAACTGGACAAATGCCTAATGTCCATCTTGGTGTGTAATAAATGTTGATTACATTAAGTTTCTATGTTTGCCCCTTTAAAAAAAATCACTTCAGAACCTTTGACCTTTGACAAATCAATCAGAAGATTTCCAGCAAAGAAGGAATTCTCCTTTTCTGAAAGGAATGTGATGATGTTTGTCCTTTGGTTTCAGAGGCCATGACATCAGGGAGGCAAGGATAGGACAAGCACATGAATTGGATTTGAGTAAGGGGAGACTGGGCTAAGTCATCAGCCTCACTTTCTCCTACAGATGCATCTGGATCCAGTGACCAGATATGAATCAGTATGGCTGGAGATCCCCTTAATGTGAGGAAATTAAAGCAAAATGACTTAGCCAAGGTCATATAGCTAGCAAGTATCAGTTGTCTGAGTTGACTGGACTCAGGAGGATCTGAGTTCAAATTTGACCTCAGACAATTGATACTTACTAGCTATATGATTCTGTGCAAGTTACTGTAAGCCCATTACCTTATAAAAACCAAAGGGAGGAAAAAAAAGAAAGAGTTCCTGATTTTTGATGGCAAAATCTCATTGAAATATTTTGCGAATTTTGCTATAGACATTGCAAAAGAAGAGTATATATGTTCATCATACCAATTTAAGGAAACAGTGGGCTCTCTTCTCCCCCACCTCCTATCAATACCCTTAAATTGCCAAAGAAATCATGCTAAGAAAATACTTTCCTTGGACCTGAAAAGAAATCAGTCCCTCAATAATATTTCTCATGCATTTAAATGATTAAATTTCTCACATATTAAAATAGTAAAATTAATATATTAATCATGGCAAACATAAGAGAAAAGATCATCTTTTCTTTTATGCTTGTCATGATTTATATATTAATTTTACTGTTTTCTTGCATAGTATTGCCAGATCAAAAAAAATCTGAATAAAACAGTTCTCAGATCCAAATGCCATAATATCTACTTTCTCCTCTCTTCAAATACACCCCCCTTTACTCATAATAGCATTCTAAAGCTCACTAAAACACTGTCAAATTGCCTCTTCTACATATTCTTTCATTCATGCATTCCAGGAGATCCTTGTTTACCTTCTGACATTTCTGAGAGCTAGATTTTAGAAAACTTCCCCTGAAATATGACCTTCAAATATATCTTTGAAAACTAAACTAAAATGATTAACATTCTAGAACAGCAAAAGTGAAGTTCCTTTAACATGTATGACCACCTTTAACTCATCTTTCTGTACCAAAAGTATTCTAAAGTAGCATAGGATCATTGCTAATGATCACATGATTTGGGGAAGAGGGGCAAACAAGGTGGTGGCATCACCTAATGTGTAGGTTTTTCCCCCTTTTAATGTGTCAGTTTATTGCTAAATTATTTCATATGATAAAAAAATAAATACGGTACCTAAGATACTATGCTATTTATGTTCTTAAGGAGGAAGATTTATTTTAAATTAAAATATAAATCTAATATGTAGTATACATTAAAAAAGTCTCTGTCCAATTCTATGTTAAGGAAATCTTAGTAATGTATAGTTGAGTTGACTAAAGATCATCTACAGTTTGATAGATTATGGGGGTTGGGGAACCTGGGGAGAAGTACAGTGAAAGGGAACTCATTCAATTTTTCTTAAAGTTAAATTCAAAGTGCTCACATGCCATGTGGTGAAGGCAGAAGGACAATTAGAAGATTTAAATATATTGTTTGTCAAAAAATATTTATGGGTTACCTTTAAAGAGGCTGCAATACACATGTCATATTATACCTGTCACAAACTGTCAAAATTATTTTATATTCACCTAAAATCCTCTGGGTATTGTATCGAAATCACATAATCTTACTAAGTACTAATGTTTATGTTAGGATTTCTGCAACAGCAGATGCAAGTGTAAAAACACATATTGTCCAGCAGCTCCATATAGGCTGCACATCAGAAATGGAAACAGTGAGCAAAGGTCAACCTCCTGACATGCAGTCAGGGAAGCAATTTTCATATGAAAGCAAATGCCTAAACAGAGCTTTGTGCCCTGATGCCTGAACAAATTCAACTTTTTTTGAAGTCCCATCTGTTATTTCTTGTTTCACCTCTTTAGGGAAAAAATATCCAAAACATTGCTTTGAGAATGTCAAAGGAAAGCCTTCCTTCTTATTTGCATAAAGGTTGGGAAAAGACAGTAAGGAAGACATTCACTTGAGAAACTGAATGTCATATCCTGAGTGTGAGAATTCACCATGAACCTAAATAAGATCCCAAAAAGTTGAGGGAAAACATCACATGAATGAGTGAAGAGGTGACAACTTTGTCCCAGTAACAGTTTTATTCTAAAATAATTCTTTAGGGTGTATTTCTGTTCTTCTTTGGAACAGTTTTTAGAGTGGAACAAAGAAACATCCCCATACCAATAAGAAACTAAGCAGACAAAATCTTTTCTTTTCCCTCAATTTTGAGCCTGGTTGATCTGAGGGCTTCTAGAAAATTCTCTGAGTGAGCCTTTCAAATGCATTGTTCATTCCAGTCTTTTTGGAATCTATTTATGCTAATGGACAATAAGGATTTGGGTACTATATTTCGAGAGAAGATGAAGAAAGAGCTCATGGAGTTTTATTGATCTTGGCTTGAGATTTCTCTTACAAAGTAGAGGTTTTGATTTAAATTTAATGGATCAAATTATTTAGAACTGTAAACTTGCTTCCTTCAAAGTTTAATTCAGATGCTACTTACTATCTGTGAGATCTTGGCCTAATTATTGAATATCTCAGTTTTCCAGAGATATGATAAAATGAGAGGGTTGAACAAGAATGTCTCTAATGTCCACCCCAGTTCTAAATCTATGAGTCCATATTGAATCTCTCCAATAAAATTCAAGCTCCTTAGGTTTTGGTGTTTGTCTTCAATATTTCCCATCCATGGTTTGTAGAATTGATTTAGATAAATTTACCAAAAAAAAGTCAATTTCTTAAAACTAGCATGTATGTGTGTGGAGATATATATATATATATATATATATATACACATATACATATATATATTATGTAAACATATATATTATATATGTATGTGTACATTCATATAGATATGTATACACACATATACAGAGTATGTATGCATATACAATTGATATTACAAATGATTCAAGAATACTTAGATAAATGGCACAGTATGGAATTACAAAGGCTTAGAATGTGAGGAATAGCTTCCAAAGTGTCAAAACTCAAGCACATTATAATTTTCCTCTGTCATTCAATTTTCCGCATTAGAACTTTTTCAGGCATCTGAAAATTGTTTAACCCATCTGCAAGCTGAAAACATCTTTAAGCTTGGAGGTAGATTAATTTTCTAAACTTGCTTAGACCCATAGCTGATGTCCTAGTCATGTGTTTATAAAATAGTTAGCTAATTACCCTGAAAACATCTGACTTCAGTACATTAGAAAGGAAAGAGGCAGATTGGATTTAATTATTATAACTTATGAAATTATTACTAATTGTGACATTAAATATTGTCAGAAATCCAAAACAAATGCTCTTGCTTTTAATGCTAATTAATCCTGACTTTCCAATTAATATTAATTACTCTATGTCAACAAACTGAATGTTTCTCATATCTGGAATCATAAATTAATTAGATATTAAGGGAATTTCATATATATTGCATATCCAATCAGAAAGAAGCAGATCTGGCAGAGAAATTTTCCTCAAATACTTTAAAGATCAGAAACAATGAATCTGAAATCAGAGCAGAGACAACTTAAACAGAAACAGAATTAACTAACATCCTCTATTGTCAGACAATGCACCTTACCTTTTCTATCACTTTCAAAAATGAACAAAGCAAAACAATTAAAACAAGGCTTTATAGAATAAGAAAATTGGGAAGTTTTGCTTGTTTCTTGTTTTGTATTGTTTTGTTTTGTTTTAAGAGTTGAGTTCAAGTGTCAGTGTCTTTTCTACCTGTGACCTAGGGTTTAAACATACCTACTTCGAATGTTATAGTTACTAAGACTTTGCAGGGAAAAAAAGTATAAAGAAAAAGTCATCAAATTGTAAAGGATAGTCTTTTATTTCTTTTGTACCACTCTATAGATCTCTATATAGTGGACCTCTTAAAATGTTGACTAATAGAATATTAATTTTTAACTGAGTCATCTTATGTTGAGTCACTTTTTCTGACAAGATTCTTTCCAGTTCTAAATTTATAATCTGCTGATTTTTGAATCATTGCAAAATTTAACAGGTATTATAGACAAATGTGAAGCTATTGCCATTACCTTTTGCTCATCAATATTATGGATTCCATTGCAATAAAAAAATAGGGTAAGGAATTTATAAAACAACATCCTCTAATTTAACATTGACTACATGCAAACTTTCCACTATTCTCTTTATCTCCTGTTATTTGAAGCTCATCCTTGTGAATCATTTCAAGATAGAGTACTGGACTAAGCATAACTATTCACCATCTAAGTACTATTTTTCACAGCCACATATAGCATGATGAGTATTACTGCCCAGATCCTCACATAATATGAAAATTATGTTTTTTTCATGATCTACAATTATGAAGTAATGGCATGCAAAACCAGACTCTATATAAAACATTTAGAAATGCATTTTGTAGGGGCAGCTAGGTGGCACAGTGGATAGAGCACTGGCCCTGGAGTCAGGAGTACCTGAGTTCAAATCAAGCCTCAGACACTTAATAGTTACCTAGCTGTGTGGCCTTGGGCAAGCCACTTAACCCCATTGCCTTGCAAAAAAAAACCCCTAAGAAATGCATTCTGTGATTTTTAGTGACTTTATACCATACTTTTTAATCTATTTAAAGAAAATGATGAAATTTAATTAGGAAACTATCAGTGTCCTTAAAGTGAATGGCTCAAAAATCCTTTTAAGTTTGATGGATTTGAAATTGGTACCTGATAATGCCATGATTAATTATAACTCAGAAACTAAACCTCAACTGGGATATTTCCCTCTTTCAATTGTTTTGTGGTACCTGTCCACTAGCAGTTGAAAGTCCTGTTCTATTTGTTGAGAATACATGCTTCATGAGACAAGGAACTGTATCTTACTTAGATCTCCCTCAGGGCTAGCACAGGGTACTGTACACAGGGTTCTGTAGCACAAGTTTCTGACATTAGGTAAACATTTATGAACTGAATAAAATAAATGGCTTCTAATATTATTTCCAGTTTTAAACCTATAAAGGGCTAATGAATGTGTCAGGGTACCAACTGCTATGTCCAGAAAACTTAATCCTGTAGAAAGGTAGTACAATGTATCTATTAAAAAAATAAATTGGTTTTCTGGCATGATTCTAGAAAATAAATTGCAAGTTTTGTTGATGAGCAACTAATGTTAATGAATGAAAGATGGAAGACAGAATAACCTTTAGCAAAATTAATTATTTATTCTCTAAGGATTCTTATTAAAGAAAGTGAATAAGAACATTTTATCCCAAAGTTAGTCAGTTTCAAGATCCAGAGTGGTATTACCTGATCAAATCTTTGCTGGTGCTGGTACTGAGAAAAAGTATTATGTGAAGAGGCAATTTCATCTCTCTCAAATTGTTTCTTCACTCTGGCTAAGCCACCAGGCACTGTTCGAGTTTCAGACTCCTCCATCGTCTAAGGTGACACAGGAAAAAAAAATGAAAGATAAAAAGCTGAAAATCTTGGTTTTGGAAGAAGTTCTCATATTTTTTTCAAGATGATGGTAGAATCCGTTTGGATCTATGATTCCATCAGTGTTGGAAACAGATCAATAGCTCATCTATAATTTGGAGGCAAAGAATGACTGGGGCTTTTGAAAGAGTAAATGATATACCTATAATCACATTGCTAATGTTAGAAGTGAGACTTGAACCCAGGTCTTCATTACTGCAAGACTGGCTATCTATTTCCTAGATGATAGCTGCTTCTCCTTTTTAGTAGGTGATAACCAATTATTGATGAATTGATTGATTGTTTATTAAAACAGTAGGTGATACCAATTATTGATGGATTGTTTATTAAAACAATCTTAAATTGTGCCATTATTTTATAAGCTCTGATCCAAATCACTGATTGAAGTAGTCTTCTTGTTATGTTTTTCTCATTTATCAAGACATTTCATAATTAAAAGGATGTTAAAATATTTAGTTGTATCTCTATTAGATATATTTTAATGTATGAATAAATATTAAGATCTGTTAGAAAACATTCTAACAGTAATACACAAACTATGGGCCTTAGATGATTTAATTATTAAACTAATCCTCAATGAGGTTGCCATCAATATCCTCAGCATCTATATAAAGCAGTATATTATCAAAGTTAATTATCAAAACCTTGCTGAGTCATTATGAGATTATTACCTGATTCATTTAAAAGATTGAAGACATTACTCTTTGGAAGTTCAGAATCTCCTTTACTTTGTAAAAAGGTAAGAAGGCACAAGGGTTAACATGCCCCATGGCTGGCACAACCAAGTTCATGGTCATCTCCTTTTCCCTTGATGATGTTTTATGCACTTTTGGTGAAACAACTGGTGACAGAATTATGGTGACAAGATGTTTACATCTCATGGTGGCACTTTTAAGAGCACTGTAAAAAATATTGGCATACTAGGAAGGCCTTAGGAAGGCTGAAAGAACACAAAATTGAGGTGGTGATTTTGATTTTTGAGATTTACATTTGAGACATTCAAGAGTACAATGTGTTCTCAATCTGAGAAAAACATCATGACTTTAAGGTGCATAAATCCTAAGTGGCTCATACCATATTTTGTAAAGGTCAATGAAGTCTTGAAAATGGTCAAGAAACTTGAAATTTGTGTTGTGTACCAGGACAGTGTGGAAACATCCACATAGGACATGCAACCAGTGTATACAAGCTTCTCCAAATATTAAAGTTTATTAAATCAGTGTATGACAAACACATTCTGATATTCTGGAAAGTAGGGAAAAGAACATTGAAAAGTTGTGAGAACATACATAATATATATAAATCACTGAGTTCACTTGTATTCACAGCCCTCAGGGAGAGAGAATAACTTGATGTGTCTTCAGTGTAAACATTTGATATAGTTCTATATTTTATTTAGCAGATAGCCCACTAAGGAAATTGCCCAGATCCATAATAACTTCACTGATCCTTGTAAATACTTACATAGGACCACAGATGTAGATTTGAGAAGACCATTTCAGGTTATTAGGTGCAATTACAAATGAGGAAAATAAGGTATTTGAGAGGTTAAGTGAACTGCCCAGGGTTACATCACTGGTCAGTGTTTCAAGCAGATATTGAACTCAGTACTTCTTATCTCCAAGTTCAATGCCCTATCCATTGAAACATGCTGCCTTCAAGAACTGAACACTACCAAGAACAGATAGACCACGCCCTCCTAATCTGCTCAGCTTTTCCTTTGCCTTATGTCTGACTTTCTTTCTTGCTGTATGACCTCTTTGCTCCTGAGTATGCATAATTCACTTTAAAATAAACTGGTCATTGGGTCTGGAAATATGTGTTAGGAAAATTCTAAAACTTCTCCCCCTTCCATGGCAGCCAAGTATAATCACTTATTCTTGTCATCTAAGCATTCATTCTGATCCATTTCCCTGATATTAGAATACAAAGCCTTGGAAAAGTGAAGTGTTTAGTCAATCAATTAATATTACTTAGATTTCTTATCCTTAAAAGTAAGTTAACCTGAGACCTGATATTTCTCAGATAATGTGTGTATATATATATATATATATATATATATATATATATATATATGATTTATCTATTTTGAACTGTGTAAAGTCATGGTTTGGGCTGATAGAGGTCAGGTTCCTAATCCTAAATCAAATTCTATCTACTTAATCAGTTTTTGTTTAAAAGAAAGTGTCACTTGCACTAAACATGAACTAAAGCTTGCACTAATATAAACTAAAAAATATAATGAAAAAGTTCAACATCCCATTTTATATATTGGTATAAAATCAAGAAGAAGGAAAAAAATTCAAGCCTTTTGGATCTAAGTGACAATAAACTATCTTTCTTGTTTCTTTATCCCTACCCAACCTGTGTACATTACTCAGTATAGAGACTTTACATGGATCAAATCAACACGAATATTAAAATAAGTCTATTATATGAAGCAACTATAGCGAGTGGTTATAACCATAACAAGAAGTCACATTCAAATTGGTCAGATGAACTCAACTGAAGGATTGAGTATTCTCTCATTGCCAAAACTGACAGGGAATCTGAGATGTATGATAAGCAGGTTATATTTTCAGTAACAAAATGGAATTGAAAAGCAACTACTCATTTCTTTCCAAAAGCATTCTGCTTGGGGAATTAGGGTCCTTACCCTCACCACTCTCCAAAAATACAGAAGGATGAACATCTGAATAACTTTGAAAGACTCCAGAACTCTGATTAGTGTAATGATCATCCATGATTCCAGAACACCATTGACTAATCCCCCACCTCCTGAGAGAGAGAGAGGTGATACACTAATATGCAGAATGAGATACATTTTTTTAAGTAGCTAATATGAAAAGTTATTTTGCTTGATTGCACTTATTTGTTTCAAACTTTCCATTCCCACACATCCAGTTTCTTTGAGAGGAAGAAAGGAAAGAGGGAGAAAAATAAAACACTTGATCATTTTTTAAAAAGAGTATTACAAAAATAAAGGTATAGCGGCTAGACTCATGATTTTATTGATAATGGGAACTTTCAGGATTAGAAACTTCTTTAAGCAATACAGGTTGGCATCTTCTATACAATTCATAATTTTAGAGTTGCTTGGAGAGTTTGGGGAGACTAAATGGCCAGCTAACATGTGGTAGAGGCAAGACTTGAACCTAGGCTTTCCTAGTTTGGCTCTCTAGCTATTATGACACAAAGTATCTGTGTGTCTATATATTTAAACAAATCCCTACATATGTAAAATCATTCGTGTTTGATAATAATGATGCACTTTGCATTTCAAAATGAAGTTCTTGAGTCATCATTAAGGCTTATGGGATCATATATCTTCAGCTGCAAGAGGTCTCAGAGGTTGTCTTGTTTAATACATTCATTGTATGCAATACTGAGGCAAGGCCTAGGATGCTAAGTGACTTGTCCAAGATCATATTGGAATTATGTACCAGAGGTGTAATTTGAACTCAGACCTTCAAGCACATAGCCAGTGCTCTTTCCTATGTACTATGATGTTTAGGGTTTCAGTTTCAGGGGTCAGTAATGATGATAGCTTTGATTTGATACAATTATATTTTAATAGCAAAATAATTATATATCTCTATCTATCTATCTATCTATGCACACAATATGACTGACCACTGGTAAAAGGCTATATAAGACAAAATGACATTGACTGGTCTACATGAGGACTATACCAAGATTTTATTTGGTGTCCTACTCCATCAAGTTAAGACTAATCTATACCATTCTCTTGTGTCTTTGTTTGTGTGTGTGTGTGTGTGTGTGTGTGTGTGTGTGTGTGTGTGTGTGTGTGTGTGTTGTGACTTCAATTTGCTTTCTTTCTATTTAGGAGTGATTTTTAAAATGACAATGTCACTTTGCTAAAAGAATTTCATTTCTTTTCAAATCCCTGAAGGGATCCTAACTAGGGTGTTTCCATTACAATTCTTAAAAATTAAGAGATTATTAACATATTTATGAACATTTGTACTTGATTTATTTCTTCAACCATACATCAGAAGCAAGTAAGCCCTATGAGTGGATTGCTTTGTAGTCTGCGTTGTGATATTCAAAGAAGATAATGTTCAGGAGATGACCCAGCTGATTAATCTCATTCGCTTTCTGCTAATAAATTAACTGTAAACTTTCTATGAGAGTTTGATTTTGAAAAGGCACAAGTCAGACTTTACGTAATAGAAATACTGAAGATAGACCACCACAACAGATTAAAGGAAAGTGGATTAAGAAGCAGAGTGCTAGGAAATATCAGGCTAAGGCCATTTTCACTATTAGTTATGATTTAATACAGACTATATGGAACCACTTACTCAATTTTTTTCCAGAAATGGTTTCTGAATCTGATACATGCCAGAATAGAAAACCTTTTTAGAGGGAAATTAATGTTTATGGTGTTGATCACTCTTTCTCCTGTTGATCACTTTTTGTGTAGGTAGAAAAACTCTGGATTTGTGCAGGTATCAACTAAATTGTGGAATCTGAGGTAAGGTATTTATCAGTTGTTATATTTAAAGATAAGCAAACTTTTTCCCACTATCATTTGTGCTAATTATTTATCTGTGTGTGTGTATATGGGGTCCGGCAGGGGGAAGTAAAGATTCCATGTTTTATTGTCATTGTTTTCTGTCAATTCTCCCCAAAGGAGGATTATCATATCATCATGAATAGAGCTTTGGAAAGAACCTTAAAATAATCTAATCAAACTTCCTGACTTTACAAATGAAGAAACTGATGTCCAGAATCACTTAAACAACTTGTCCCAAATCACATAGAATATCTAAGTTGAAACTTAAAACCTGCTATTCAAACTCTAAATCTGAAAAAATTTTCTACTATACAATACTGATTTTATTCTAGTAGAAAATCTAAGGAAGTGACCAAAATGATGTAGAATTTTAATGACTTTCTTAGGGTAAAACAGGTAATAAGAAGAAGAGTCTAGATTTGAACTTGCATCTTTTGGATTCAAGTTCATCATTCTTTCTAACATAATGCTCTGTATCTTGAGTCTCTTAACATGACTGAAAAATTAATGGTTAGATACTGAATATCTTGGGTCTACGAATCCACAAAATTATCAAGCCTTTTTTTTAAAAAAATGGGACAGACATGCCACATAAATAGTCTCCTTACACAAACTGTGTGACTCCTCCCATTCTTCCATTTTGGATTGAACCAATTGCTTGATGGAAATTACCAAAAAGACAAATTTCTTGGTACAGATACAATCAAACCAATCTTCTTCCAGGAAAAAAAAAATAATCAAATGATGCAATTATAGTTTCACAGACCCTGAATCTGGATTACTTCAAGCCAACTAAGATAAGATATAATTGTAGAAAAATTCTTCTCACTACTTCTATTTGAAACCATCAAATATGAAAATAGTAAGAATAAAATATGCATTATAGAAATGAGGCATCTTAGGACACTGTGAGAAAAATATGACTGAGTCATTCAATAGTGTCCCAAGAATTCTAAAAAGGGTTCATTTATCTCAAATAGTTGCATAGGCGAAACCAGAACATAAGCTCACTTTGATGAAAAAGCTTTCTGATACTCTGATTTGTCAGTGAATTCCTACCAACCCAGAAATTACTTTGTATGAATTTTGTATTCCATCTTGTTGGCAAGGCCTATTTAGTTTTTTTTTAAATTTTATTCCTGGTATGTGGCACTTGCTTAATTGAATTAGCATCCTTGAGTCATGGGATAATAGTATCATTCATTTCAAGTTGGGAGGAACCTTTAGAGGCCATTCATGTGTGACCCAATTATCTTAATAGATCAGAAAACTGAGTGTCAGACAGGTAATGTGACTTGTCCATATGGACAAAGCTAGAAACTATTTGATGTAGCATTTGAACTTAGAGCTTCTGAATCTAAACCTAGTCATCTCTAAGCAAATTAAATTTGGAATGCTATAGGAATAGGTGATCCAAAATTTTCCTAGTATGAGTCTGAATTATGACATTTCCTGTTCATTCTTAGCATGGTAGGGGTCTTCCTGATCAAAGTTAATTATGTTAAAATCAGTAGTTATCAGATAATAATTAAATAGTTAATAATTGACTATTTTATCCCTAAAGATTAGAACATTATCTTTCAGTGATTTCATCATCATCATCCAGCAGGGGGTGCTGTCTAAGCAGACTGACAAAAGGCAAGGACCAATTACTTAATGAACAATTTAAGAATTCTAATAATTAATGTCTAAACTATATATTCATAAAATATTTTGCATTTAAGTGGAAATATAGCAAAATAAGTCTCATTAAGAACTATAATATCATTAATAGGTTTGAAATGTTCAATATCTATCTTGAATACAAGTTATAAGAAAAATGCTAAAGGATGATATAAAAAATATCACTTTGATATGCAACTATGTTACTGCTCCATCTCCCTCCCATTTAATACTTAAAAATATTCTTGCATGTGGAATTTATGATTTTGTTTGTTTTGACAGCATAATTATAAAACAACAGCCACTTTTCTCATTATCTGTCATTCCGCTCTTGTTAAAGTGTCACTTGTGTCAGATCTTTTAGAATGAGCATCCAGCAAGAATGGAACTCATAGCATCCTTTGCAATATGATTTTATTAGCCATTGTTTCTAAATATTGGTGATAGCACTGAATCTCATAGTTCCCTATGATCATAATTGGCTTAGCAGAGTACTTAAATTGCTCATCTTTTGCATTTCTATGTTGATTAAGATACTCCTAATGGATTTCATGCATAAAGAGAAAAGTAAAAGAAATTGTACTTTCATTGAATTTAATTAAAACTCTGTGAGAACACATTGGGTATCATAAAAACCTCAAATTTATTAAAATTGCAAATGAATCCTTCTCTTTCTTGACTAGGGCATTTATCTTGGAGCTATGTTTGTTTATTACTAGAGGCCACAAAGGTAAAATTGAAAAGATCATTAGATGTGACTCAAAGGATCTGGATTCAAATTTCACCACTATTTACAATCTAGTTGGGCCAGTCTTGCTGGATTCTCTTTCCTCATATGTAATATGGACAGATTAGCCTTGGTGAACTCTTAAGATTTAAATATGCATTGATATTCCTATGATCCTACTCCTGTATTATAAATGCAAAAGAAAAAAATGTGAAATTAGCATCTTTATTTAAGAACAAATCATGTGATGTGTCCTTACATTAGTAGAGAAGCTGTTGCTGCTGCTGCAGTCACCCCTGGAAACAGCTGCTTGATACATTGCCATACGTTCCTTCAGTGATACAGCCTCTTGAAAATCCACTGGCCCACAGTTAGTTCTGTTGTCTTCTGTACACCCACTCACAGGCTTGTTAGGACTGTCGAAAGCTAAAAACAAACACAAAATACTTAGATATGTGGCAGGTTTTGAAAATAAAACATCACCTCTTTTAACAAAAAAAAAAATGAAATGTAAGATAATTGGTCTCCTACAGCAGAATTTAGTATTTAACCATATTCAGTTTCACGAGCAATTTGATGTTTCCTCCAAACTTTTACACACAAATCAGAATGCTGTTTCAAGATATACCCAAGTTTATCAGTCAAAAAGGATTCCTTTCTTTCTCATGGGATTATTCAGAAAGGAGGTACAGATATGGCAATATACAAAACAATGCCAAATTTCAGCATGTTCTTGAAAATTTAGTTTGGTTTAGTTTTTCCCTTAATATTCTCAATGCTAAAGTTACACACATCTAAATCTGGGATACTCTATGAAGTTAATTAATGATGGTGAAACATTTTGTTCATAAATGAAAACACACAACAAAGCAAAATTTGGCATTATTTAAAACAATTTTACCATTTACTAATTTCGCCATCTAGTATATCTCTATTGTCATCTTTCACAGATTCAGACTGAAAAGTTGTATACATGGTGCCAAAATAAGATTGAAAAAGAGCCACTAATCTCAAACCTGTGTGACTCCCAAACTGACCTATCTTTGTCACTTATTTGTCATTTAATATATCCCCTTAGTTCTTCTTCCCCACATTTCTCATAAATGGTGTATATAATACAGTATTTCCTCTATCATGTGGTCTCAAGAGACTCCATGATATAGCAAATAGCAAATCTGTGTAAGCCTAGGCAATCATCTTAACTTCTCAGAGCTCTCTGTAAGTAACTCTCTAAGACTAAGGGAAGATGCCAGTCTGCAGGAATAGGAGTAATTCTCTCACTAAAGACTTTCTTCTGCAATCACAGGTCTGGTTTTTATCCTACCAAGTGGATTGTCAGATTTTCAAAAATTTACTTTATTTGTTTGTTTATGTATTTATGTGTTTATTTACTTGGTCAAGAGATCCTCAAAGTTTTTGCTGTATGGGGAACCACCACCTTTCAGTTTTTATTTTACAATAGCTTCTTCTTTTACTAAGTGTAGAAGTAGAACTCCCAGTCTTTGTGGTCTTTTGAATTCTTACTGGAAACTGTTAAAGTTTTATTGCTAGAAAAACAATTTATTAAGCACTTTTAATGCTCCAAGCTTTGTATTAAGTACTAGAGATAGAGAAAAGGTAAGACAGTTGCTGTTCATCTTTCACCCTAGTAGATGACCTATGACATCAAAAAGGTGATGTCTTGACTTGTGCATTAATTGAATTTCAGTGAGACAGAGTTGCACAAAGTCATCAACCTTCCACTTTCTCTTCCAGAATCATAGGAGTCCAGTAGTAACATAAAAGTCATGGCAACTGGCAATGGTCCAGGATGACACCTGGTCTTTTTAAATCTAAGATCTTATCCAAAGCTTAGTTTTTCTGAAGCAATGCACATTCTATTTCTAAAGGTTAGGTACTAGGTGAGACATCACAAAAGTATCAGTTTAGGAGAGGAAAACCCTCAGGGTTTCTGGTCAGAACATAAGGTTTTTTACACACACTCTGAGGCTTCAAAACTCAAATAATGAACAAAAGAGATTGGACCAGCACTTTTTATTGGTCATTCAATGAAATCCAGAGACTCATACTCTGAATGGAGTGAAAAAGCTAAAAGGAAAATTTAGCTTCAGTGCAAATGAACCCACTCCAAAATATTTGGGGGCAAGTAGCAAGGTAGATGGCAAGGTCTAAGGATTCACAGATTGTATCAGCATATAAGGCAATACCCAGGATTCATCTGGGCATAGAGATAGGACAGAAGCTAAGGCCTGGAGGATGTTAGGCTGCATAGGCAGAACAGATGGCAATTAATGTTTGGCAGTTTTTATCTCACTAAAAGAAATAGAATTAGTGACTTATCTTATCCAAGCAGTGAGATCAATTAAACTGCTTGGATGGGATCTGGGGAGATCCTGGATTCAAGGAAGTGCTGCATTCAAGTCCACCTTTGATACAAAATGTTTTTTTTAATCTTAAGCAGATTACTTAACCATTGCTCCAGGATAATATCTAATGCTCTAAATTGCAGAACCAGTTTTAAGGGAGTGTGTCTATATTTGAGTTGTATGTGTAATTGAAATCATAGTTTAGTCTAAAAAAGTTATCAATTTAAAAATTTCACAAATATACATACAAACTGTTTATTTTTTAATTTTTGCAAGGCAATGGTGTTAAGTGGTTTGCCGAAGGCCACACAGCTAGGTAATTAAGTGTCTGAGCTGAATTTGAACTCAGGTACTCCTGACTCCAGGACTGGTGCTCTATCCACTGTGCAACCTAGCCTCCCTGAAACCAACTATTTTGACTAAATCTCTTTGTTTCCCTTCACAGCAGAATTTAAAAAAAAATCATTGATGTTGACTGTTTCTATCACTCCACAAAAACCATCTTATATGAAAAATAGCAATTCTTTTCTATTTTTAGATAAGTAGAAAAAGTTATAATAACTGATCAATAGATACATTGAGAAAGTCCAAAAACATATGCAATGCCAGTCACCTGAGGTCCTCCCACTTCCACTAAAGGGCAAATTGAGAGTATCTTCTCATCTCTTTTCCTTTGAATCTCACTTGATATTTATAATTTCACAACATTTAATTTTGATTTTTTTGGACTATTGTTCTTTCCATTTACATTGTTTTAGTTACTGGATAGGCTTTGGGAGCTTGTACCTCAGATAATACATTCTGTAGTTATTTGTAATGGGATTCCTTTTTCTCTTATTGCATCTTACAGTTTGGTTTATATATAGAACTGTTTTTGATTTTTGAGGATTGATTTTTGAAGTCTGCAACTTTGTTGAAGCTATTGTTTTAACTGGTATTGTGCTGAATCCCTAATGTTTTCCAAGTAAATCATATCATAAGCAAATAGACCTCACCTGTCTTTATGCCTTTAATTACTTTATCTTGTTTTATTGCCATTGATAACATTTCCAGAACCATATGAAAAAACAGTGGAGAGAGTAGGTAGTCTTAACTTCACTTCCTTATTTAATGGAAAAGATTCTAGTGTATCTCCATAGCATTTGATATATATGTATATATATATATATATATATATATATATATATATATATATATATATATATATATTTAAAATGTCCCTAAATGCCTACTCTTTGTAGAATGTTTAGCATAAGTGTTGTATTTTTAGATCAGGGACTGGGAACTTCTGGTTCCATGATCTGTAGTGGTCTGGTAATGAATGGCAAGGCAAGAGTAGGCAGGACTCTAAATTCAGTAAATCAAGGGGCTTTTTAGTGGTTCTGTAATTAAATGCTTAACCAAATATAGTTCATAAATATTATAAATATCCAAATGACCTTTGCCAGCAAAAAAGGTACTCCATCCCTGATAAGATGGGCATGTTATTTGGGATGTTTAGGTTTTTAATATGACTAAATATATTGTTTGATGGACCACCTAAGGATAGTATAAATCTCACTTAATCATATTGAATAATATCTTGAATAAATCATTAAAATTCATTTAATAAAGGGTTCTATTTATAATTTTAGATCAATGCTCATTAATGATATTGGTTTATTGATTTCTTTTGATGTTCTATCTTTCATTTGTTTATGTATTAGAAGTATATTTGTTTCATAAAGAAGATTCTCACAAGATTCTTTCCCAATTTTTGAGAGTGATTAGTGAAATATGTTTACTAAATTTTCTTTAACAGTTTGATAAATTCCCCTCTAATCCATTGGATCCAGGAGGTTTTCCCTTGGCATTTCTTTTATATAGTTACATTTATTTCTTTTTCTGAAGTAAAGTTTAGATATTTTATTATTATTTATTTCTGAAAGTTTAGATATTTAATATTTTGAAAGTATTCCTTCTAACTTGAATGGCCTCATTTCCCTTCACACATGTTGGCATTCATCAGCAGAATCCTGTCCCCAAACTGCAAAATAAGATCCTCTTTCTTTCCTTTTCTTTTCAACTTTTCCTGAGCTGCCCCCCCCCCCCCATTCACCTACTGCCTTGTCAGCTCTTCTCTAAGGTCATTCATTGAGGTCACTTTCATCTCATTGCTAGTCCTTAATTTTTGTTTTTGTTTTTTGTTTTTGTAAGGCATTGGGGTTAAGTGACTTGCCAAAGGGTCACACAGCCAGGTAATTATTATGTGTCTGAGGCTGGATTTGAACTCAGGTCCTCCTGACTCCAAGGCTGGTACTCTATCCACTGCGCCAAGTGATTGTTCTGGTACTAGTCCTTAATTTGACCCTAGCTCATCCCTATACTCTTTCTCCTTTTTTATGTATCCTCCCATATTGGAATGTAATGTGATCCAAAAGAATCAATCCTGAATTTCTCCTTTGAGGTATTTAAGAAGCAAATAACATCTTCTATTTCTGATTTTCTTTCTAAAAATGTCTCAGAACCACCTTTATTACTGAATGTTCATCTTTTGTTCATCTTTTCCTATATGGTTAAACTCAGATTTTCAGGATAGCTGGGTTGCATCATTGAGCTTCAATGCTCTTCAAAATACCTGGCATTCTCCCCTCCCATTCCCTTTTTTCCCTCCTAGTGACTATAGAACAGTTTTGCTTTATTTTAATGTTCTTTATTTGTCTAGACAAGTGTTCCTCCTGATGGTTTGCAGAACTTGTTGTTTCTGAACTGAATATTCTAGGAGTTTGTAGTTCTAGATTTTTTTTTTTCTCAAGGGGCAATCTGTGAATTTTTTCAAATAGAATTACATATTCCAGATTTATAAGTTCTGGGTATATCTCTTCTATTATGTCCTTCATTATGGTGTTAAATTTTGTTGTCCTGCCTATTCTACTGGAAGACCTATACTACTTAATTTTTCTTTATGCTTCTTGTCTTTGAGGTCCATATTTTTTGGTTGCATATTAAGCATTTTATTTTAACATTTTTGCTTTTGACTTCTTTTCTTCTAAATTATCTTTCACTTCTAGATATTTATATTCCTTAAACATGAGAGAGAGGGATAGCTCCTACCCACCAGGGACACCAAAAATGCTGCCAGAGAAACTAGGGTGGGGAGACACAGTTGGGGTTTGTTTTACTGATGCCAAAATCACCAACTATCTGACTCAGGAAGGTAGGAAAGGTTTAGACTTTAATTCACAGGTTACTGTAAAAAATTCATGGGTCTCTACAAAAATCCACAAACTACTACACAAGTTCACAAGTTAGGGACTGTGGAGAAGCAGCTTGGAAATGAGTTTCTTAAAGAATAGGCTGAGGAGCAGAAGTTGAGGTGAAGAAATGTTAATGTTTAAAAAGGAAAAAGGGAAAAGAAAAGAAGCTTAGATTAACATAGATCCCCAGCCAGAGGGAGTGGAGATCATATTTTTCCAGCAACATGGGCCAGATGACATGAATCCATCTTAGAGAAGAGAAGAGGAGAAGAAATGAAACAGCCTGAGCAATAATCAAAGAGAAAAGAGACCCCACCTGGGTGGATCTTTGTTCAGATATATTTCTGTAGTGGATAGGACAAATGTGGTACTTGAGGACTGGCTCCAGGTATTCTTCAATATACATGTCATAGGTGGTCCCTAAGAAGTGGCTGACAGTACCCAGTGAGCATGGGCAGTGGTTCACTAGGACTACACCTTTTCCTGTTTCACCTTTGTGACCAAAAAGTTCAGAGGCAAAGTAGCTTAGGAAATAGAGACTGCAAAGAGTTAACTCAAAACTGAGACACCCCCCTGCACAGTACAGAAAAATTTCAGAGATTACATTTTTCTCCATCCAGAGTTCCCTTGCTTCATTCCCAATATACTATATCTTTTTTTGATGAGGCTTGTCATTCCAATTTTCCTATTCTGCTCATCATTTTTGCTATTTAGGACATAAATTCTGTCATAATTCTCCTTTAACTTTAAAAACTTAGAAACAGTGTGTTGTGATTCAATGTTCTCAATTTCTGTAATCCTGTGTCTCAAGTATGAAAGTTTTCCTTCATTTTACAGTATTTATACATAGATGCATGAATTAATTTATTATATCTGAAGGCCATATTTCCTTCTGTTCTTGTCTTTCCTGTTGCTTTTTTTTCTGCTTATGCTCAGTCCCAATGAGATTACTTCTTTATGGAATGTTTGGTACTTTCATTTTCTTCCCCTCCACACCTTAATTTCCCTGTACCTCAGTTCTGCATATCTTATCATGGTTTCCTTGGGAGTTGGATCTCAAAAGTATTTTGGCTTCTTCCCAGACAGACAATTCACAGTTACCCAGACTAAGTTTCTGTTCCATCTGATTTTTGGTTGGTCACAACTGGCTCCATCTGGATTCTGTGCTCTTTCTTAAAGTTATGTCCAGACCTAGTGAGCTGTCCATTACCTCCTCTCCCTAGTTCTCTGGCTGGGCACCAACAGTTCAGAGCCTGATGGCACTGGCAGTTCTGAGCCTGTTTCCCATACCTCCCTTTGGCAGAAGCACCAGTGCTTCCAAGTTTCAGTCCTTTCCAGGTTTTTGCTCCTGAAGGACTATGGCCAAGCTGACTATTGAGGCCTGAGAGTTTCCACAGCACGGAGCTAGAACTCTATGGCACTGGAAAAGGGATGGGGGGATTTAAAACAATTTTTTTTAATTTAGTTTTTTGACATAAGCCTGTCTCTTATCCTTGAGTCTGCTAGGGCACTCTCACTGCCAACAGTTCAAGAGTAGAGAAAAGGTTTTGGATGAGCTCAGGGTCAGTAAGCATTAGTAACTAAATTTAGGGTGTTTTTTTAATCCTTTTAACTTTTTGACCCTTTTTTTAACCCCGTACTTTAGGGTAAGGTATGTACTAGACCATGGAAACTGTTGACATTGCTTTATCTTTGGCATATAATTTGTTTCAGAGAGGTAAGAGAGATTATAGGACTTGGAGAGAAAATGTCTAGTCCATTGTCTTGTTGCTCACATCACAGCAGAATTAAAAAAAAACCCATTTACTTTTCAAAGAAAAGCAAGTACCCTTTAGCATTTTATTCCAATCATTGTATTGAGATGTTTATTAACTGAAGAATGAGAGATAACCTTTTGAATGAGAAAATTCATTTTTATGTTTTGATTTAGCATCTTATTTTTTCCATCAATAAAGGTGTTTTTAAAAAAATTCTGTGTTGAGGACATTTAGAAGACCCTTATATCTCTGGATGAATTAAAGTCTTACCCCATCCAATGATATTGAGATTGTTCAATACTATCTTAAATCACTTCCTGTTTTTTCATCTTTAAAACAAAAAGGTTGTAGGATTTTTGTTAGATGATATTTGAAATCTCCTCTAGGAACAGCTAAGTGACACAATAGAGTTCTAGGCCTAGAGTGAAGAAGACCTGAGTTCAAATCTATCCTCAGAGTAGTTGTAGGACCTTGGTCAAGTCATTTAACCCTCTTTGTCTTTGTTTCTTCATCTATAAAATGAACTAGAGAAGAATATCAAAAGACTCCAGTATCTTTGTTAAGAAACCCCAAATGGGGCAAGGAAGAGTCAGCCACAACTAAACAGCAACAAACATTCTCTCTGCCCCCTTAACTTTTTGATAAAATCTGTGATTTCACTGGTATAGAAAACTCCCAGGAAGGAAAATTCTTCTTTTCCAGTACATTCACAACTCTTTACATGATAGTTGCAGAAATTAAGTTAAATAAGTTACCTAAGGTAACATAGCCACCATGTGTCAGAGATTAGATATGAATCTCATTCTTTTTGACTCAGGTTAGCTTTCTATGCATTCTTCTATCAGTCACCTATGATTAATACCTCATTAAACTCAGTCCTGAGAGCCAATAGGCTATGAGCTTTTCAAGGACTAGAATACTTTTGTTTTTGCCTGAGTCTCTTTAGTGTCTGGCAAAGTCAGCCTATTTAATCAATGAATGTTAAATTGAATGACCTCCGAAAGGAAATTTCAACCTGCAGGAAAAAAAAAAACAACTCAGTCTTCCTGACTTTAACGTCAGTTCTCTTGATTCACTCTAGCCCACTAACTTTCAAGAACATCATACAATGGTTAAAGTGCTGGATATACCCAATCAGAAGAAAGACCAAAGTTTATCTTTCATACCTCCCTGAGTCAATAGTTGGTGATTTCATCATCAGTAAAAGCAAACCCCAAATGGGTATACTATTTACTTTCTTTGAGTATATTAATTATAAGATTCCTTATCTATAAACTAAAGAAATAGGTCTCTGAGATCTCTTCCAGTCCTCAATTCTTAATCCTGTAGTTTCTTTTTATTCTAAGTTTAATAATTCTATGATTTTATTTCTTACCAATATAAACATTCCTGAGTATATGGGATGGAGTGAAGACAAGCATATTTTCTTAATATGCTATTGACCAAGATGCCAAATATCAAGTAATAAGCTATTTTATGTGAATGCTGTCATGTGCAAAATGAATATATGTTGCAAAACAACCATTTGTTATTTCAGAAACTCACCTTTCCTTTAAAACCTTGTCCCAATGAAAAATAAATCATTTCTCCTGTTCAAGTTTGATAAAGGCTTTTCATCTGCCACTCTATCTTCAATGCATAAAACATTCTCCATGCTTTTTCTATGAATTATCTGTCTGCACTAATGAATTCCGATTTTTATTAAATCTTTGCTCCTTGTGCAGAATAACCAGAATAACATGAAGATTCTATCGAATATGATTGACTAAATTATTGCTTTTAATCTTCAGAATATTCATAAAATGATGTTCAAATCAGTGCCACCTATTTTGTTGTTGTTAATCTTGTCAACAGCCCAGTTTTTCCCCAACAAGATAGCTAGTCAGGTTACCTGTTAAAGTGGATAATGTCCTAATATGTAAACATGTTTAGCAAAATTATATAAGTATAACCTATATCAAATTGCTTACCTTCTCAATGATGGAGGAAAGGAGGTAGAAGTAAGAGAATTTGGAAATCAAAATTGTAAAAAACCAAAGGTTAATAATTGTTTTTATATGTAATTGGGAAAATTATTAAAATAAAGAATGAAGTGGATCATGTTGGTAATTCTTTTTTTATAAGAGGTTAAATTTAAAGAATAAAGGAGGTAGGGTAGTATCATAGAAGAATTAATGATTACAGATTTGGAGGATGATACTCAATGCTTCCTAACTTTGAAAACTTGGGTAAGATATTTAAAATCCGTCAGCTTCAGTTTCTTCAACTCAAAAATTGAAGTGGTGAGTTGGATGACCTCTGAGGTTCCTGCTAGCTTTAGATGCTTAATTTTATGTTCCTAAGTCCAATTTAAATATGTTTGACCCTAGTGGGAAAATTTTACAATTAAGAGTTGGGCTACTTGTTATGTATTTCTAACTCCTTATATCTGTATGCTTTTAATCAAATAACTTTACCTTGTGCCTAATAGCCTCTCTCAAATGAGAATAATTGATTCAGAAGATGGTTTTAAGGGTCACATAAGATATTGCATGTGAACAAATTCTGGAAATGATTAAGGACTATTATAAAAATATGAGATGTCCAATCATAGCATCAGAGAAAGAAAATGTATTTTCTAGCTTTTTCCTTAAAAGATAGGAGATTATGCATTCAGGATGTTTTCTTTGACTGAAAGGCAAAGTTCGATAGGGACAAGGGGCATATGTGAAAATAAATTTAAAGAGATCATATTTAAGCGTGGTTATAGCTAAGAGTGGAAAAAACATATCATCTAGGTATATATCCATAATTAAGAGGAGTAATATTAATAATGATCCACCAAAGAGACTGATAAGGAGGACTCAGATTAATAGGAAAAGAATCAAGATAGAGAAGTATCATAAAAACTAAGGAAAAGGAATATACATCATGGAAAGACACAGGAGAGGATGGTCAGGATTATCAGATACTATGAAAGATCCAGAAAGAATGAGAAAAAGGCATTAGATTTTACAATTAAATGATCATTTTTAACTTTGGAAAGTGCTGTTTCAGTTGAGTGATAAAGTCAGGAGATAGGCTGCTTTTCTTAGAACTGAGAATGAGACAGCATTGCAAAATTCCCTCTGGCTTCATTTCTGAGATTCTACTTTTCTTTCTTCTTTTTCTCTCTCTGGCACTGGTTTGAACTGACAAGGACTCTCAGCAGGGCCCTGGGAACAGTTATGATCTATAATCTAATTCTATATTCTTTGTACGGAAGTTGTGTGTGTCTCTCTATGAATTTAACTTTACTACTAAAGACCATACCATCAAATTATAGATATTATTTTTGTTGAATTTATATGTTTATGTTGAGCTAAAAATTTCTGCAAAGGTTAATGTGCTTGAAAGTCTCATTGTTAAGATTGGGAGAGAGACATGTTTGTTTTATTGAGTGAAATTTGGCCTATCTGAACACTATCAATCACTTGCTCAAAGGTCTGACAGTTGCTGACTGTGAAATGATTCTTTCCTAGTGAAGTAGTCATGATTAAGAGGTGGAGAACATACAAAAGGGGGAAAATGGTTTTTAGATACTAGAAAGGCTTTGAATACTATACCGGGTAACACTGTCCTTTGAATACTGTGTCTGTCATCTAAGAATAAGTCAAGAAACACAAAAACATTGCCTGAAAGCTTGTTGCCATATGATGATCTTTTTCTTGTTTCTGAAAACTTATAAAAGTTCCAATATTTATTAATATCAACTATGTGCAAAGTGCCATACTAGACTCAAAGATCAAAATGTAAAATTCCCTGCCTCAAAAAGCTTAAAGTTTAATTATGGTTACATTAAGATAAATGCTATATTTATAAATATTGAAAGCTACTTGCGGGGGGTAATGTTTTTAGTAATAAGAACATTATTCTACATACAAAGAGTAAAAACTATTCTTCTCATCTATGCATAGGACATTTTACTCTACGTATATAAGAGTTTTAGTTTCCTCTAGTACTTTGCCTTATTGGAAGTTTCCACCTACAAAGCACATTTCAACACGTACAGTACAATCTTTAGAGGGCAAAGAGCTCCTCTTTCTTTGACTTGTAGCCCAAATGTATACAGTAAGCAAAACAGATGACATTTCAGTTTCTTGGCTTTCTCAAAGCACAGTCATCCATCTATCCATCAGTTTCTCCTTAGAAGTGATGAAATGACAGTATTAATATGCCAAATGAGATTCAATAATGTTTATATAGATAGAACTATCTATATCTATTTATGACAATATAATGACAATTTTTATTCTACTATTTTAAAATTTTTCTCATTAACTATGAGCTGATTTAATTTTTGTTGTTTAGTCATTCAATAATGTTCAAGTTTGCATGACTTTGTGGATTTTTTTTTCCATGGGATTTTCTTGACCAACATAGTAGAATCCTTAGCTAAGTGTGTCTTCTTTGTACAGATGCAACACTAAGTAGAAAGGGGTCAAATAACTTGTACACTGGGGCTACACCTTATAAGTGTCTGAAGACAGATTTGAATTTAGATCTTCCTGATTTGAATTCATATCTTCCAAGCCAGTGTATCAACCTGGTTGCCTTCAATTTAAAAATAAGTGAAAAATAATAATAATAATAATAGAAGGTGGAGAAAGGGAGCAATGGCTTGTAACTACATTGGTCACTGAACTAAGGAAACTAGATTCATGCCAGTAATATAAATAACCATCATTCTAGTAACTAGTATATTAGTTAGAGAAATACAAGGAAAAAATTAGGAAAATAGAAAAGAAATCTATTTTAAAACTACATTTGAAGAAAAAAAGGATATTTGACTTAAATTATGAAGGACTCTACTAGTTCAATTAAAATTTAGAATTTAGTAGATCTAAGTAATTGTGTTATTATCCAAGTGAGAAACATTTTATAAATAAATTTTATATATATATATGTACATATACACATATTTATATATTATCCTTAATACTTGTGAACAAACACACAAATCTTGTCTTTGTAATGTTTGTGGGACAGAAATCTGATTTTAAGAAACTAGTTACAGTAGCTGTTTGTTTTGATTTAGTAACATGACAAAGGAGATAGCATTAGACCACAAAGCTAGAGACAGAGTCAGAGTAAAAATTTGATCCCTGAAGTTCTGTTTGGTAAGTTCAGAGTCAAGAGGCCTCCATTCATCTAAAACTCCTATTCTGTCCAAAACCAATTTCTGCATGCAAACCTCTTTAAACTTTGTGGTAACTTTTGTGTCCATAATATCAAAAGGGAGCTTAAGGTAATCTAAGTCTCTGGTAAGAGAAACACTATTAAAATTCAGTAGTTCTTAGCTGATATTAAGGAATTAAAAATTAAAGAAACAGACCATCCTACAGGTTATCTCAGTTTTGTGGATAGAATGCCAAGAATGGAGTTGGGAATATTTAGGTTCAAATCCTGTCTGTGAGACCCGTTGTGACCATGGACAAGTCACCTCATTGTCCTGATCTTTGATTTCCTCAACTGTAAAATGGAAAGGGACAGTTAGCTGGCATAGTGGAAAGAGTCATGGGTCTGGAGGCAGGAGGACCTGAGTTCAAATTTGGTATTAAACACTTAACTATGTGACCCTGGGCAAATAGTTTAATCCTTTTTGCCTCAGTTTCCTCATTTGAAAAAATGAACTGGAGAAGAAAATGTCAACATCCTTCCAGTATCTCTGCTAAGATGATGTTAAAATTCATTTGTAAAACTTCAAGTATTATATATAAACATTAACTGAATTGTTGGACATGAAGAACAAATAATTCTCACAGAAAATCCAAAAGGGATACTATCATGGATTAGGGTACATCTGCTCAGTTGCACTCTGAATACACCGAATGCAATATATTTTGTACCAAGAACTATGTGCATAAGAACTGAATGTGACAAAGTCTCATTCTATGTGTGGAAACTCTCAGAAAGACAAATGTATAGGCCAGGATGATGACATAGGTGGAATCCTGCACTTTAAGACTCTTATCTGACACCAAAAGGGTGAGTCATTTCTTCCACCAAAAGGGCATCTTTCCTTTGGTCTTCTTCTTTCTAGCAGGCATGTCGAGTTCTCCTAATCATCTATTTGATCCTGAGGGCATTACAAAAAACATCATACTTAACACAGAGAAAATTGATTTAGAACCAAATTAGAAGAGTGATGAACTAAACTGCCTAACTCTACAAAGATGATATATTACAATTCTCTGAACCAAGACTGATAGGGTAAAAAGGATTGATTGGTATGCAAGATTCTATATCAATAGATATATCAGAAGCTCAGGGTTATTAGAATGGATACATTTTTTATACTGCTCAGTATTTGCATATTTCTCAGCTGTTAATAAAATTCATTCTTTTCGATGTTCAAAAGCTGTAGCCAATTTCAAATTTATAACAAGTTCAAGTTTGATATATTTTTATCGTCATATAGCTATTTTGAAATGAAGGAAAAAAAGAACAAAGAAATATAAAACCAAAAAAAGAGCATTATACTCTCTGAAATTTTGTTTACTAGGTTGTAAAGAGAACAGAATCAAAAGGAGCATGAGAAGTGCATTGATAAGTCTCAAATGTTTATAATTTTATGTGCATCATTTTTATAAGATTTCATTTTTTAATCTCATTTTTGGTAGCAAACTGGAATCAAGTAGATGGCCAAGCAAACTATGAGTGGAAAAAGGAATGGACTGTAATAAACATGATGAAAATAAAGAATCATGGAAAGATTTATATGAACTGAGAAAAAGTGAAGGAAATAAAATCAGAAAGAACTATATAAAGTAATTATAATATTGTAAACAGAAAAAGAATTGGGCTTGTAGTTAGGAAGACCTGAGTTTATTTTATTTTATTTATTTAAGGCAATGGGGTTAAGTGACTTGCCCAAGGTCACACAGCTAGGGAATTATTAAATATCTGAGATCAGATTTGAAATCAGGGCTTCCTGACTCCAGGGTCAGTACTCTATCTACTGTACCATCCAGCTGCCCCTGGCTTTTTGAAACATTTTAAAGAGCTGAGTTTAAACTTAATAAACAGGGTTAAGAGATTTTCATCAGGATCACACAGTTAGATTTATTTTCTGCAATGTTTCTTTTTTTCTTAACTCTTGAGGGCAGGAACTATATCACTGCACCACTGTATACTATATTTATTTTCCAAGTGCTTATTATAGTCCCTGGCATAAAAGACCTGGACAAGTCACTTAACTCATCTGTAAAATGAAATGGAGAAGGAAATAGCTAACCACCAGAGTATCTTTGTATGTTTGCAAAGAAAACCCCAAATTGAATCACAGAGTCAAACATAACTGAAATGACTGAACAATAATAATAATAGGATCTAACTTCTTTAAAAAGTGTCTTATAATCCAGGAATTTAGCATGTCATGTATTTCCAATAAAATGGTTATATTCTTATTAGTGAGCACAAAAATAAATGAACATAATTAGGTGGAAATCAGGTGATAGTTAAAACTCTCTCTACCTCTCTCTCTCTCTCTCTCTCTCTCTCTCTCTCTCTCTCTCTCTCTGTGTGTGTGTTTGTGTGTGTGTGTGTGTGTGTGTGTGTGTGAAAATCAACTTTCATCTTCCCTCCTTCCATATCTGGTTGGTTCTAAGTTGCTAAATCTACTATTTTGACTGAGCTAATTTGGTCTGTTTGCTACAAATGTTCCATTTGGTCAAAAAAATCCTACAAACTGGATGTCTGAATGAATTGACCTTTAAAAAATCTGAAATGGTCAATTTAATCAAAATGATAAAAATCAGTTGTGCATGTAGCCAGTTTAAATCTCTAGTTGACCGACTTTTTCCCAGTAAAGTCTATTTTATTGTGCATGGAAAGGCCAAATTTTCTTTAAAAAAACCCAAGAGATTTTTCTTAAAGTGCAAATTTGCATTTAATTGTGTGAAGCTGCAAATATGCCTCCTAATTATCCTGATTATTTCCTTTCTGGGGATCCAGATTGATCCATGTGATTTTAGGATAGTTTGGTATTAGAGAACTCATTTCTATGCCCCATATTACTTCTCCCTTCTTCCTATACTCAGAATTCAGGTACCAAATAAACACTGCCTCATTCTTTGAGTTAACAAAAGTTTCAATATAAATTACAATTTGCTAGGTCAGTACAGATTGGAGTAAGATGGGAGTGGGGATCTAAAAGTCCCACTTCAGAGAGGACCATGGAGACTAAATAAAGCTATATAACAATCATTTACCTGACAATGCTTTGATTATGAGTGAAGGCCTCTGTCAAAATATCTCAGGCAGCCAACAATTGTACAATAAACATATTTTTTTGTTGGGAAATATCAACACGTTACCAACCACCCACCCACCTCCAACATTATTGTTGACTCATTATGTTAAAGATTTATAGCTAGAAGGGACCTTAGGGGATCATCTAAAAATAGTCTATCTATTCTATAGATAGATGTATTCTAATCTAGGGTTAGAAAGCACAGTAATTCAGGGATTTCCCCCCAAGGTCATACAAGCAATTCATGGGAGAGAGAAGATTCAAAACAGATGTCACTGGGGGTAAGAGGGGATGATGGAAGAAGCAAAGAAACTGTTGATCTGTTCATTTGAAACTAGGGTTGATTAAGAATGGATTATATGAGTAGTACAAAAGAAAAATTTTGATTGTTGTGTGAAGGAGAAGACTGGTGGTGATTGGCTCTGTTTGTGTGTTTACTAACCAATAGTGGATTAGTACTATTTACAATTATTTCCAATAGATCATGATTTATTCTCAATTATGGTATTTTTGACAATGATTCCTTATGATTTTATGAAAACCATTTAAGAAAAAACTGTTCCCAATGAAAGGAAACAAGAATGCACTGACTAGATTTAGTGGACATGAGTTTAAATCACCTTAATGAGACTTACTACTTGTGTGATCTTGGACAAGTCACTTAACCTCCCTTGACCTATATTCCCTTATTTATAAATGAGAAATTTGGACCAGATAGCACAGATTCATACCACCTTTTGCTTCATGTACTGACTGCACATGGTGCAGCCTATAAACCTTTACTCATAATATTTAAAAAATTGAATTTGAAGGAAGTGCTAAAAGAGGATAAGGAAAATAAAGTTTTGTATCTCCCCCCCCTTCTTCAACTAAGCTTTTATATCCCTTGAAACAAGATTATGGATGCCTGCTCTAAGGTCACTTCCTTATTCCCTAAGATCTTTTTTCTTGGTTAAACATCTCTAACTCCTTCAATCAATTTTTAGGATAGCATGGTCTCACTGTGATCCTTCTATCAAGACAGATAAGTATCTTCTCTGTAACTTACATTAGACAGTTGCCTCCTGAGAACTGGCATTAAGTGAAAGCCCTAGCTATGTGAACAGCCGGAGAGGGACCTGGACCCACACCTTTCTGACTTTGTGGATGGTTCTCTATCCAATATAGCCTATTACTTCTTTTTTTAAAAGTTTCTTTTAGTTTTTTTTTGCAAGGCAATGGGGTTAAGTGGCTTGCCCAAGGCCACACATCTAAGTAATTATTAAGTGTCTGAGGTCAGATTTGAACTCAGATACCCTTGGCTCCAGGGCTGGTGCTCTATCCACTGCGCCACCTAGCTGCCCCTATTCTATTCTAATAAACATCATTTTCCAATTTTACAAACATTCAGTACTTCAAGGATCCATTATTATTGACATGAGTGTCATTGCAGGCTTCTTCATTTGTTGTCTTGACTGGAAAAAAAATATCCATCATCACCTACCACCAGACAATGAAGAGGTAGTGTGAATTCCTGCTCTGACTTAGTCTGCTTTTCCTACAAACATAATCCAGGATTAGAGGTAAAGCTGAAGGCAGGAAGGGACCTATGCTCTGTTGGCATAATCTTTCAGAGCCCACAGTCACCTCCACATTAAACAGGAAACACTAGGGGAAGAGGAAAAATTGTATCAGCAATGGGAGGGAAAAAAAAAAACATACCAGCAAGGTGATGAAATCCAAGTAACTAACTGACCCTGATGAGGAAATCAGCTTATCTTAGGATATGGGTATTAGCAGGCAGCCTTCTGAATGAAGTTTTACCAAGGATAGAACAAGCTCATAGAAATCACAATATTCTCCCTAGCACCAATATACCTATAATATATAGGTGATAACAGATTAAAATCTACTTTATGGGCAACTTTGAAAGAGGAGGAAAAACAGCTAAAAAAAGGGCATTCATCAGCTGCTACACCCAGCATCTTATGTCTATGTGTAGAAAAGAGGTAACAAGTAATACTATTTATTTACTTTGGTAATAAAAGGGGGATTTGTTTGGTTTTGGTCTGTTTGGTTTATTATAAACTAATGGGACTCCATTCTTCTTACTCAATAGCTTCTTAGTCAATGCTCAACAGTGGATAGCAAGAAGATAGCCTGAAATCAGAAAACTTCAATTTTTTATGTCCTGTGGTTATACCATAATGCTTTTCTCCTATGTTCTAAATAGTTCCTAACTCCCTAATCCCGATTCAAGATTAAAGAAAATATTGTGTCCTTTCCCTATTCCTTCATCATTTGATGCCAGAGTTGGTCTTTTGAATGGAAGGGCCAACTTGTAGTAGCAGTTGCCAGTTTTTCCCAGAAGATTTATAGAATTTCATCATATTTCCTTTTTTCTATTTCATTTGATTGTTGCCATTTCTAACATTATTAGAGGAAGAAATACCTTGGTATCTGACATATGCTTATTGTATCTATGTTTTATTAAAGCATCTTATAAAGTTATAGCAGCAAGATGTCATAGTGTATAGTGGCACCAGGTCTCCAGTAAGGAAGACTCATTTTCCCAAGTTCAAATATGGCCTCATACACTTACTAGTTGTGTGACCCTGGCCAATTAGTACTGTTGGCTTCAGTTCCTATCTGTAAAATGAGCTGTAGAAGAAATGGCAAAGTACTCCAGTATCTTTGCCAAAAACAAACGAACAACCAAAAAAAAAAAAAAGTCAACCCAAAAGGGGCCACAAAGAGCCAGACACAATAGAAATGACTCAAAAACAACAACAAAATACAGTGAATTTAAAAGATGTAGGCTGGATAATATTATATTTAGATAGATGCAGAGTAGACTGAATAAAAAGAACCAAAGATTCATTATTGATGAGTTGGTATCTTATGAAGTATACCTGAAATCTCCCTTTGTTCTTATGTTCTTAAATATCTTTTATATCAAAAACTTAGTTGAAGACTTGCTTGGCATGCTATTATTTGCAGATAACCTAAAGCTGGAAGAGATTGCTAACATGCTAGATGAAATACTGAAGATTAGGAGGGTACTGGGAATCTTCTCAAATCGACTCTACTGACTGTTAAACTTTCAATGAAAGCATTCACAACCCCAACAATCAGCAAATGTTACAAATCAGAACTTGACTTATTTTTGTGGCTTGTTAGTCATAAGAAAGTATGGAAGAAAATGTTAATAATATAGATTAAAATTAAAAGTGAGCTGTGGACAAACTTTTTCAAAGACATCTGTTTATTAAATGTTAATCAGTACACACCTGCTCAAGGATCCTTATTGATCTTGGCAGCCCCAAACAGACCACATTAAGAAGATGAAATTCTCTAGCTATAATTATGAAGTTCTATACTTGACTTTTTTAAAAAAGTCATCAATACTTCATGGTGAATAGACAATAATTCACTTTTAAAAATATCTAGAGGTTTTAAATGACTACAAGATCAATTTAAATCAAAAAATATAACATGATGAATAAAAAAAAGATAGCCTTTTTTAAAAAAATCAAGAGTATAACTGGATCTAGAACAAGAAATGTGATCATCTACTGTGCTCTACCTGACTCAGAAGATGCTTGAACAAATTTAGAATGTGAGCTCCTCATGGGCCAGGACAGTATTTTTTTCCTTTCTTCTGCCCAATGCTTAGCATAATATCTGGTACATAGTAGATGCATGTTGCTTGATTGATTAACTCTAAGTTGTGGCAACACATTTTAGGGAAGACAAATAGAGTATATACATGGGAAGGCAACCAGGACACTGAGATCATATTATCTAAACTAGTGCTGATGGAGCAAGGGATATTTAGCCAAGAAAAGAGAAGCCCTTGGGGAATATCAGAGCTCTCTTCAAATATTTGAAAGACTGTCTTATAGAAGAGGGCAGCTAGGTGGCATCATGGGAAACAAAATACAGGGCCTGGAGTAAAGAAGATTCACCTTCCTGTGTTCAAAACTGACCCCAGACACTAACTGGTTGACACTAGAAGAGTCATTTAACTCTGTTTGCCTCAGTTTTCTCATTTGTAAAATGAGCTGGAGCAAATCTTTGCAAAGAAACAAAACAAACATGCAACCCCCCCCCACCTAAGTGGGGTCACAAAGTTGGATGATGATGCTTGCCTTGTTCTTTGTCCTTGAAGAAGACCATGACATTAGGAAAGTGATACCATGACAAACACATGAATTGAATTTGAGCAAGGGGGTGCTGTGCAAAGTCAATAGCTTTACTTTTTCCTCCAGAGCCATCTGGGTTCAATAGCCATATATGAATCAGGACAATTGAATATGGCCCTGGATATGAGGCAATCAGGGTTAAGTGACTTGCCCAAGGTCACACAGCTAGTCTTATCATTCTTATTCTATAGTTGATATATGGGAGTTATCATTCTTATTCCATAGCTGAAATAATTGAAGTTTCAAGATGATATAGATAGCAAATTTTAAAGGTGGGTCTTGAACTCAGATGCGAATTTTCTGATTCCAAGTTAAGTACCCTGCCAGCAAAGCCTCAATATCTCTCCAATATGTGTCCTCCATTTTCCTTATGATTTTCCTCAGATATTGTTTAGCAACTTGGGACAGGAGTTTCATCTCTCTCTGAATCATCCCAGATTCAGATAATGACAACTCCTCCCATTTTCACCCTGCTCAGTTAATTCATAAACAGATGTAAGGGTTTACCTAGAATCCTGCCTGAGTGTGTTGACATTGTAAGAAACTATTAAAATGAGTGAAGTATCCATCATTCATATAATGTTGACCAGCCAACATTACCATGAATGCAAAACAAAGAGATTTCATTCTAGACTTAAACAAAAAAATCATTGGCTTATGAAGGTATTCCATAAATACTGACCTTGAATCTATCTCTTTCCAAAATGACATGCTTTATACCAGACTTCTATATTCTGTTTAGGTCCAAAAACACCAGTGGCAATTCATTGATTGTAAATAAGCAACAATAACAATGGCATAGCTTTAATAAGTTGCTACTAGAAAGAAGCTAAAAAAAGCCTTTCTGGCATCCTACTTTTAGTTGCCTATATGCAGGTAATGGTAGGATGGTTAATTATTTACTTTCAAAACACCTGGTAGTATTATAGGAAATCAGTATGTTGTCGAGTGATTTCTATTTTATGGTGGCCAGAGGATTCTTATCTATGTTTCAATGCATTTCTATGTTCTACTTCTAACATTACTTAGAGGTATCATTTATATGATATTTATTCTTGTACAATATCTCCATGAAAGCCAATTGAAACTAGTAATAAGCTTCTCACACTTCTGCTGTATACACTCTAGAACAGATTTCCTTCCACTAATTGATCTTTTTTTTTATTTGAATGACTAAGGGCAGTTGATTCAGTTTGACTATCATGAACAATGACTTTCAAAGGGATTTCTAGCTCAATTGGTTTGCCTTCCCAGCCAGCAGCTCTCAAGAACTTTGAGCAAGTGGGCAGCAGGGCATTGAGTTAATAAAACAGACATCACTCTCCTTGAGAGAAGTAGATATTTAATGGGGAATTTGCAATTTCTTACTAAATGCAAACATGCAAATAGCTTCCATCAATTGAGACTATAATTCTTAAAAGATTCCTAAAGACACAGGTACTTGAGCATTCTTAGAAGACAAAATTGGATTAGAGATTTGTATATCTTCATGTAGCTTTCTGGTTTACTTACTAGTCATAAGATTTGGGGGGTCACAGTGTGATGGAGTTTTGGATTTAGAGTCAGTTGTGTTCAAATATTGGCTTTGAACAGATTCTTTAATCTCTTTGAGTCTCAGTTTCCATTTGTAAAATGAAGAAGTTGCAATAAATGGTTGAAACAGTCCCTAAGGTATCAATCTTAGCCCTAAATCTCTGATTCTGTCATTGTACCATTTGTTAATTCCTAATCAAATGGAGAAGGAAGAAAGAGGTAAAACTGTAACCATTGCTGGGAGGATGGTGTAAGGAATACTGGTTTATGGAATGCAGAAAAGAGTAGAGATCAACCTTGATGGAAGCAGCTCCTCTCAGCAGTTCAGAGCGTTAGGACAACACTATTAGACATTATGGACAATATTATCCCATTCAGAAGAAGAAAAAAAAAACAAAACAAAAAATCCTTCAGAATCTGAGGAATATTACATTCATTTAAAAAATATATCATGTATTTCTTTCCCTTAATCCCATTTTCTCATACTAAAATGGCTAACCTGTAAACATGCTTAACACAAATGTGCAAGGATAATATTAGCCTGACTGTTTGTAGCTAAGGGTGGTGGTGGGGGGCTGGAAGGGAATGTGAAAGGAAATTTTGTAACTTAGAAATAGGCATAGGCATATGGATGAGTGTTTAAGAAAAACTTTCATCACTTGTATTTGGAAAAGTAAAACATCAATATAAAAAAAGAAAAAAGAGAAGAGTAGAGAGACAAAAGAGAAGAATGTAAATGGAAGTTAGAAAGTAGTCCAGTTGGGCTGTCATTCTGTCTATTAGTCAATAAATTGTCAAGAGAGTGGTGTGGTTTCTGGTATGGAGCCCAAGAGAGGTATAGGAAAAGAGATAAAAGTGCTGCAGAGATTGTTATTCTATCAGAACAAAAGAATTCCTCAAAGAAAATTCTATATACATCTACTTGGAAACTTCACCCCCTTCTTCTCCACTGCTTTTGGTCTAATGGGATTACACATCATTTACCTTCAGTCTTACTAGAATATCTGCAGTTTGTTCCTCAACTTCCCCCTGAGAGTTGGAGCTGAAAATTAAACTTTCTGGATTTGAAATCCTATGCCAGACTTGATAGTCTTTGGAATTGAAGTTGCTTTTCAAGGGATAATCAGTTTGGAATGGAAAAGTTACACCTAACCTTGTTAGTAATAGAAGTATCTTTCTCAGTCCTGTTATTTAACCCTTCCTTTTCCATGTGTGCTTTGGGGTGATGGTATCTTCTGAAATAGCTGGTGTTCACAAATAACCCCTTCGGAATAGCAATAAAATGACTTTTCAAATGAAAAGATACTAACATGCTTTAAGACTTTGAGAAACAAATCATCTAAAGTTACCCAGGCTTCTCTCAGGGCTTATACACACCAGTCTTTGTTTAAAATGCTTTCCTTGTGCCTACAACTACCTTGGATGTTTTTCTTCCTTTGAACTTGTGACTTGAGGTGAAACAAATAACCAAACAAAAAATCCCCACAAAACACATACTCGTTTCCCTCCTTACTTTACTGACATTATTTGAAAAAGCTTGTAAACAATCAAGGAAAGGAGAAAATAAAGTTTAAATAATTCAAACTATTTGATCTCATCTCTTGTTGAATAAGTTAACTCCATCAAAGCAGCATTTTTATTAATTTCAAAAAGTGAATAATATAATTACCAAAGCATCAAAATCACTCAATATGTATTTGTAAATTATTTGGAAAATAGGTATTCATAGAAATGTAGGAAGAGACCTGTGAATCCACTCAGCAATCTCTTACCAATCAGAAATCAACTCTCATTTTATAGATAAGAAAACTGAGGCACAGAGTATAAAAATGACTTTTCTAAGATCACACAGCTAATAAGTTTCTGAGGCAGTATTAGAATACAAATCTTTCTAATTACAAGTCTAATGTCTCATTACTCTATTATATTTCACTGAGTTCAGTTTTTCAACTAGCACAATTTGTGTCAGATTATTGCTTCTGATAATTATAGTTGGCACCCAATATTATTATTATTGACATTTTATAGGCTTGCTGAATTTGTTACAAATATGATTATAAATTGAATCCATTAGAAATTTAATGAATCACAGAATAATGAGAATTAATAGACAAACTCTTCTTAATTATCAACATTATCTAAATACCCTCTACATGCTAAAATTTGCCCATTCTTAAAAAGAGAAATGATATCAGAATGATAATGCATAACTACAATTAGGAGAAATCCAAGAGTGAAAGCAATTTGATATAGTTTATAAGCTTAGGAAGCAACATAATGTTAGGGAGTCTGGGCCTCCTTAATTTTACTTACTCTGTAACTTTCAAAATCTATTATTGGGGCGGCTAGGTGGCACAGTGGATAGAGCACTAGCCCTGAAGTCAGGAGTACCTGAGTTCAAATCCGACCTCAGACACTTAATAATTTACCTATCTGTGTGGCCTTGGGCAAGCCAATTAACCCCATTGCCTTGCAAAAACCTAAAAAAAATGCAGCTTTGCTATTGAAGGTGTAGGGATATCAAAAATATACCTTAACTTATCTGGAGGTAGGAAGGCAAGGCATACATATTATATATATATATATATATGTATATATATATATATATATATATACATATATATATATATATATACATAAATATATATATATGTATATATATATGTATATATATATACATGTATATACATGTATATATATATATATTACCCAAGAAATTCCTGATATATATATATATATGTGTGTGTGTGTGTGTGTATGTATATATGTATATGTATATGTATATGTATATGTATATGTATATGTATATATTACCCAAGAAATTTCTGAACTGGAGAGGGGGTAGTGAATCAAATATCTCTCTTTATTAGATATTTTTTGTTTTGCCACAAACAAGCACCAAAAGCTCTTTCCAAAATCTTGCAGCCTAAACTTTAAAGTAAGATCATTTCCTAATGCTAAATTCTCTAGATACTGAATGACTCAAGAGAGAACTTTATCATACAATCTGTGTGAGTAAATAATACCAATTAAACTGTAGAAATGATAGAATAAAATCCCACATTTATCTTATGATTGATAAGTCTTTTTTATTTTTTACCTCCTTCACCCCTCTTCTTTTTAAAAGTGGAGAATACTTTTGATTGATGTGAGGGAAGTTATTAAAGCAGCAGGCAAAAGTTGGGAATTAGAGCTTCCAGGAGTAGCAAAAATAGAGTCCTTACTTTGAACCCATGAGCTTCCCATAATGAAATCCAGGTCATTACCAAAAAAGCTCAGCCGGGTGCCTCATGAACAATTGAAAAGTAGAACTATGTAAGAATGTTTACTTAGAACGCGAAACAAGACAACTTTGGGCATTTTTCCAGACTTGATATTAGCCATAATTTCTCTCATTATTATAGAAGTTGCAGAAAGCTATTAGGAAAAACATAGTTCATTGCCCCTTCCCCCAACAAGTCTCCCCCAGCCCTAAAAAATACATAAACAAGACAACATCAACAACATAGAACCAGCTAGCTTTCATGCCTCAGTTGTATTTCTGTGGAGGAAAAAGAAGAAAAGGACACCCAAATGAGCTTAAGGGAAATTGGTTTGGGGACTGGTTTTAGGCTTTTGGTTTGGAACTGTGATTTCAAACTCCAGTGGGAAAACTCCCTCTCAACAATGCAGATGAATTACTTAAAATTTTAGAGAGCTGTCCAGTGCCCTCCAAGCTCAGTGACTTGCTCAAAGTCATTAAGACAGCATGTTTCAATGCCAAGATTTGAATCCAATCTGAGGCCAGCTCTTTATCCACCAATCCACATTGCTTTTGCTTATGAACCCCTTTTGCTAAATAAACACTTAAATAAACAAGGGAACAAAGAAGTAAGCTGTGCCTTACGCTGAGAATGCTGGAAACTCGTATTGCTCACATCATTCCCAATCTCATACTCAGCTTTCCAATTGGCTTTGAAGCATTAACAAAGATTAGAGGGCAAAGGATTTTGTTATGGTCTTCAATTGAATGTATGCCTGTCAAAGGAAAATATGACAGAATGCCCCCTAACTCCCATTAGCAAGAAGTGAAGGGACTGAAGAAAATGCCTGAGGAATTTGATTATAAAACACTTCCATGATGGTTTTTAATATGTTACATTTTATGCCCTTTCTTGCTTCCTTTTTTTCCAAATAACACTACAGGATGACCTGCAAGTACCTCAAACTCAATATTTCCAAAACGAAATTCTTCAGTTTCCTCATAAACCCACTTCTGAACTTCTTTATTTCTATCAAACATGACCCTAGTTACCCAGGGTAATGACTTCAGGATCATCCTCCACTACTCATTCTCCTTCGCCTTTCATATTCAGGCCCTGATTGATTGTTAGCTATTCTACTTAAAGAATCTTTGTCACAACTCAGCTATAGGCTTAGGTCAGGTGTCTCATCACATTTCACCTGTACTGCTGCACTATTCTCCTAATTGATCTCTTTGTCTCAAGTTTCCCACCTCACCAATTTATTCTCCACATATCTGTCAAATTTTTCTAAAGCACAAATATAAGTATACCACTCTATTATTTGATAATAGCCAAGGGTTCCCCATCAACTTTCAGAATGAATTTAAATTCCTTTTGCATTTAAAACTTTCACAAAACTCCAAGATATATTTTACAGCCTTATATTTTATTCACTTCACATATGTTACAGTCCAGCCAAACTTTCTTTCTTCCTCTTTTTTTTCATATTACACTTTATCTAATAGGCAAAGGGAAGGAAGGGAGAAAAAAATAATGAGCATTTTCTAAGCCCCCATTATGGTATAGGAAATTTTTACAAATAGTATCTCATTTGATCATAGTTCTGTACCTTTGTATTCACTGTTCTCTGTATCTAGGATGTGATACCCCTTATCTCCACTTTTTGTAATCTCTAATTTCTCTTAAAAGAATAATTTAGACATTGTTACCTACAGGATGTCTTTCTTAATTCCCCCAGGTCCTAGTGACTGCCCAAAAATATTAGCTTGCATTTATTTCATGAATATTTTATGTTTATCTATGGCTATGTTATATATTTTCCAGTTCTTCTGCTCACTTTGTAAGACCCTTAGCAACCTTTATTTCAAACATTGAATTTTCCTTTTACTTCCCAATGTGAATTCTATAACATAAACAGGACATTATCTATGTATGTTATATATAATTATGTTATTCAATTTCTAAAGGATTAGTATAATGAACTGCTAAGGGAACTCCCTTCGATGGAACAGATTGAAACATATTCATTGAATCATGGGGTCTAAAGCCGGAAAAGACCCCAGAGTCCATTCAGTCCCACCCCCTTCATTTTGTGGTTTAGGAAACTGAAGCTATGAGAGAATTCTAAGATTACACAAATAGAATCAGAACAGGGATTTGACCTGAGATATCTACAAATCTGAGTTATCATAGTTATTGGCAGAGAAGAGGGGAAGTATAATTGTTATGGTTATTATTAGTATTAGAACCCTTTAGAGAGAATAGAAATGACTAATTTCAGCTGAAAGAGTTTGAGGAAATAGAGCTTAGGCTACATTTTGGAAGCTGAACTCAATTTAGATAGAAACAAGAAGAGGAATTGCATTCCAGATAAAAGAAATTATCATGAATGGAAGCATAAAAGCTGGGAAATGGAAGGCATGATCAGAATACAGAGAAAATATCAATTTGCCTAAAGTTGGTTCAGATAGAGAAATAGCTAAAGATAAGGTGAGCAAGATAAGACAGAACAAGATAGTGTAGGGCTTTGAATCTAAGTCTATGGAGTTAGAGCTTGATCCTCTAGGCACTGGGGTGCCACTGAAGGCTTCTGAGAGAAAAACACAAACTTAATGCATTCTTTTGGGATGAATACACTGGTTATATTTTGCTGCATGAATTGACTGGGATCACAACTGAAGGCAAGGAAACCTATGAGGAGGCTATTACTAATAATCTAGTCTTGAGATGATAAAGGCCTCAGCTAAAGTGATGAATGGAAAGGAAGGAATAGATACAAGATACAATAAGAAGGAATAATCCCTGGGTTTTGGTGAATTACTGAAAATGGGGATCAGGGGGTGTCCAATGAGGCGGAAGAGTTCATTCTGATTTGAGGATTCAATGCAGAATGTTTGGGGATTATGATGGTACTGTTTGCAGAAGCAGATGTATTGGATTATGTATCTTTGAGTGTTTGTAAAGTCATATCCTTCAATTCAACATACATTATTAAATACTTACTGAATGAAAGCTACTGGCAAAGAAATATGAAGTCAGACCAGTTTCTATCCTCAAGGAACTTAAAAGCTTGTAAGGAATTAAATATCCATAGGAAAGATTTTCATTCAAATGAGAAAGTAACTCAAGGGAAAGGTCCATGTAAACTGCCAACCAGAGTAAGTACTGAATTGAGTTTAGCAGGCATTTATTAAGTTAGGAGGAGGAGTAATTGTTTAGGGAAAAAATGAGTTTGGTTTTAAATACATTGAGTTTGAGATAATTAAGAGACATCTAGATAGAGATGTTTAATAGACAGCTGGTAGTGTGGGCCTGGACTCAGGAGATTAAGGTTTTATATATAGATATGCCAGTCATATGTAGGGAGATGGTAATTGAGCCCTTGGAGTTGATGAGATCACTAAGAAAGTGTAGAGAAGCAAGTGCCCTGGACAAAACCTGGTTATACCAGGAGAAACTTGGATGATATCACAGCAAAAGAAACTGATTCCAGTTAAAATAATAGAAGAGGCAGGAGAGTAGGATATGAAAACTCAGAGTTCAATGGTGCAGAGAGGTCAAGAATGAGGAATACTGAGAAAAGGCCACTGGAGTAGCATTAGGAGATTGTTGGTAATCTAGGATACTAAGGTATAGAATTGGAAACCTGATTTCAGGAAGCTGAGAAGTCAGTGGATGTTGAAGAAATAGAGGAAATGAATACAGAAAGTTTTTATTTTGGGATTGGGGGGGGGTTCGATAGGTGTTAGGCAGTGAAAGAGGAGAAAGAATAAAAGTTTGAAGAGATGGCAGGGTCAAGTAAAAGTTTTAGGGAAATCTGGAATATTTGTTGTTGTTCATCTTTGTTCTCAAGTGAATTGGATTTAAGTGAGACAGAGTTGTGCAAAGTAATTAGCTCACCTTTTTCCTATGGAATCAGTCCAGTGGCAAGGGATAGGTCAATACAACTAGCAATGAACTCAGATGCAGGGGGAAACCTTGGACTTTTTAAACTAAGTTTGTCTGAGGCATTATCCATTAGGAAGTTAAAGACTAGTTAAGATTTGAGACAAAAGATGATCTGCTTTGCCTTCACAAAAGAATTCATAAAGTTGGGAATGATTCTCAGAGCTTCTTGCCAGAACAGAAACAATTACTTTTTTACACTCAAAATCCAAACAAAGAGCAAATGAGTCTTGGGCTGGGGCCCATTTATTAATGGCCAATTAGTGAAAGCCAGAGTGATTTATGTTTAAAGGCATAGTTAAGTAACTCCATTTGGATCCTAGTAGACTATATCAAAGTCTGATTTTTCAGAGGTATATTTCAAAAACCATAAATGAAAAATTACATGAGACAAAAGAATTAATTGTCTCAATTTTTATAGGTAATGGGGAAGGAGGTGGTGAGTAAAACAGATGTGAGTGCGTAACCAGAACAACAATAAAAAAAAAAAACATGAAAAAAATAAAAAAAGAAAAAATTGTACCTAGAGAAGGGAATAATCAAAAGGGTAAACTACTAAAAGAGAAAGTGAGGAATGGGATTAAAGGATAGTAGAAGTAGAGGAATTGGTCCTAACAGGGGAAAGGATATACACTTCCTCTGAAACTAGAACAAAGAATATTATGGAATGAAATTGAGTTCTTTGCTGAGACAGTAGAGGTAGGGAAGTGAGGAATGGTAGAGGTGCTTTGAAATGAGAAGGTTTGAAAGAGAAGCTAATGGGAGTATGATTGGCAGTCAGTCAGGGAAAAGTAAAGATCTGTCTTAAAACAATAAGGTCCACAAATTTGTGGGAGATTCATTCATATAGGTGTATGACTTCCTCAGGTAAATGCAATAGTTTACAACTAGGATCTGAGAAAGTATATGTTGGATGTCACCAAGTATTGGGAATTTGGAAAGGGATGAATGATATTAGGATAAGTAAACACAAGCTTTTGGGAAGGGGGATAGTATTAGAGTGAGTTTATTGAGTGATAACATCAAGGAAATGAAAGTATGTGGAAGGTGTACCCAGGCAAGTGTACCCTGATTTGGAAGAAAGAGATACAAGTCAGGAGCAAAGACCATGAAAGTTGGAGAACACCAGATCAAGACTAGGATAGTTCAGTTTAGTTGGGACATAAAGAACATGAAAAAGAGTTCTTTGAAATAACACTTGGACAATAGAATGGTTCGAGAATGTGGATGGACTTTGAATGTCAGTTTAAGGAACTTATTCTTTATTTAGGTCTTTTTCCAGTGCAGGGAGTATCTAAATTCTTGATCCCTAGGGTTTAGCATAGTGCCACACAACAGGTACCCTAATCAGTCTTGTTGCATAAATCTGTGAATCACCGAGATCAAAGATTATTTGAAAAAGCTTCCATGCCAGGCAATTGGGAAACATAAAGTGGAGGTATTTTTTGAGGAGGGAAATAAAGTGATCAGAGGTATGCTCTGCTCCTAACTCCATGCTGAGCCACTTTCTATCTCAATTTCTGGCTTGTCTCCCATTCCCATCTGTCCTCCTCCATGCTTCATTTTACAGATTGGCAGGAATGAAGGATAATGATAGGGAGGTGAGCAATCCACAGAAGATACATATTCCATCTGCTTTACTTCTATTTACTACCAACTCCCCAACCCTTTCTCCTCTCTTCCGTGCCTGAACACTAACCACACCCCTACATCTCATCATTATTATCCCTATTTATCCATTGTCTATATAGCCTGTTATCAGAGTATATATAATTTGTGAAATACGTTGTTTTAAAAGCAACTGTTTTATGGAAAAATCACCAGGATCCAAAACAGTCTTTGAATTAAAGAATATACAGACTATACCAGAATGTAGTTAAACCTAGGAACACAAAGTTTAAGGATGACAGGGATGACAAGACAGAAGAAAGGCAGAATCAAGTGAGGGCAAAGTGATCCCCAAACCAATAGTATAATTAAGCATGACCAAACACCAATCAGGTCTAGTTACACTCTATATACTCTCTTCTATGTGTCCAAAATATCTATTTGCCTTCTTTTTTAATTTAGTTTCAGAGTCAAGAAAATATTGGTTCAAATCTTCCCTTTGTTGTATATTTATTCTATGGCCCTGAACATTTCACAAACTCTCACTGCCATAGGCAGGATTCTGAGACTGGCATTGGTAAATGTCCCTCACCTAAATTGGTGCAATGAGTCCAGTCCAAAACTTCAAATAAACAATAGATAGATAATTCAAAAAATTAAATAAACAGTGGCATCAGAATTATATATTATCAACAGAAGAGGTCTAGATAAGTAATTGAAAGTTGATGAACAATGCCAGCAGATGGAATATGTGTTTTCTGTGGCTTGCTCACTTCCCTATCATTATCCTTCATTCCTGCCAATCTGTAAAGTTGCTCCCCATAAAGGGAGAATGCAGACAAAAATGTCTTGGAAAAATTAGAGTGACTCCACATCAAGAAAAAAAAACTTTCATTGGAATGTAGGAAATGTTAACAGGTCAACACCAGGGTCACTATGCCAGGATTCAAATGTTGATTATGATAAACACATTCAAGGAAGCAAGATTAGAGAATACCAAAATGCAGAAATCACTTGAGTACCTGTTTGATCTCATCGATTCACTGATTTTTCCAATAGATTCAACATGCATATTTATGTGCATTCCCTAGGCACTTGAAATACAAGGATATGGGCACTCCCATCTTGCATACATACTTTAGTGTATTCATATAACTCAATTTTTTTCCAAGAAACCCTTCCAAGGGAATCTACCTAAAATGGGCACATATGCTAATAAACTTAAATTGGAAAACCCATCAGAAGTCATTTATTTTAAGCCTCATATGCTATAGATGAAGAATTTCATCTATACCCAGAATACCCAGATGGGTTAAGTGATTTACCCAAAGACACACAGATACTAACTGGCAGAGCTGAAATCTGAGCTCAGGTCTTCTGACTCCAATTCTAGTAGTCTATTTATTTGTATTGTATATGCTCCTCCATTTTCATTTGGGTCACATGTAATTTGGAAATTTTTAGTGTCCCATTATTTATAGAACTTTAAGTATTAGAAGGGAGAAAGATATATGTTGCTTTTTTTGTTGCTGGGGAAAGGGCATGGGAATCATTGAAAGTGCCACAAAATTTCCCAAATATAATCCTGTATTTACTTTGGGGACCAGATCATTTTGTATCTGTAGTTTTTGTACAATTTGTAGGGGTAGAGAAAACAAAATGAATTATACTACTGTCTGGATAATGGGGAGTACTTCACTTAGTTTTTCATGCACAAATCAAATATTTTTGAGTTCATGGTTTTAATTTAGAAGATTGTTTAGTATTCTAGGTTTTGGTACAAAATAGATGGAGGACCTACTATCTAAAGGTAAACAAGAGTGACTGAAAATCCTCTGGGTCAATGCCATATATCTTTGTTGAGGGTGCCTTTTTTGTTCTAGGCCCAATTTAAATTCAAGAATCTATCCTTGCATTTATCTTATATATATGTTTTTGTAATTTGCTTTGCTGAGATATAGAATGGGTGGACAGAACCTTAATAATTGTCATTCATATGCTTGACCAAAAATTTTGTCATATTTTAATATCATTCTTCTTTACTTGATCCTCTTCATATTTTCTAGTATTCTTTTAAAAAAAAGTATTCCAGGACTTATGGCTATCATATTTCATCTTATTTTAATATATCATGCAATTAATACTTTAAAACTTGAAGCAGTTATGATGTTTTCATTGTTGGAGCTCTACCCACTGATAGAGATAATAACCCTTTTTCTTATTTCCCCCTTCCACAAGAGGTAGTTTTTAAACATTGCTTTGGCCATGACTCCTAAAGTCATCTCAACTAGACTTGTTCTTAGTCAGTAAGCTTAGGTCTCATCATCAGCTTTGCATTCAAAGTTTTCTTCTTATTATTTTTAGCACTATAATTTTAATTACTTAAGGGTGATCAATAATGTTGCCAAATACTTTTTTGGTTCTTGTATCTCTGGAAATAAAGAGAAGAGAGAAGAGGGGGGAAGGAAGAGGGGAAGAAGAAGTAGAGAGAGAGGAGAAAGAGATGGGAGAGAGAGAGAGAGAGAGAGAGAGAGAGAGAGAGAGAGAGAGAGAGAGAGAGAGAGATTCACAGTGCATTAACTGTTAAAATGTGTGATATCAAGATACTTTATAGAATGTACAGAAAGCTAAACCACAAAGGATATAACAAAATCATCCCATGAGAGCTTCTTTCTAAGAAAAGACTTTACTTCAACACCTCAATGAAGGCCATGATAAAATCTTTCACGGTTCCATGACAGTCTTTCTATGCCTGTATGCCAAACCTGTGACAGGCAATGATACCTCTGAGGCTATCAAAGTCAGTGGTTGTTATCTGACACCTGCCTGAATTTGAACATTTGGCTTAGGACTGAGGATAGAAACTCAGGTAAGAGAGAACAGAGTAGAAGAAATAGGAGAGGCAATATTAATAACATTAATCCTTAATTGTAAAAAAAGAACAATTAACTCATGTTAATTCTTATAACAATTCAGGAACAAGGAGTTGTGATTAGAGAAGCAGGGAAACAGACATAAGTTTGTTAGCAAAATGTTGGGCAAACAATAAGATACTAAAAAAAAACAGTGAAAAAGAAACTGGGCAGTTGGAGTTGGATCAGTGGGATTGCCTTTGGAAAGCTATGATGTCATAGTTTTATTGATACCAATCTACTCCCTAAATTCAAGGGCCATCTTCTCACATACCAATTTTCTTTCATTGATTTTGTACATTTGAAAAATGAGTGAATAGTTTAGTGTATTAAGAGATAACACTCTGGGGGCAGCTAGGTGGTGCATTGAATAAAGCACCAGCCCTGGAGTCAGGATTACCTGGGTTCAAATCTGGTCTCAGACACTTAATAATCACCTGGCTGTGTGGCCTTGGGCAAGCCACTTAACTCCATTTGCCTTTCAAAGAAAAAAAAAAACCTAAAACAAAGAGTTAACACTCTGGTTCACCTTGGAGTTTGCCTGTAAATTTTTAACAGTTTCTCCAAAAACAAATGAAAAACTTTTAAGCTTATTCTTCATTATTAATCTTTGCTACTGCTAAGCTTTGGAAATTAATAAAATAATAAATAAAACTCTTATTAGTAGTATTTGATGATTCCAATAAATGCTCACACTGAAAATTTAACCATCTTTTAACTATATATATATATATATATATATATGTATATATATATATAATATGTATATTCTTTTGTATCTGTCATTTTATAGATATGACCTCAAAATCCACATACAAAATCTGAGCATATAAAATAGATAATTCAGAGAATAGTTATAAAATTTACAAATGAATTGACTGGTTCTGCATTTAATTACTGTACTACTTATTTACAGTTTGTTAACTATTGGAAAGAAGAGCTTTCAGGTAGAGAAATTTAAAATTGAATTGTTAGGCAGAATCTACTAATTGACTATAAATGAAGAACATTCATAAAACATCTCTAAAATTATAATGTAAGTCAATGGAGGTAGATAATTAAATTTATTTTAATTCCACTTACATTACTTTAATGTGGACATCACTTTTTTTTCCTGAATGTGCAGTAGAACTGTATTTCAGCACCATTCATAGGTTCTGAATTGAGCAGGACTAAAAATAATGCAAAGATCATTCAAGCACAATCAAGATATACCATCTTGTTCATAAGGACAACATCTGTATTGAACATTCTAGTTGATGCAACTTGAGTAAAATCGTTCTGTCACATTAATGTAATGTAATATTATTGTATTTTAAAAAGATAGATTTGACTAATACAAATACAGAAAGACATGTAAACTGAATTAATTCAGATAAAATAGCAACAAATAATCAAAACCGAATACTGTGAAAATGACTCAGCTTGGTCCCAAAGAACAAAAGTGAGTCAGCATCTCTTTCCCACTTCCTTTTAGATGTGGGGGACCCAGGTATAGAATTGTACAGACAATGTCAGGCTGTTTTGTTGGGTTGACTTGATTTCCTGAATTGTTTTCTGTTTTCTTTTGTTATTCTGAATCATAAGAGATGGCTTTCTGGAAAGGAGAAGACCAAAGAATACCTACTGTATTGGGAAATGATTTAATATGAAGATTTAATGATTTAATTTAATTTAATGAAATTTAATTTAATTTAATGAAATGATTTAATATGAAATATATCAATGAACTTTTTAAAATGTAAAGTTTTTTTAAGTTTTGAAGCCCATCAAAACCAACCTCAACCATTTTCCTTGTCTCATTGTATAGTCCTTTATTCTATGATCCAAGCAAAATGTTAGTCTTCTTGTTCTTCCAACAAATATACTTAATCTTTCATCTCTTCCATGGTTTTGAACTGGTCACCACTCTTTCCTTACCTACTCCTTAAAGAACTCCTTTTTTTTCGCTTTCAGATACAACTCAAGTGTCACTTCTTTCTTGTCTGCTTAAAGTTTCTACATATATGCTTATTAAGTATGTATTTATATCTCCTGTTATAATGTAAACTCTTCAAGAGTAGCTGTTGTTTCATTCTTTGAATTTGTTTTTCCAGAAGCTAGCACAGTATTAATATGCAATAGGTTCTTTAAAAATGCTTCGTGAGCGGTTGATTTAAAACAAATAAAGTTCTTAGTGTCATGTTATTTAGACTTTCTATGTTGGTAACCGCCAATTTTAGAACCCTCTTCAGAGGCACACATGTTGATGTCTTTAGTCCTATCAGGATGATGCCACCAAATCTTTGACCGCAAGAGTAACCTCCCAAAATAAACTCTTTTGGGATTATTTTTATGCCTTGAGCAATTGGACATTTTTTTATATCTGAGCAATCTGACATATCTAAAATTATTGCCTCACTAGGCAAAATAGATATTTTCTGCATGCAATTAGGAAAACATGAGAAACCAGAACCCACTTAAAGGTGTATGCATGTGTGTGTGTGTGTGTGTGTGTGTGTGTGTGTGTGTGTGTGTGAGAGAGAGAGAGAGAGAGAGAGAGAGAGAGAGAGAGAGAGAGAGAGAGAGAGAGAGAACTCATATAGTAAGGGAGATGAACAAATTAAAGTTCCTAGAATATTTGAAAAATGAATCACCCCTTTTTTATTTTCAATTTAAATGTATCTCCAGATTAGATTTCCTTTTCCCTGAATGGCCCTATTTTTATAAGATGTGAGAAATACAAAATAAAAAAAAAGGCTAGACTTGGAAGGCTATGAAAGCTGGGAAGTTAAACAAAGGGTTTTATAAAGATTTGCTTTATAAAGGATTTTTATAAAGGTTTACTTTCAAATGAATACCAGAGTCATGGGTGGGGCTTCAATTTCAGATATAAGATAAAAACAATCCCAGTGAAATATAACTACCTTATCAGGTTTTCCTGTGTGTGTGTGTGTGTGTGTGTGTGTGTGTGTGTGTGTGTGTGTGTGTGTGTATGTGTGTGTGTGTGTGTGTGTGTGTTTGGTTCAGACCTCTAATTTCATGGTGTACACAGAATACCCTTTGTGGAAATTCCCATTCTCAAAACAGATCTCTAACTTCTAGAATTGCTTTGGGCAATGAAAGGTAAAGCAATTTGTCCAGGAACAAAAAATCAGTATATGTCAGAGGCAGACCCTGAACCCAAGACTTTTTGGGAAGGTCAATCTTCCATCCATTACACCATATGACAAGTTCAAAGTGACATTATTTCTAAGATTTCTTAACAGAAACTAACTTTCAAAAGACCCATGGGACATAAACTTATATTCATCCAAATAAGAGAATTATCCTTTGAGGTCTTGCAATTGATGAAAAACAATTTCTATTTAATTTGTTCTTCTAAAGGTTTTTCTTTTTTTTTTTTTGAAAAAGAAAACCAAGCATTCTTTCTTCCTTTCCCTCCTCCATTTACTTGAACTTGTTGCTGTCCTTGCAATTTCTTGTTCCTTTTTGCCCCAAGGAAATATTTCAGTTAGTTTTATTTCACAAATGGAAATACTCAGCATCAGCAGAATTAGCAGGAGATGGGTGATAAAGAACAGAAAAGCAAATAGCCCTCATTTCTAAAGTTCCCTGGAGTTAAGAAATAGTATTAAATTGATGAGAAGGTGATGATACACTAAATAACATGGTCATAATAACCATACCATGATCATTTCTATCCAAAGTCTCTTAAAATGACATTTCTGAACCAGGATTCTAACCCTCTGTTGACCTGCCCACTGCAAAGGATGATAATGTTTATAATTTTAATGAAGAAGTGGAAATTGACTTCAGGAGCAGGAGGACGACACAAATTATGATTTAATTAATTTTTAAAGTGCAACTTGAATGTCTTCTTGAAGGAAAAAAATTTAAAAAAAATGAGAATTAAGTTCTGTCCCCCACAGATTGCTCAAAGATTTTAAATAATCTGTTGGACCATTTGTTAAGTATCTCTTCTGACCCATAAATTTTTGAAATCAGACATGCCTTCTAGCTATTAACCATGTCTATTTTTATACATGGATTGTACCACAGTGGCCTTTATATATTTGATACAACTGAGTATTTCTGTGTGAGTGATGTGTTCATAAATTTCTGTATATGTATGTATGTGTGTTTATAAGAGAGTCAGAAAAGAAGGAAAAGGAGAGAAGTGTTAAATGATAGCCATCCTCTTCTTACTACAAATAGGAAAAATACACTTCTAAAGTATCAGGTGAAGTATAAATTTGGATAATACTTGTCAAGGCGAAAAAATAAACATATAACAAACTAAGAGAAAGGAAAAGTAAGGGCCTGTCACTAAGGGAAAATACTGTTGTATATAGAAGTAACCACAGTTAAGACCTGCTTAAAAATAGGAAAAAACAATAGTCTCCTGTTCTTCCTTCTTTTCCTCTTCTTTCTCAAAAGATTTGTCTGTCTCTTGCTTAATACTTTTTCATGAACACTGAAGTGAAGAATGTTTGGAATCATTAAAATCTCAGTTTTTCCACATTGGAGAGAGAGAGGTTATTACTGTATAATGTCAAATATTTGAATGAAAATAATAAAATTAAAAGTTCATCAAATATTCAAATGTTTGATGCTCTATAGATAAAACATGCATATTTTACCTCTTTATACTCCTTTCTATATCTAGTTTCATGTAAAAAAGTATTATAAATAATGAATAAATGAAGGCAAAAGTCATTTGTGTGGGTTATGTAGTAGGTCAGATACTAAAGCAGAAACAAAGTTTGGGACTTCCTAATTTCTGCTGTGATAGACTCAGAAAGAGGCAGAATGAAAGTAATGGATTGTGAGGCTTGCAGCAGTAAGATCTGGTTTAATCCCTAATCTATATATATAATTACTCCAGGAACCTGGTATTACCTCTTAAAGTCTCAGTACCCCAGGAAATTCTCTTTGGTTAAAACCAACATTTAAGGGGGATAGGGTATGTTGGAACATGCTCAAATCAACTAATCACTTTCCAGAAACAATTGTTAAATTTTTAATGTGAGCTTTTACATTTTGGAAATCTGTAAATGCTGTAGGTCAGGATTTGATTTATTGTTTTGTTGATTCTCTAAATATAAGAAAATGATGTTGAAAATGTTAATCCTGAAGATCAAACTTCAAGTTATGTTGTTCTTATACACATATATATATATATATATTTGTATGTATACATATATGTCTATAAACAGACAGATACACATATATTTGTTTTCCCTCTGGGGGAGGAACCACAATACATCACTGGATCAGCATCAGTGTAAGAGTTTTAACACTGAAAACTTTCCACAACTATGAAATCACAAATTCAGATTAAAGAACATATTTAAATTCAGGAGGTTTGTCATTCATTTATAATATTTTCCTAAACTTAGTCTAGATACAATTTTCCACTAAAATTAATCATCTTCTTTTTTTAACTCAGGTAAATATTTTACTTGTTACTCTGTACATTAAAATTTAAATCATGTAAAACCCTACAGTTTATCTGTGACCAAATTTTGTATTTCTGGTTTAAAGAAAAAAATACTTTTATAGTTCTGAAGAAGCTATTGAAATTTATTTTTTTACATTATATAGCTCTAAAATAGACATTTCAGTTCATGGCTTAATCTCCTAAGAGATTCCTTTATGTTAAGGTTCCAAAAAATCACTTCAAAAGTTAATATCTAAACATCTGTGTCATAACAGACCTAACTGAGTCATGCACAGGCATCTCTGGGCTTTACTCAAGATAAATAATGGAAAGGAAAAAACACCTGTATTGGAAACAATATAGAATATGACTTTAAGATAAAATCTGTCTTGACTATTTAAGGTTGCAGTTTCTATAATTAGAGTTGGAGGGTTAAATTGGCAGCCGTTTTCTGAAGACATTTAAGGACCTGATTCTTTAATCTTATTCCAGTTATGTTCCCAGAAGTGATGGCAGCTCAGCTATATGGCAATCAACAAGAACCAGACCTGGTGAAGGGATTGATCTGGATGATCTCCAAAATTCTTTCTAGCCCTAAAATTCTATTACTTTTTAGGTCTGGAAGAACAAATACATGTTATGTATTTTCCTTAGGACATGTGTCAGTAGATCATAAGCATTCCCCCATTAAGCTGTTTTCTCCAAAAAGGCCAAAAAAGAAATCTTAATCCTTTTGACTATCTCTCCTTTGATCACATTGTTGTATTAAATTCACTAGAGCAGTCTTAAAAACATGTTTCCTTTCTAGGTGATTAAAATGGTAGTAATTTTATTTCATCATTGTGTATTGTTTGACGTATTATAGTTCAATACTGTCATTTTAAATTTTAAAAAAATATTTTGTTCATGATTTTAGAACAAGATACATTAAAATACTAGCATGAAGTACTGCATAAATGCCAAATTATCAAAATGGAAAGGAGGTCATTGGCCACATGCCCCAATCCACTGCTGAAAAGAATCTCCACAGCATGGTGCTTGACAAGTGGTCATTCAGTCCTTACTCAAAAAATCCAGTGAGGAACAATATACTACTCCTAGTCAATTCCTCTAAATATTTAATATTGTTTTTTAAACAACAAACTTACCCAAATATTTGCATTCATAACTACCAGTTTTACAGTTTAGTTACATTCTGCCTTTATCTAAACAACAATCCTTTAAAACATGGGCACTGAATAAATGATTATACTGTACTCACATTTTGTATAATTCAAATTTCAGCTCAGCTTTGTATAAAAGCACAGTTTCTCACAGTTCTTCACTGGCAGCCTTTCCCCACTTGTCCTATGTACAGCAAAGTTCCCAGTCCCCTGAAAATTATTAGTAGAGTGGAGGCCAGCTCCACTGAAGTATGTCTCAAGCAAGTAGATGGGACAGCTGATTTTATTTTAGCCCTGCATGTAAAAGATGCAACCTAATGCCTATTTTTAGGACCTGAGGCCTGTATGGGTTGTCCCTGAGTCAACTTCTTGTTCCAGAAGTAGGTTTATAAAGTCACTAAGTCTTCTAATGTCCTTTTGTCAAATGTATGCACAGCTTAAACAGCTGTTCAGTCAATCAAACTTTCTCCCAGCACAATTACCATCAAGACAATTTTTACTTAAGAGGATTCAAAAGATCAGCATTTTAGAGGCACTACAAAGTAATACTTGAAGATAAAATTCCTTCACATTTTCTTTAAATAAATCTGATTTATTTTCTTTGAAATCTCTTTAAAGATCAGTTGTCCAAGTGTCATACAGAAAATACCCCAAATACTTTTTAGGAGACAAGACAGACAGAAATATAAATAAGGAACCAAAATAACAACAATAACCACAACATTCACTACCAACACCCAAATCTCTTCATACACTCATAAAAGGCCTCTCTGAATTTGAAAAGCATAAACATTGACTTGAAATCTCTAATTATAGAAGACAGACAAAATATACTATTTCAATTTAAACATTGGGTTATTACTCTTTTGTTTTAAGTGCAATTCCAAGATGCAACATTGTATAGTATTTAAAAATGAAATTTGGAACTTGGTTCATATCTTACCTCTGATTGTCAGTGGTATGACTTTTGACAAATCACTTAACTTATCTTTGGATCTTCTTTTGTTCATTTGTAAAATGAAGGGGAGGTACCAGAAAATCAGAAAAATCATTATTTCTGAGGTTAGTAGACTGGGTTCAAATCTCATCACTAACTACCTTTGTGACCTTGGGGGTCAGTTACTTAACATTCCTGGGCTCCATTTTCCTTATTTGTAAAAGGAGATTGAACTAGATTGTCTCAAAGATTCCTTCTAGCTCTATGTTTATGTTCCCATAAACTATGATCCTTCCTGCCTTAAATCTCTGAATTCTGAACCATTAGAGCATTAGATTTAAAATCAAAGATATTTGTTTTGAGATCCAGGGATATCATACATGATCATTCATAATTATAGAGGCAATGAAAAGAGGCAAGCTGTAGTATCTGTAGGGTCGATTTCCCTTAGAATAAACTCCTTCAAAAGGAGTGGTTATCTTGCCAATGGAGGTTTTTAAGTAAGATGATCATTTCTTGGGAATATCATCAAGGAATTTTTTGGGAGGCAGTTAATGATAGGTCCACATGGCTTCAGATTCCATCCAACACTGAGATAATGAGTCCTATTCCCTGTGCTTACTAACCCTGCTGAGGTTAACATAGTGGCTGGTTTGTTTAACTTGAAGGCCCATAAAAACAAATGAATTCCTTCATAGAGACAATATTACTATCTTCCTCTCTCTCTCTCTCTCTCTCTCTCTCTCTCTCTCTCTCTCTCTCTCTCTCTGTTTCTCACTCACACATACAAACACACACAGAAACACTAGCATTCACACACTCACACACTACACAGGACACAAAGAAGACAAGCAGATAGAAGGATTGGACCTTATTAAGAGAATAAGTGAATAAACTTATATCCAGAAAGATGTATGGTGAAGGACCAGATAGCCAAGCCACATATGTCAAATAGTCAATATTCTGTTAAAGTTTGTCCAAAGCTCACCGCTTAGTGAAGAAGTAACAACTCCTGAAGTAAAGGAGTTGAAGGGAGAAGTATTAACTAATTGAAAGGTGCCTTTTCATTGACCAGATAGGGGAGATGAGCATATTTGCCTACAGTGAAGAAGGGGCTGCTAGAATAGAGACAGAAGAAACAAAAGAGGTCAAATAAGTTGACAAAACAAAAATCTAGAAAGGGCATCATGGATGGAATGATGTTGGTGGTAGGATCAGTCTTACAAAGGAAGAGAGAGAAAAACAACGAGGGAAGGAAATGAAGATGATAGAGAAAATACCAAGAGGCATGGGATTGAGAAACTGAAGATTAGAGGAAGTCACATGTCAGATGACCTCAGTCTTCTAAATAAAGTAAGATGAATGGAGATGCTCAGAGATGATGTCAAACTGTTTTTAAAAATCTTAGTTAATCCATTATATTTAATTAATAATTTCTATTAACCTGTCACATCATTGCAGTCACTCCCCCCAAGAAAATTCTCTAAAATGTAAAAATATTTTCTTAAGATAATAAGACAAGCATTTTTTATTTTTGCAAAAGATTGCTGTAACATAAGAATGTATTTTGTAGTCTCTTTCAGCTGCATCTTAAAGTAGGTGGAGTCTTACACAACACAATATGAATATAAAAATTAAAATAATAGTAACGGAATAGCAAAATACACTGTCTCAAAGGCTAAAACTTTTGGTACAATATTTAATTAGTTGCCTTAAAACATTCTGTAAGGGTAGATACAAGTTATTATCTATGAGGAGAAGTCACTAATCATCGAATAGGCAGAAATTATTTTTCTATACTTGGAAATCTTAGGTTCAGTGAATAAACCTTTTGTTTTCATTACAAGGCAATTGCAGCACCTAGAAAGGCTTTTGTAAGCATATAAATTACTTCTCATTTGTTGCTCTTTCTTTCATTTAAATGACAAGTGAGTTTTTTCTTAGAGAACAAAGCATACCTTATATGGATGGCAGTGGTATATTTTTGGGGTTTTTTTAGTATTAATATTCTCGTCTAAAATATTTTCATCTGAAAGCTCAGATGCATATCAAATTGAAATGTACTCCTGCTGCCATGAGGAAACTAAGCAAATCTGCCTCTCCATCCTTTACATGGACTCCTTTAGAATTCACTCTTGTGGTTTCTTCAGCAAATACTTATTATAGTAACCACCAGCATCCATGTCAAGAAACTTCATTGTTTTCTTCTGTAAGCATATGAAATAAACAAACTGATACAAACAATTTTGATTGTGTATGTGGGGGTGTTTGTATTTGTGTGTGTGTGTGTGTGTGTGTGTGTGTGTGTGTGTGTGTGTGTGAAGGATGAAATAGAAGGAAGTCAGGAATTCTGAATTTCTGAAACTTTTCCTGAAAACAATGAAAATTTCTCACTACCAGTAGAGTATATAATATCACCTTCAAAAGTCAGGGAGAAGCAATGGAACTCAGGAATTAGATATGTATGTATGTATGGATGAATGTGCCCATATGTATAGATGAATGTGTCACATATGTCAAATAGTCAATATTATGTTAAAGTTTGCCCAAAGCTCAGTGCTTAGTGAAGAAGTAACAACTCCTGAAGTAAAGGAGTTGAAGGGAGAGGTATTAACTAAGAAAGGTGCCCTTTCATTGACCAGGTAGGGGAGATGAGCTTATTGACTGTTGATTGTATATACACATAGATACATATCTATAGGCATGAAACCCAATAAGGAACATCTGCATATATTTATAGATCATAAATATGTTTTATATATTTATATAAAATAATAATTATTAAATTGTCACAAATAGTATATTTTGATAAAAGATTCTATATAATACATTAATTGATTATATACTATAATATATACATACATAAATACATGTATATATTGATGTATAATTTTACATGAATTCATTTATACATGCATAAATATATACACATAAATATATACAAATACATTCATTTTAATAAATATTGCCTATATAAATACTCCTATTTAAGTTTAATATTTCTATTTTAAAATTTTATAAAAATGTAAAATATTTCAATATAAATATACTCACATAAATACATATATAGACAGACATATATTCAGTTATATTTCACATATAAAATTTGCAGTTCTAAATACATATGGATATCTCACTTGATTTCAAGGAGTTTATCATCTTCTAATCTAATTGTGTGTATCTATGTTCATGTGCTATCTTTCTTACTGAATTGCAAACTCCTAGAAGTCAGGAACCCTGTCTTATTTTTATTTTTTTATTTCTTCTCCTGCTTGCCAATGACTAGAATAGTATTTTGTATGTAGAATTCATTTAAATATTTGTTGGATGCATAATGAATCAATCAACAAATATTTATTAATAGCCTACTATGTGTCAGTTGCTGTGTTAAGATCTGGTGATGCAAAAAACAAAGAATAGCATGACCCTTTAACAAAAGGAATCTATAGCCTAATGAGGACAATAGGAAGTTCATTTAGAATATATTTAGTGTATATATAAAATTAATATAAATATACATATCATAAAGTAGTTACAAGAATGCACACACACATGCCTTCAACTATACATTTATATTGGCGCAGGTATGTATGAGATAATACTGGATCTCCCATCTGTTTCTCATTGACTGGAATACGATGTAGTGGATTTTCAATTCTTTTTCTTTTTCTTTTTTTTTTTTTTGCAAGGCAATGGGGTTAAGTGGCTTGCCCAAGGTCATACAGTTAGGTAATTATTAAGTGTCTGAGGCCAGATTTGAACTCACGTACTCCTGACTCCAGGACTGGTGCTCTATCCAGCTGCCCCTTGATTCTTTTTCTTTCTGCCTATTGACCAAGAAAATGTATATCAGATCTGTGGAGACACTGGTGACCAGTTGAATTCTAGTACTGTCATTGTCTGGATAAGCTTAGTAAGGTCAGTCATATAGACCTTACTTTCTTCATCTAGAAAATGATATTTGTGCTCTATCCCAATACTGCTTTACTGGAATAGATGAATAGCTGATTCAGTAATAAAATGGTTGATTAATCACAAATATCTTAGGACCAAATGCTACCCTCAAAACTGATTTTATGTTTTATGTTCAAATTTTAACGGGCTTTTTATCCATTGCATAACTTAATATAAAGAAAAAAACTTCTGAAAACTTGAAGGAGATAAAGGACCTATTGGTAACACAGACCCCTATTTCCAGTCTACTTCTTATTCAAGTTTGATATTTGCTTGTTATAAACTGTCTAAATTGGAAATGTGTATTTCCATGACTCAAGTGTAGGTATTATTTTTAAATGGAAAGAAGAAAATGCAATGAATGAATGAAAGAAGAAAATTCTATACAGAATTCTGTATATATTGAAATAGAGAAAATAAGTCCATGCTTCACAGTATAACAAGGAGCATTCTTAATCTTTTTTGAAGAACCTCCATAAATTTATTTATTTTCATCCATATGCACACGTATGCTTTTAGGTTACAAAATTTCCTTCCATCCTCCCCTCCCACTCCCCTCCCCTCAGCAGCAAATATTTGGATTAGCATCATATATGCATACATATTTTGATAAACAAATTTAGAGATTAGTAATTTTCAGTATGAGGAATTAGGATTAAGGGAAAGAGAATATATAAGAGACATATTTTACAAAGTGTTAATCAAATCCTGAAGTGTTGTTTTCTTTTTGTGTGTTTTGTTTTCCCTAAAACAGTTGACCTAGCTCTCTGGACTACTAAGAAGAGCTGCTTCCATTAAGGCTGTTCATCTCACAATGTTATCAATGTGTCCATTTTTCTCTTGGTTCTAGTCCCTTCATTCAGCATCAGATTGTGTAACTCATTCCACGCTTCACTAGAATTTGACCATTTATGGTTTCTTATATAACAAAAGTATTCCATAACATTCATGTATCATAATTTAGTCATTCCCCAATTGATGGGCATCCCCTCAACTTCCAATTCTTTGCCACTACAAAAAGAGCTGCTATGAATACTTTGGAACAGGCAGGACTTTTCCCTTTTTTCTGTAATTTTTTTTCTGGATATAGACCTAGAATTGAAATTGCTGGGCCAGAGGGTATGAACAGTTTTATTGCTCTTTGGGCATACATAGTTCCATATTGCTCTCCAGAAAGAGCATTCTTAATCTTAAAAAAACAGGAATTATGGAAGAAAAGTACACTAATCCCTAAGTGTTTCTGTGGCTTTAAGTGGTGATGTTACAGAAGGAATAGACAATTATCTCAAAGCCATTTTTTCATACTAGTCCTAACTTATTAACTCTGTGATTCTAAGCAAGTTACTTAGAAATCTCTGACCTTCAGTTTCCTTATCCATAAAATGGCAACTCCAGCAAAGTGTTCAACTTTCCTCATGGCGTGGTTGTGAGGGAAGTACTTTGCAAACCTTAAAATACCATATATTTGTGAGTTGTTATAATGAGTTTTATATATATCAGGACTACTACTGCCTCCCCATTTGACTAGTTCTGTTTTCCTCAAATTCCATCTGTTCCTGACAGAGAGATTCATATGACAGAGTTCCTTCCAGGAATATTTCTTCTTTCTGAACCATCTCTCTTGAACCATCATCTCCTGAAGGAGGCACAGAGAGAACAGAATAGATTATGAGGTAGAGACAAGGATCCATTCACTGGGGTATCTATTCCTATAAAAACTTGGACATTTACATTTCTAGACAGTTAAAAAGGGCTTACTGTATTGGGATAAAGGATGTAGTTTGGGATATAGTAATTAGATCACCAATTTCAGTGGAGTCAGTGACACTGTGAACATTATTGTGCTGCTACAATTGTTGCTTGGCCATTTTCAGTTATGTCCAATTCTTTGTGAACCCTTTTGTGGTTTTCTTTGCAAAGACTTGAATGCCATTTCTTTTTCCAATTCCTTTTGCAGATGAGGAAACTGAGACAAACCAGGTTAAGCAACTTACTCATCATTCACAGTTGGTAAATGTCTAAGGCTAGATATGAAATAAGACTTTCCTCATTCCAGACCTCATGCTCTGTCTACTGCATTACCTAGCGCGCTTCTTCTGGTGAATATAGTTCTAGGCTAATTGAAGTAGCCTCTGAGGAAGATTCAGCCCAAACTGTGCTGTTTCTTGGACTTCTTTCAGTATACTACAGTGCTATATACTTTTAATCCCTGAGTCTTTCAGTAGTGACACCTGGTACTTTTGATAATAACTAAATGGGGAATACAATTAAAGATGGACTACACTTTTATATAAAGAGAGAAGCAAAAGACAGTTAATTACCCTATGGGTAATTTGCCCTAAGGGTAGATTTCAAAATGCTTTGCATTTTGTAAAAGACACTCTTCCTTGATTCCCACAATGTGAAATAGGTGCTATTTCAAAATAAATTTTTATTGATATATTTTGGTTTTTAATATCACCATATTTTCTCAAGTATTCCTTCTCCTCCCTATCAGAAAATCATGAAAATCATCCTATGTAACAATTTTTGAAGGCAAAAGAGAAGAGAAAATAAATGACAAAATCTATCCTACACTTGTGGATTTCCAAACTTTTTAAAGGGGTAGATTGGGAATATGTTACCATATCTCTTCTTTCAGACCATGTGTATTCTTTGTAATTATTCAATATTTCTCATAATGCTCCCCATTCATATTGTTGTGTTGTGTTTATCTTTTCTTGGTTCCACTTACTTCACTATGCAATAGTTTATGTAGATTTCTCCATACTTCTGTGTTAATCACATTTTCATTTGTTGTAGTAGCACAATAATATTTCATTATATTCATGTATCATAATTGGTTTAGCCATTCTCCAATGGATAGGTTCTTACTCATTTCAATTCAATGTAGTACTTATTATTCCCATTTTATAGATTAACAAACTGTAACTCAAAATTTTTTTTGTTATTTTCTCAATGAAATACAGGTAAAAAGAGGCAGTCAGGACTAAATTCTGCCTCCTGATTCCAAATCCATGTCTTTCTTCTTATTTCTTCTTCTTGCTCTTCCTTTTTCCTTCTTTCTTCCTCTTCTTCCTTCTTTTTGTTCTTTTTCCTTTCTTCTTCTTCTTTTCCTTTCTTCTTTTTTCCTTCTTCTTTCTTTTTTCACTAGCAGTATGACCATAAAGTTACTTAATCCCAATTATCTCACATTAAAAAAAGAAAAGGAATTGACTCTCAGTGAGTAGGTACACTTTCCACCACAAAGCCCACATTGAATATCTTCCTAACTTAATAGAATCTGCTTGAGCTTGCATTCCAATGTAAAAACACTTGAGAACTTAAGTTTACCTCTACAAGAGTTGGAGACTTTCGAAGGGAAATTTAGAGAGAGGTTGGTTGCAAATGACATTTTAAATGAACAGAAGAGTGAAGATAATTCCTGTCTGACTCTTTGTGATTGCATGCACTTGACAATTGGGCTTTCTTGGCAAAGATACCATAGTAATTTGTCATTTTCTTCTCCGGTGTGTTCCATTTTACACATGAGAAACTAATGCAAATAAAGCTTAGGGAAATTCTTAGGGTCACCCAGTTAAAAAGTATCTGAGGCCAAATATATCCAAGTAACTAACTAGAGATGGCCTTCTTCTGGTCACTGGGTATATGCTGAGCTCAAAGGCATAAATTGATTTATATCACTAAAGTGAGGGGTGGTGGGAGGGAGGGGAGAGGAAATAAGGTAAGAGGGAACAGGTAAAAAGAAAGTCTGAAAAAGAAAATTGTGAGTAAAAAATAAGATAAAAAATTCAAAAGCTATTACTTTAATGTGAATAGGATGTTTATAGTAGCTCTCCTTAGTGGTGTAAAAAAACTGGAAATTGCAGGGAGCCCCATCAATTGGGGGATGGTTGAATAAGTTGTGATTATGATTGTTATGGAATGCTACTGTGCTATAAGAAATGATGAATTCAGTGATCTTAAAAAGTCATGGAAATACAGAAATGATGAAGAATGAAGTGAGCAGAATTATGAAAACATATAGTCATCGTGATGTTGTTTTAGGAAATATTTTGAGCTTTTAAATCATTTTGACTATTATAGACACACAGATGAAAGATAAAGGATAGAGAAAAAACTGGTAAATAGAAGTATGCAAAAATAATTTTACATTTATGCACAAACACACATTCATATTCCTCAATTTGAGTCCAATGGTAGTCATTAGGCTGGGGAGGGGTGAAGGAAAAAAAAAGAAATTTACATGATAACTTTATTGTAGATTCAGAGGGAATGGCAAGTTTTACATGGTAGATTTGCAGTTTCATTGGCAATCATCTTTTTTATTGTATTATGTTATTGAAATGCTTGTTTTGTTCTGTGAATTGAAAATAAAATAAATTTAAAAAAATAGAAATAAATGAGATTGATAAAGACATTACAGCAAGATGACTAGTTGACTACAAGAATTCATGTAATTAAAAAATATTTTTAGCATAGGTTACCATGAATGCAATAGCATATTCCAGAAAATATTACATATACCTAAGATAAATATGGAAAACCCATGCATCATGGGACTCTCTTTGTATGTAAAACTCCTTAACCAGTTCTTCTTTGTTTTGGTAGCTAAGTCCTACCAAGCTACCTTAGGCCATAGATGTGAGTTATACAAGATCCCAGAGCTGTTAAGTGTCCCGATATGGTATTTAAATGCATTTCTTCCTGCTTCTAAGCTTAGCACTCTATGCAATGTACCACATCATTCCTATTCAATTTATGTCCTGACTAAATAGGAATCTATTAGTATTAAAATTTGAATTTAAGTAAAAGTTCACATGTAAAAGTAAATAACTCAGATGCATCTTTCGATGTGCTGTTAACTTTTACAAATTAGTACCTATAAACTCATATACTTGAGTCTAAATTAATTCTTGTTCAAGGATTTCTCCATTGTAGAGAAAAGCTACTAGCTACTACTGTTGCCATTTTTAATGTCAGTAGATCGAGTCTTACAATTCATGTCCCTATCACCATCAGTTTATGTATCACTGATAACTAGAGTCTATATTACTGAACCATAAAATATAGTAGAAAGACTGGCATTGATTCAGCAAAAAGGAACATTCAAATGGTTAATGAATAAGTCACTGTAGTTCCTACATTCATTATTGCATTATATGGAAATGTTAGAGATTATACTCTTAGACTTTTCAGTGATGAATTATCCAATAGATTTTCTATTTAAAACAACATCTATTTAAAACAACTATTTTCAAGAGTATTTCCAACAAATTTATCTTTTTACTTCATAGGATCATATATTTGAATTATATTTCAATCTGGAAGGAGCATTAGCAGTCATTTAAACTAGATTTTTACAGATGAGGAAACTGAGGCCCTCAAAAACATTAATGATTTACATGAAGCCTTTCTTGATCCCAAATGCTAGAAGCCTCCTTCTCTGAACTTCATGAGATTTATTCTGCTCTTGTTTTTATATGTACCTGACATTTCCTCTAATACAAAAGAACCTTGAGAACAGAAATTGCTTCATTTTTAGTTTTTATATCCCCCAGGGACTATCACAGGCCTAGAACACATTAGGGACTTAATAAATATATATTTATTGATTAATTGATGACTCAAGGTCACATAATTCTTATTCAAGTCTGACTTGAATCTAGTAGGGAAAAGGTATCCAAATTGGAATTACAATGGAATCATGAAGTTTATACAAAGCTGAGGTTACCCAATACTATTAATTCCCTAAACTTCCATACTATTCTTTAGCAAAGGTTAATGTGGAATGCACCTAGGATTGTACTAGTAAATGTTTAACAGCCAGCACTCCAGAGGGAAAAAGAATGTGGGCATCTAAATCTAATCTGAATTACTAACATTTTCTCCGTGAGTTCTTAAATCTAGATAATCTGTAAAACAATAAACTAAATTCATATTTGTAGTGCTTGCTGATTTCTATGATTTAAATGACAATAACATGCTGAAAATTTAACAAGGTTCTAGTCTAGGCTGGCTCCAACACACCTCTTCTTTTACCTCCAGGTACCTCAATGGAGTAGGAGACAGACACAGCACTGGAATGATGTCACATAGAAGAAGAAAATGAATTCTTGGTCACATTTTTTTTGTACAGCGTTCATTTGCCATTGATATCCAGATGAATCATCTAAAATGCATGTTGACATAAGGAGGATGTGGTAAGCATTGCTTTTCTGTTCTTGCCTCTTCCAGGAATAGGCTTCTGCTATAGCCTTCTGACTTTTTCTGGTTACCTCTAAACACTCTGGACCCAGAGGTTCTCTTGCCCAGGAGGAAGCAAAAAACAAGATAGAGAACAAATAGCTTTTGTCCCAGGATCAAATGTAATAACTGTGACTGCCATGGTTCAGAGAGTAAATGGCCTATGTGGAAGGAGAATCACATTAAAAAAACACAAAATCTTAAGGAGTCAAAAGTACTAGAGGGCCTGTACCAGAAGACTTATTCTTATACAGATCCATTTAAGATTCTAAACTTCTGAACCACAGATTAAAAGTAGGCCCTAGTGCTTCTGGGTCCTTAGAGAATAGCTTCTGATCCATCCTTATACAGGGTATTTTTTTTTTGGTGTATCTCACCTCTAGACATTGGTTGATGAGTGGTCAGTTTGGATGGGGTCTTGAATATCAATTATTTACTGACTCAAATTCTCGGAACTTTTTTTTGCCACTTCACTTACTTCCTCTACCCCTATACATTATCTGGTGTTGAAATGATTTTTAGGAAAAACCATTCCAACAGTAACACTGTTTAATCATCAAAGAACTCTGGAATGTAGGGTCTTCAGTCCAATTTTTCTTAATCTCTAACAAACTCTTAGTCCTTTATCCCATTAAGGTGATATTCATTATTAGCATCTACTGATATAAAAATATTGTTCAGATGGATAAAGTACCAGAGTTATAAAAAACTGACTTCAAATATAACCTCAGACACTAGCTGTGAGACCCTGGACAAGTCTCTAAACCTCTGCCTGCCTCAGTTCCCTTAACTGCAAAATGGGAATAATAATTGTACTATGTAGTTGTACCTAGGTAATTGAGAGATGATGATGCCTGAAATACAAGGCAATGGGGTTAAGGGACTTGCCAAGGTCACACAGTCAAGTAATTATTAAGTGTCCAAGGCCGAATTTGAACTCAGGTCCTCCTGACTCCAGGGGCTGGTACTCTATTCACTGCACCACCTAGCTGTCCTATATAGTAGACTCAATAAATGCGTCCTTCCTCCCTTTCCTTCCCTACTTTCCCCTCTACTCTCATCCTTACCAGTTTACCTGCTGTCCAAATCCTCCTTTGCAATCTCATTCTATTATAAAGCTTTGGAATTTGTTCTATTGATAGCAACTTCCCTTTACCCTAGATCTCTTGATGTCATCTATTATAGCAATAATGAAAACCACACTTTCTTTTTTATTGATATTTTCTTTTCTTTTTTCCATTTACATGTTTTGAAAGTTTTTCAACATTCATCCACATGTATATTTATAAGTAATATAAGTGGCAAACAATCTAGTGAGCATTATACATGTACATTTGCATTTAAGATGTTTACATTTTAATTATTTTCTAGATGAAGAATCAGGACTAAGAGTAAAAGAAAACATGTATAGGAAGGAAAAACATAAGAGAAAATTTTAAAAAGTCTACATAGTGTTAATTCAGATTGTCTAGAGGTTTTTTGTTTGTTTTGTTTTGCTTTGTGTTTTTTCTTTATCTGTATGTGGATAGAGTACAGATCTCCCAGGAAAAACCATACTTTCTTTGGAAGATACTGCCCCCTCAGAATATTCTTTTTATTAATAGATTCTCCTCTGATGAACTACAGCACAATGAACCCAATGCGATTTTCTCCTTAACCTTTTTACTGGTGATCAGTCATGCTCAGAATGCTCTATTCTTTCACCTTTACCTCTTAGACTAAAAGCTTAGGTCAAATCTCACCTCCTACAAGAGGCCTTTCCCAATCTTACCAGTTACTAATGTCTAATCTTTTGAGATAACTTTCAATCTACTATTTATGGAGCTTATATATATCTAGAAGGTTACATGTTATTTTCTTGTTTAGAAAGTCCATCTATACTAGAAAGTAATTTGAAGTTATGCCCAAAGGGCTATTAAATTGTGCATATTCTTTGAGACAGTGGTATCAATATTAGATCTCTAACCTGTGAACACTGAATTGACCAATAAAAGGAAGAAAATGAATTATATGTACAAAAATATTTACAGCAGCTCTTTTTGTGGTTGCAAGTAATTAGAATCTGACTCTGATCTCCATTAAGGGAAATGACTGAACAAGTTATGATATATGAATGTTATAGAATATTCCTGAGCTATGAGAAATGAAAAGGGATGTTTTCAGAAAAACCTGGGAAGATTTGGATGAAATTTGTACAGAGTAAAGCGAACAAAACGAGAACAGCTTAATAACAGTAATATTTTAAAGATAATCAACTTTGAATGACTTAATAACTCTCATTAACACTGACAGAGTCTGGATTGAAGCATCTCTCCTCAACCTTTTTCTTTTTTTTCTCAAAGGGAAGGGGAAATGGAAGAAGAAAATTTGAAACAAAAAATATATAATTGAATACTATTTTCAAAAAGAATATAAGTTCCTTAAGGGCAGGGGCGATTTTTCCCTTCTTTTGGAAAATTAATACCTAGCACAGTGTCCAATGCATACTGAACAGTTAATAAATGCTTGCTGATAGACTGAATAGTTCTTTTCTTGATGCCTAAAATTCTGAGCAGCTCTTTATTATCCTTAAACAAACAAACAAAAACCACTTCATTGACCCTCAATTTATTGTCCCAGTCATAGAATTTTAGAGTTGTTTGCTCCTGGAATTTGTATTCAAATCCATATCTAATCCTGAATCTCCCCACACACATATTAGATAAGGAGCCACCAAAGTTCTCTCAGAAATACACTTGTAAAAAATACACTAAAGAAGCACATTTCACTTTGGATGAGCTCCAATTATTAGGAGACTTCTACCCATCATACTTATTTCTGTCCTCTCATGTCAAGCAAAACAATTATAATTTTCTGCCATCTGTCCTCCTTTTAGGTACTGTATGACAGTTTCTATGTACTAAATCTTTACTTCTCTTGGCTAAGTTAGTCCAGCTTCTTCAATGTATTCTCACAATGTTGTGTTACAAGAGAAATGGGTTTTTGTTGTTTTTGCTGTTCATTGTCAAAAAAAAAAGCATGAGTTGCTATTCATTCTCAAAAAAGACCATGACATCAGGAAGATGATTTCATGACATGCACATGATTTGGTTGAGTGGGGGCTGGAGTGTACTGTGCAATGTAACCAGCCTTTCTTTCTCCTCCAAAACCATTTTCATCCAGTGGTTAAGATATGGAGATGGTCCAGGAAGGGAGAAAATCAGGGTTAAGTGACTTACCTAGAGTCACACAGCTAGTTAGAGTTAGGTTAATGAGAATCTTGTCTAAAGTTAGATTTGACCTCATGACCAATTTTGGGTTGTTGCTTTATCCACTGTGCCACCTGGCTGCCCAGAATTGGATTTAAGAGAGAAGGAGTTGTACAGTCATCAACCTCACGCTCTTCTCCAGGGTCATTTGAGGTCAGTGAAAAGACAATGGTCAGGAATTAGACTCCAATGCAGTGGGAGTCTTCACTTGAGATGAACTCCTTTACTATAGTGTCCCCCCACCCCAGCTTCTCTCTCAGTTTATCAGTGACCTTCCCAAACAATGGGCCCTAGAACTGGATGCAATAGGCTAGAATGATATAATTTATTCAAGGAAGAGTACAATAGCACTGCATTCAGTCAAGAAACATTTAATAAACACTACTTGCCAGTCACTGTGTTAAGAACTGTGTAAAAGACAGTCCAAGACTTCAAGGAATTTATAATCTATTGGGATTGACACTTTCATAGATAGGTGCATACATTATTCCTTTTTAAAAAAATACATCATTGATTCATCGAATTTCCAGCTCACTAAAATGCTTAGCTCTTTTATTCAGATGAATTAATGAATTTTTGAACTCCAGTGTATCTTTCAATTTATCCCTATTACATTTTAACATCTTAAATTCAGTTTGATATTCTAGACTGGCAACTTTTGGGGGTAGGATCCTGCCATCCAGCATGTCACCTATGCTTCAGAGCCTTGGATCATCATTGGATTTGATAAGGATGGGTTTAGTTATCATTTCCACAGTATATTTTCATTTTTAGTTCTCTTATTTTTTTCAACATAGCTCTAATATATACCTCTTACTACTTATGACATAGTCATTCCTTTTTTTTTTATTAACTTTTTCTGGCCTTAAGGTCTTTTCCCCTAGATCTGTTATTATCTGTCACACTACACTAGCTTATTCAGATTCTTCTAGTCTAGTCAACCTTCTTATTCATGTCTTGGAATCCAGAGAGGTCATAAATTTAGAGTTGTAAGGGCACTTGTTAGCTATCTAGCCTAACTTTCTCATTTTACAGATAAGGTAGAAGAGCAGATAAGATGATATCCAGAAAGATGAAGCTACTAATTCAAGGTCACACAGGTAGTAGCAGTTATGGGAGCTGAATCCAGAATTTATGGCCTCAAATTCAGTGTTTTCATTATTTGATTGAAAAAAAGTATAAGATTAGGGGTGGCTAGGTGGCCCACTGGATAAAGCACTGGCCCTGGAATCAGGAGTACCTGGGTTCAAATCAGACACTTAATAATTACCTAGCTGCGTGGCCTTGGGCAAGCCACTTAACCTCATTTGCCTTACCAAAATCTAAAAAAAAATTTTAAAAAGCATAAGATAAGAAGTGAATTTCAAATATATATATATATATATATATATATATATATATATATATATAATCAGTTGATTTGAATAAGCAGACTTACTGATAAATTTGTCAAACTGAGAATGCAAACAGAATGAGATTTTTAAAAAGTATTATGTTATGGACAATCCTATCTAAGAAAAAAAACTGTCAGGTATATCAGATTGCTTCAAAAGTCACTTTAAACTGATTTACAAATATGACAATAGAAAAGTGAACTGCTATTACCTCTCTAACAACTTGTCATCCACAGAATCATAAACAGTTCAGGAATATATCTAACTTGCCAAAAGCATATACTCAGATTTGGAATTTAGATAGTAATATAATTTCTACATTTAAAAACTTATAATAGCTAAAGGATAGTTACACACACACACACACACACACACACACATACATAGACAGATCAAAATTATCTGCTTTGGAATGAACTCAAGATCCTCCTGAATATTTACCTCTTCCATAAAGTTTTCCTTGATTTAGCTTTTATGTTCATAAACTGCTAGTCCTTTGATATTGAAAAGGTCCACACTGACCAACCAAGCAATTGACAGCATGAGTTATACAATTATCTAATTGGGAAGAAAAGATGCATAAATGTACTCGTAAAAGGAGTTTTGCTTCTTATACTATGCTAACAACAACAGAAATTTGTATAATAAAATTCTAATGATATATTTTCTCATTTCAGTATAGCAGCAATCCTGTGAGGGAGGGCATTGTCCCCATTTTTATAAAGAAAAAAATAAGTTTTGAGAGTGTAAGGATTTTTTCCCATAGTCATACAATATGTGGCATAAACAGAATGTGAACCTGGGATTTTGACTAAAAAGACCAATAGTTATATGAGTGTTGTCCAAAATATTTTGATCATCCATTCCTTTAAGCAGAAAAGAAAAAAGAGCATATATATATATATCCAATATATTTATATTTACTTTTAAATATATACCTTGTCATACTAATAATTGCAAACATTAAATATTTATACAAAAATAGATATTTGAAAGAGAAATAACAAAATGGTATTTGATGCTATAGTCATTAGGTAACCACTAAAATATAGGAATGTCATGGTCAGATTTATACTTTAGGAAAATTATTGTGGCAATTGTAGGGAGGATGGATTGGAGTAGATGTAGAAGAAAATACAGGGAGACCAAACAGAAACCTCTTGCAATACTCAAAGCAGAAGGTGATGGGGACCTTAATCAGTGTTGTACCTTTGTGAGAAGAAAGAAGTGAGTATTTGGGAGACAGTCTGTGAAGGTGTTAATTATAAGATTTGATAATTGATTACCGAGGGGCAAAATAGGGGAAGATAGTAAGGGACTAAATGAAAGAATATATATTAAACTTTTAGTCTGGACCAAGAATTATGCTAAGAACTTCTAATATAAATCACTGTCCTAAAGAGGTTTAAATTATAAAAAGAAGTCAATGAAGTCATGAACCATGGATTGTGCTAAATCCATTTACAAATTTGATCCTCATAAACAATCCATGATGTAGATACCAGTATTTATCCTGATTTTACAATTGAGAAACTAAGGCAGACAGTTTAATAGTCTTGCCCAGGGTCACTCTTCTAATAGATCTGTATTTGAATTCAGGTCTTTCTGACTTTAAGTCCAGTGTTTTATTCACTGCATGACTTAGTTGCCAGGGAAGGGTTCTTTGTTCAGAAAAGTCACAGGGATGTGAATGGAACAGTAGGATAGACCTCTTCTAGAGTCAGTTAATAGTATTTGTGTGATTACAGTTCATAGAAAGAGAGGTAGAAAGGGGTAGAGGTAGAAGGAGGCATCCTTGTGTCAGAAGGATGGAAAATGATTGATGTGAAGAAGAGGATGCAGAGTTCCAGGGAGTTCAAAGTTGAGTGTCTTAGCACTTCCCAGGCATGATCTCTGGACATCTGGTTTGGAGAATGGAATAACAATCACAGCAGGGCAGAAAATGGTCAAGATGAATTCAAGAATATTATTTCAGGGAATTCAGAGCTGAATGAATTTGAGGTGTTGCAGATGTTACCGAGTTGTCTGTGTGATAAGAAGGATGGTGATTGAAAAATTCAAAAGAGAAATGGGTTTTAGGGAAAAAGATAAAGTAGATTTTGCAGATTGCAACTCATCTATTCCTACTCATAATGTATCCCTCACTCTGTCCTATCCAAAATAGAAAGGGGAAACTTTTGCCTATGTGTTATTTCACTAGAGCACAGAGCCAGTTCATGGGTGCCTGTTACAGATGAAAGGAGTTCTGGGGGAAGGATATGAAAAAATGCTAGAGGTATGGGGTTAAGTTTTACCAATAGTACTTGCACAAAGACTATTCTGAGTACTAGAATGTAATTTATATTATAACCTCCCTGAGTGGGGGCATGCCAGGGCAAAAAAGGGAGAAATTGTGAGTTTGCACTGTTATTTAAGAGGAATGAGGAAACATGATTGTATTCAAATTAGCTCTGGGGGTGGGTGAGGATAGGATATGGCATTTTTCTGTTTTTTTGAAAGGTTGGTCACACACATCTTATAGGAAATTGAAGTTTCCAGTATGGAGACTTATACAGTTCTCACACTTGTGTCTAATAGACCCTTTGTAAATATTTGTTAAGTAAATCGAGAAAGAAAGAATGCAAGTAAAAAAAACCTAAACTCATAAAGGATACAAGCTTTATATTTTCCAATATTAGTCCCCAATCAAATATATGCACAAGGTAGAAAAAAAAGCAGTTATGTGCTTGAAGTTAAGGCCCTTTTGTAAGTATTTCCCCTTCATGTGGTCCAAGACCTTATAAAAAGCAGTGGCTGCTTAGGTAGCAATTGTGCCTATAAAAATGAGTAATAAAGTCAAAATTGTAGAACTTAGAGGCTGTTTCAAAAAACAAGAAAAGATATAGATGGATGTTAAGTTAGAAATACAAATGTTCCGCTAATAAACTAGTATTCTGTTCATTCTGATCTTAGTATATCAAAATAAGCATTAGACTGACAAGGGGTTGTGCACAGAACCCATCATCGCTTTACCTACAACTCATATGCTAATTCATGACAAGACTAAAAAGGAAAGTTTCAATTCTTATAAGATAAAACATTCTCATCTCTTTGTGTGATAAAGTGGAAGTGAATGTCTGTTTGAAAGCTAGTTCTCTTCCAATAAAAAATAAATCCTTTTCTGTCTACTTTTTCCCCAAAATCTATATGCATTTGATTCATTTTCTATTGCAAAGTATGCCTTCACATGTAATTCAATTCACTGGTTAACATTTAACAGAATTTTTTCCCCCAAGTCATTAACAACTCCCAATATCACTTAAGATGTCTGGCATTATTGTTTATTATGAACCACTTGAAATGCAAATCACTTATGCAAAATTCTGTATAAACTCTTGGGACAAAATCAAGATTGCCTACTATATATGAACAAAATATTGAGACTTCATAGCATTCCCCACTCTCATTGTCAAAAAAAAAAAAGAAAAAAGCATACACGCTGTTTATTCCTGTAACAGAATCCAAGCTTTGTTCATTAGTCTTTGAAATATGTCATTCATTTCACTTAAAATGAAATTAGGATTTATTTCAAGTCATCTAACTTTACAACATTCTGTGCAAAAAAAATTCACTTCTCCCTTTTAAAATCTTTACAAAACTTGCAAAACTGTGACAAAATTCCACAAAATTGAAAAGAAATTGAAAGCTGCATTAGAGTATAACAAAATGTGACATCAACCTTTCTTCAGAGAAAAGAGTTTGGCTGTCCTCTCTTCCCAAATGACCATATTTACACATGGGATTAGAAACTATGTTGTAGTCTCATCTTTTGTAACTTAAGAATGTTTGTAAATAGTATGAAAAAGCTTCTGCAAAGACCCTAATATGCATTCATAATTCCAAACAGGGCCTGTCTGAATTGGCATGTTCTTCTATAACATATGCACAGTGAAATCACATTTGCTGATTCTCTCAGAAAATCTGAAATTATTCTGTAATTGTACTGTTTTCACTTATATCTAACATTAAATAATATAACTGGAAAACAAAGACTCTAAAGGTCTCTATATTAGCCCTCATTCAAGTGTTCAGGTAAAGATGGGGAAATTGTGCTAGGATTTAGAACAGGTTAAGAATTTCGTTTCTGGTTGAAATCTGGTAGGAGATAATTAGATAATTAACACTTTCTCATTTGTAAATCCTTTAGGAGTAATGGAAAGGTAAGGAGATTTAAGTTCTAAATCTGATTGTACTGCTAATTTGGGGGTCTTCAAGAAGAAAGTATTTCACTTCTATGGGGCTCAGTTTTCTAAAAGGGGATAAGCATAAATGACTGCTGAAATCTATTTCAGCACTAACCTTTATTACCATTATATTACTGTAAACATATATTTAAGATATGCTTTGTCTCTTTTTTTGATGAGAGTAAGGGACATTTAAAACCATTTCAATAAGTGGCCCAGTCAGTGCTTGGCTATCAGGTACAGATGAAGAAACTGAGGCTGGTGCTCAAATGGATAGAAGACAGTGCTTGGAGGGAAAACATCAAAATTCATAGTCTCCTGTAGATACTTATTATGTGAGCCTAGGTAAATGACTTAACCTCTCTATGCCTCATTCCTTATTTGGAAAAAGAGGGACTTGGACTCAATGAATTCTAAGATCTCTAATGGGTAGTTCTAAATATAAATCAACTCTTAGAAGGTGTGAAGATGGGGACCCAGGGATGGAACTTTACCCACCAAGCAACTCTCTCAACAGAAATATCTCTTGACATGCAAAGCCCTATCTCCTTATTTGCCACCTTAAAGTTTCTATAGCCTAAAGAAATATCCATGAAACAAATAAGGAAAATCTGTGAAAATTTGTTTCATCATGGTTACTTGCTCAAAACAGCATTAAATGAAATTGAATCTAAGCTTTCCCCTATATTTGCACATGGCAATGGTCTTCCAACTACTGCTAAGGAGAAACATAGGAATTGAGTCATAGCTGTTACGACATGACAGCATTAAACCAGTTTGGAAGAATACTCTCAAATTCTGCTCTGATGTTCATGAACAAGCAATGCCATTACTAAGCACAACAAGGTTAGCATGACAACATTGCCCATAATAAACTTGGGAATCATCAAGAATTTCAAGTAGGGGAAATTACAATTATAACATGAAACAATCATTATTTTTCAATGCATTAGGCAATGATTATTTTTAATACTTCTCCCTTAAGTAAACAAAACTATTTGTAGAACTTTTTTCATCATAGGTAGGTACTGATCCAATAGAATTCTTCAACCAGGACTAAAGTAACCTCTGACTGGGACTGAAAGTACTGTTCTAATTGGGTCTTCATATACTATTTCACCAGTTTGGACCTGACATATTAAAAGTTTAGAATGACGCACTGACTTTATTCATAGGGAATTATTTTAGTGTGTCTCCATTATGACACATGTGATTTGTATGACCAGGATTGGAATTGGGATCTGAATATTACAAATACTGATATAAATAACCAAATACAAAAACTTGCCTATTTTACAAAAACAGTGTTTTGAAAAGTGAATTTTGTCTGGCCTGGAGGGTGAAATATAGAAAGATTGTTTTCATAGAACTTACTAAATTCAAATTTAAGAAATCCAAAATAATATAGTTAATTAATCCAGATAGTCTAAAAAGAGATTCAGTTAAAGGTCAATAACAAAATGTACAAGGTAACACTGATCCAAAAGTCTTGTAAATTTATTTTTAAAAGTTATGTTTTTCAAAGATAAAGTTAAAGGAAGTATCAGAATAAAACATTCTGAAAAGAAAAGTGCTACTAAATGCTTAAAAAGGCGATCCCTTTCAAGGTTACATCATCTGAATAGGAGTAAGATGCTTAGGACCTATTTTTCCATTTCCAAAATTAGGGGTCTGTCTTTTTCTTGGATGGTGGAAGACCCATGATTAAGTTGCACTGTCTGCCCCATCCCATTACATTTTACATAGGTGAAGTCATGTTTGACTGCATACTAAGCATAGCATCAAAGGGGGAAAGGCTTTGTAATGGGACCGTCTGGCTCCACCATTCCGTCATTCCTTTAACTCCTAGTGGTTGGGGAGGCAGTATGATTAAAGTAAGAAGAAAGCCAAGAGAGAGATAGTAGTCCATTTTTGTCTTTGTACCCTCAACACCTACTACTGTGACTGGCACATAATAGGTGTTTAATAAATTTTCATTGAAAGCTTGATTGATCTGACATTTTGAAAATTAGGTTCACAATCCCAGTTCTGATACTTAATAGCCCTGAACACCAGCAAGTTATTTAATCTTCTTGCATCTGTTTCCTCATTTGTTAAAAAAAAGTATAATAATATCTGAACTCTCACTTCTCAGCTATCTCCAAACTATGCCACCTGCTCTTGTGCCATCATCCTCATCTCCTCCCAGTGGAAATTTGAACTCTTTCCCTATATTCACCTTGAGGACTTTTATGTGTACTTTTAACTTAGTTTGCTTAGATTTAGGTCACTATTTTGTCACTTCCAAACCATAACATACATCTATAATCACCACCCCCCACTTTTCAGCTCCCTTGAAAGTATTTTTCTCAAATAGAAAAGGTCATTGAAGGCAAAAATGCTTTTATTTTCATCCTAAGTGCAACTTAAATTTGCTCTATTAACTGAACTCCTGGTTTGACACCTACTTTTGACTATTCTCTGAGTGTCTATTTGATCTATATCATCTGTTCAGACTTATGACTTTCATCTAATTCTGTCATTCTTTGGAGACTTCCATTTCTGGTCTTCATTTGTCCAGTCCATACTACTACCATTCAAGAACATTTGTGACAAATCTATATAATATAAAATTCCCATTATGGTATGCTCCATAGATTTCAAAGCAACTGAATATGCATATTTTAGCATTTGTCATCCATTATAGAAGTTCACAATGACCTAGAGAAATACATTAAATTTGCAAATATTTCATTTATCCAATCAGAACATAAAATCGGTCTTGTATTCCATATTGGCAAATCAAAGCATATGGGTCTTCCACTCGAAGACTGATATGTGTGTGTGTGTGTGTGTGTGTGTGTGTGTGTGTGTGTGTGTGTGTTATTGTTGCTGTTGATGTTGTTTTTTGCTATGCAAAGAAGCTATTCATTTCTTTCTTATCTGCTTTAATCACCGAGAAACCCTGATGATCTTGCCCTTCCAGTTTGATTATTTTCGAGGGACTAAATAAAATTAACCATTCTTGGCCTCTTAAAATAATACCTCCCTTATCAGCCTTAATACTGAATGGGCCTTGCTTCAATCAAACTGTAACCTGGGAAAGAATTTAACTTAATAAGGCCAAGATCTCCCAGTGTATACAGGACCATTTCCAGCCATCCTGATCCATATCTGATTACTGGATCCAAATGGTATTGGAGGAGAAAGTAAGATGTTGACTTTTGCAGAGCCACCATTCACAATGCAATTCATTTGCAAGTCATGGCATCACCTCCCTGATGTAAAAACAATAAAAACAAGGTAACTTTTCAATGATACCCAACTTTTTTTTTTGTATACCAGATAATAGAGCCACCACATTTTTTTCTAAGTTACACTATGCCCCACTGTGCAAATATATTATTCTCAACTGATCAGGAACCCCTTAAATTTGGGACTTCAGAAAATTTCCTCCAAATTTAATCTTATTTTGCCCAAAATTTCATGAAAAAAAGCATATTTATTTTCACTGAAACTCCAACTAAGGAAAACATTCTCTAGGGTCGAATGTACAAAGTTGAAATAAAATTATAGTCTTTTTTTAAAAATAGTATTCAGTTGTTTTCAGTCTCAAGGAAATGATTTGGATTTAAGGTGATTACTGTTTCTAGTTCATATCATTTGATGTCATCAAACTCTAAATCTCACCCTGACAGTTTAGTATTACTGAACTCAACCTTGGTTACAGATTTTTTTCTTATCAATATATAGCAATATTAGAGCATTTCAATAAACTGATTTATGGTGGCCATGTAAAAAGAATCATGAATAGGTCTTTAATAGCATTTTTCTCAGAATAGGACATTTCTCTTAGCTATCCATTCCTGCAAGCCTCTTGATTTAACTTTGGAATTTTCTTTGACTTGCTAACTCTATCAGGTCCCAAGCTCTCTGGGTAGACTATTGGAATAAAATAAGTGAAGATGTTCTTATTTCTCAGAAAAAAAGTGAAATCTATAACAACTCAAGTCTCTCATAGAATAGGTGAGTTATTGATTGTTTGCACGCATAAAATTCGAAAAAAGTATTATAAATTATGGGTATTCCTAGTACATTTTGAATTTTATCCCACTTTCAAAATTTTGGTTTTAAAACACATTTTCAGATGTAGTTTGATTTATAAAAGTACTTTTATTCTGTGGCATCTCTTCAATTCTTTAGAATGTTGTATTTTTATTGAAAAATGAATATGTGGGGACAGCTAGGTGGTGCAGTGGATAAAGCACTGGCCTGGAGTCAGGAGTACCTGGGTTCAAATCCAGTCTCAAACACTTAATAATTACCTAGCTGTGTGGCCTTAGGCAAGCCACTTACCCCCATTGCCTTGCAAAAACCTAAAAAAAAAGAATATGTGGTATTATTTCACATGATATATTAATACCACCATGCAAAAACCATCATTTTATAAATAATATTATTGAATCACATCTTTGATATTTTCTCAGAGGATGATCCCTTCTAATTGACTCTGAAATGTTTCTGAACTAGGGATCATTATTTCCTCTCAAGACAGTCAAGTTCACAGCAGTCTAATCCAGTATTTAGGCTATGTGAGACATACTATGTATGATATACAATAGTCTTCCTTGTCCTGTATACACAATGAGACACATAGAGCCATGGTATCATCACATTAGATGAGCATTTTCAATGTGGAACTCTCCAAAGAGCCATAAACCTGTAAATATTCTTTGATTGAGCAATATTAATACTAGGCTTATATCCAAAAGAAATCATAAAAATGAAAGTCTCGCATGTTCAAAAATATTTATAGCAGTTCTTTTTGTAGTGGCAAAGAATTGGAAATTGAGGGGATGCCCATCAATTAGGGAATGGATGAACAAGTTATGGCTTATGAATGCTATGGAGTATATGAATACTATTGTTCTATAAGAAATCATGAGTAGTAGGACTTTAAAGAAACATGAAAAAAATTACATGATGCTGAGTGAAGGGAATAGAACCAAGAAACATTGTACACATTAACAACAGCATCATGAGATGATCAAATATTATGAATGCAGCTCCTCTCAGCAGTTCATAGATCAAGGACAATCCTGAGACACCATGGACAATGCCATATCCACATCTAGAGAAAAAAACCAAGGAATCTGAATGCACATTGTGATCACTTTTTAAAAACTTCTCTTATTTTTTTTCCTTCATTATCTGATGATAGTCTTTCCCCTTTGTTCTAATTCCTCTTACACAAAATGACTAAACTGCACATATGTTAAAAAGGAATGTGTATGTACAACTTTTACCAGATTGCTTGCTACCATGGGAAGGGGAGAGGGAAGGGAGAGAGTGGAAGAGAGAGTTACTGCAAACTTGCAAATGTGAACTGGTTCTAGTATCTTTGGTAAAAGTCAGAGAAGTTGAGAGGTGAAAAGTACTTCAGGATTTGTAGAGCTAAATCCATACACAAAAGCCATTCTCATTATCATGTACTGAACTAGCACTTGTCCAACCTTTGATTGAAGTAAAGAGGGAGACTCTTTACCTCTTGAGATGCCCCATTCTACTTTTGGAAAGTTTCATTGTTAGCATTTTTCTCCTGACATCAAACATAAAACTTCTTTGCAATTTCCACACATTGTTCTTTGTTCTAATATGCGGGCCAAATAGAACATAGATAATTATCTCCAGTAGTGACAGTCATACAAATACATGAAGACTATCATGTTTCTCCTGAGTCTTCTCCAGATTGTTCATGTACCATCATTACTCCTTGAGAACTATTTGCTTGACAGAAAACTAGTTATTGTTTCTTTAGTTAAGAGCTAAAATACAATTTATTCTGAATTCATCTTTCGGATAAATGTGTGTGTGTGTGTGTGTGTGTGTGTGTGTGTGTGTGTGTGTGTGGGTGTGGGTGTGGGTGTGGGTGTGAGAGAGAGAGAGAGAGAGAGAGAGAGAGAAAGAAAGACAGAGACAGAGGGACACAGAGTCAGAGTGAGAGAACAGAAACAAAAATAGAGAAAGCATCATGTAGAGAGATAAGGAATTTACAGAGAGATTCAACTCAGAGACTTTCAAAGCATTGGAAACATCAGTCTCATTCATTTAATAGAGCTATATTTGATACATCCTATCAAATCATAAAAAAATTAAGAACCATTCACACAAGAATATAAAAGTCATAGGATATCCAACTTTCAGAAGATACTTGACATGAGGATTGGCATGGAAAGCACAACTTTCACAGCAGTGAAGGGTCCATGGGAATATTTTGATACTTTAGGGGATTCTCTCTGTGATGCCATTGTCTGGTACCATAGTCTGATGCCAAAGATTGAAGGTGACTAATTCTGATCTAAAATTAATAATGGTCCTTTTTAATCTGGACTAGCCACTTTAAGAACCGTCTAATAAGTAAATTAAAAATTTTTTTCAGGCATGTCAGCAGTGTTTGCCTTTTCATGACCCCAATGAGATTTTCTTTGTAAAGATACTGGAGTGGTTTGCTATTGCCTTCTCCAGCTCATTTTTACAGATGAGTAAATTGAGGCAAATAGGGTTAAGTGTCTTGTCCAATGTTACACAGTTTGTAAATGTTGAAGGCCAGACTGGAACTCAGGAAAATGAGTCTTCCTGACTCCTAAACCCAGAACTCCACTAAAGCTACTTTTCTGTTAAAAAAAAAAACCCAAAACTCAAAGGAAACTATGAGAGCAGCTGCTGGTATAAAACAACAAGGATAGCTGCAAATATATACAGAACATAGAAAATACTATTGCAGAAATCATTTGAATTGAATCCCTATCATACCCTATATATTTCTCTACCTTAAATCCTCAGTCAAAGGTTTATGCTATTAGCCTTTCATTTATTTCATTTTTTACTATTATAGGACCCCTTTGACAGTCTAGTGATTATTGAGATCATCTGCTGTTGGGTCTGCCTGCCTCAAGTCTCTCCCCACTCCAATTTAATCTCTATTCAGCCACTAACATGATATTACTAAAGCATTAGTTCAATCACAGGCACCCCTTTACTCAAATTCCAGTGACTTCCCATTATTGCCTCTAAAATCAAATTCAAAATGCTCTGTTTGGCCTCCCAAGTCCTTCCTAATCTTGTTGCTTCTTTCCAGTCTTCTTATACCTTATTCCATGACACATACTCTTCAATCCACTGCAAAAAATCCACTGATCTCCTGATTGTTTCATAAATAGAACACTCTTAACTCTTGACTCTAGAGATCATTTCTGACTGACCCCCCCATTCCTGGAAGATTTTCCATGAAATCCCTGACCTCTTTTAAGCCCTAATTAAAATCCCATCTTCCACAGAAAGTATTTCTCAATCCCTCTTAATAAGATTGCCTTCCTTTTTTGTTAATGATTTCCTACTTTGACTGTATATTGCTTGCTTTGTATAAATTTATTTTCATTTTGCCCATTAAAGTATAAGTTCCTTTAGAGTAGGCTCTCTGTTTTACTTCTTTTTGAAAGCCCAGCACTTAGGACGAAGCAAACATTTAATACATGCTTATTGATTAATTTGTGAAGTCTATGGACTCCTTCTCTGAATAATAGTCTTAAATTCATAAAATAAAATGCCTAATATTACAAAGAAAATTAATAATAATGAAATATAATATATATATACAATATATATATATATTAAAGTTTACAGACCCCAGATTACCTTTAAACTTTAACTGATTGTGCCCAAAAGTAATGAGTATGACTATAACATTAAACCAACATGAGTGGCCAAATGACTTATGTGAATATCTTAGCAACCTATCCAAGTAACAATAAAGCATCTACAATTCTAGAATGATGGTGCATATGCTTTGAGAGACAAAGGATAGCACCTTTGATAATTTCTCACTAATTGGGGTTCCTTAGTGGTCTAGGGTCCTTTGTCACACTATTTTGGGGGAAGATGTGAGTCACTGCTCCCTGAGCTGACCTTTGGGGAATGTGGGCTTTCTATATAGTCCCTCATTGGATTCAATATCACCACTTAGATACTCAACAAGTAGATGATTCCAGAAAAGATTGGCTATCCCAGGTCATATGCCAAAAATTTATATTTAAGACTTCAATCCCCTTGAAATCATAGTGGAAAATCACAATTGTTTTTGTTCTCGCATTTCTATGAAATCCATGCAATAAGAATAATAATTGAAATTCTCTGAAGAAAAAGCTTGTATTTAGAATCTTTTCCATCAAGGCTTTTGATAACTTATCTTTACTGAAATTAAGAATCTGCTATGAGGACAGAGAAATAATGCTACCCATTTATAAAAAGATGTTGCTAGGTACAAGAAATAAGTAATGTGTCTGGTAAAGAGACATTACTGTGAGCAGGAGATATAGATTTCCTTGAGACACTCCCCAGACACCAGATCTAAAAGTCTATTTTGTGATTCTCATTAGAGAAGAACAAATCATTTGTAGAAGTGACACTAATACCTTTTGCTGATGCTGGTCTGTGACTAAAAATTAGTTATGTTCTAAATTTTAGAAGGAACTCTATTGCTTTAGATGACATTTAATGTTAAATATACAAGTATTTCATTCCATTTTTCATAGACACCATTGGTATTTATCAGATTACTGCTTCCTGGTCTGAGCCTTTTAGTATTTCCATGATGAATAAGCCCTAGGAAATTTATCATGGAAAAGAAATATGGACTTAACAGTAGACTTTACTTTTACTTTAATAAAACCATTACCTTTCAACAGTTTGAAAATGAAACAAGAAAGAAAAACTTGGCAATTATATCCACAGAAAAAGTTCTCTCTAGTTTTTGAAGACTTCTTTAGAGTGGAAATTAACATTTAGATTTTAAATACTTAGATCTAAATTAATTTAGATTTCTATTGATATGAAGATATTCTGTTCTCCACTCATCCATGTCCTCAATACTACAGGTAAGTGTTCAGAATCATAGGGATTTAGGAAGTATAGTTCTTCTGATGAATAACTATCTCTTAAAAACATGAGATTAAACAAAAAGTAAGATACAGAAGTATGAAAAAGGTGAGAGAAAGTGACAGGGATAGAGAAATAGTGAGAGAAAGAGTAAAAGAGGATGAAAGTAAGAGTAAGAGAGAAGATGAGAGTTTGAGAGAGATTGCAAAAGGATGAGAGTGAGAAAGAAAATGAGAGAATGAGAGAGTGTGAGTGTGAGAAAGGAATAAGATATAAAATTTGTACTTTTTCAATATTTTGGTAATAATGTAAGGATATATGATACCTCTAGTTTGGAAGAAAAATTTAAAACTAACAGCCTGTTTTGTTAAAGCTGTCAGAGAAAACAAATGACCTTTTTAAGAATAAAGAATGAATTTAGCTTTAATGAAGCTGAATAAGAAAGAGAAATGTGGCAGGTAATTTCCAAAGCTTTCTATAAAAAGCCTTGGAAACAAGAATCTTTAATGTATGGCTTTTATCTGTTAGCTTTTTATAGGCTCATGACTTAGAAAATTAAATTTTAAAATTATGACTCCAAGAGCAAAAGCTGAGAAGAGGAGAGAATGCTGTGGTAAAGGGTTTTGAACAATATAAATATATATATATATGTATATATACACACACATATATATATTATATGTATACACACATATGTATACATACATATATATGCAAATATATATATGTACATTATACACTTAATCAACATGGTCCAATTCATATGTGCTTGCATTCTGATGCATTGTTAGATCCACAAGGATTTCATGAGAAAAAAAAATAAGCCTATTGGCATAACACATTGCTCAACCTTCACCACCTTAGACCTTTCGTTATTCATTCTCTAATCTACTCATTTTAGAAATCACTAAAAGAAGTTGGTTGAACCAGTCTGTGAATTAGAGAAATCACAATGAATCGTCACAGTCTTGTATATAGTTTTCAATTTTACTTCAGTATTTCTTAAACATTTCTTTCCTATATTCCAGGTTTTATCACCTACCTTCAAATCCTAAAACTTCCCAGGTTCTAGTATACAAGAAGCACATTACAAATTTAGGAACTAAATAATCATATCTGGTGCCAATATCTTTTTCTATAGAAGAACAACTGATTTCTCATTCAAGGAAGATTGAAAGAGGACAAAACTGAGCAGTCACCTAAAGAGGAAAGCTAAAATTAGAGACATTATATACAAGACTGGAGGTAAACAGGATGATCTTTAGGATGTACAGGGAATGAAATTAATTCTCAGGTATGTTGCCAGATTTGGTCACTGAGACTTGATCAGTTTCTAAACTGTTTTTTTCCCCAGATTAGATTCCTTTTTAGGAGACTGAAGTCAGAGTATTAGCTAGCTTCATTTCGATCAAAAATAAATAAAATAGAGTTTTTGAACTGGAAGAAACCTTGGATATCTTCTTCAAAAAATAAGATAACTCATTTAAGGCTTGAAACTCAAAGCAAATTGTCACTGATTGTTGATATATATATATATATATATACACACATGTATAAATACATACATATATATACATATATATATATATATATGAAAGCATATGTAAAACCAATTTAAATCTTTTGAAGTCATATATAGAATGACTAAGTCTGGTTCCTTTCAGTCATAGAATAATAGATTTAGAGTTGAAAAGGACATTCAAAGTCTTATAGTTTACCTCTTTTCATTAACAGGGGAGGAAATAGGCTCACAGATGTGACATAATTTTGCCCAAAGTCTCATAAATAGTAAGTAGCAGAGTCAGAAGACCTCATATTAAGTTCTCTGATTCCAAATCCTCCTTCCTTCAATGATCTTTTTATGTTTAACTACTTTATATGTGATCAACTGCCACAACCAGTCTTTATTTGTACAACCCACACTGGAGGCAAACAGGATGAAGAAGAGAGAGATTTGAAGACTTCTTTCAGACCCATACATTTTTTTCCCTTTTTTGAATAAGTTCTCAGAGTGTGACATTAACTGTGTTATTTATTGTATGAGGTTTGTCAAGAATTCTTTTATAGAAATGTCCCCCCCTCCCTTTTCTCAGCACATTGGGACAGAGTAGTGAATCTAATTGAAGTCCCTGATTGTTATATTCCTATGAGAATAGCAAGCTGGGGGACTAGGAGGAAGAGCTAAAGAAATATCCCTCCCTTCTCTCAGTAGAGAGTCTGGGGGACTACTAGGGCATTTGTGGTTACTGTATTAATTTTTGTTTTCTTTGTTACATGTGAAGATTTAATTCTGGATTAAAGGAGAGCAGGAAGCATTTTCAGAAACAAAAGGCATTAATAGGATCTACTTTTTAAAAACATTCTATTGCATTTGTCTAAGATAATGCTGATCATTGTGTAACCATGGATGACTGGAAGCCATAGGCATATTACACAAGACTAAGAGTTACCCTTTCCCAGTAATGAAAAGCCCTTAACTAACTGAAAGGAGTTGTTGGTCTTGTCCTGGTTGGAAAAAATATGTGAGCAAGGCAGAAGGCTTGGTGTAATTTTTCTCATTTAATAATTTTGACTCTAAATTTAAACTAACATTTTGAATATCCCCTACAACTGCAATACATGATTACTTCTTGGCAAAGAACATAGTCTACAACAATAATGATCACATTTCTAGAACCTCCTGATAAAAGTCTGCAAATGACAATGATTAGGTAACCTATGCATTGGACATTATCTTTAGTGGGCAGCAAGGCTGGGCAGCTAGATGACACATTAAATAGAATCAGAGTGCTAAGCTTGGAGTCAGGTAAACTTTTCTTTCTGATTTTAAATCCGAACTCAGACATTAAATGTGTGATCCCAGGAAAGTCATTTAACCCTGTTGGCCTCAGTTTCCTCATCTGTAAAAGGAGCTGAAGAAGAAAATTGCAAACTAATATCTTTATCAAGAAATCTCAAATGGGGTTACAAAAGAATAAGGTAGGATTGAAAAATGACTGAACAGCAATGGGGATGAACTCATTCAATTCTTTTCTGTGCTTAAATTTCTTTTGTCACCCCAATCTTTCCCTTTTCCTCTCATAATATCTACAGTCCTTACAGCTATTCCTTTTGAATTTTGTTGTCTTCAATATGTTCCTCTTTTGACAGAAACACAGATCATTAAAACTAGAAACTCCTAACACAATTACTTAATTTTACAGAGCAGTAACTAACTTGAACCTTAGAGACACAAAATGTCTTTCCCAAGGCTACAGCAACTTGCACCAGCCCCGCTATTGGAATCTCTCTCTAGTGCCATAGAGGCACAAATGAGTATACATTGAAGCAGAAGACACTAACCACTGAATTTTGTAAAGATATAATGTGCAGGATGGCAAGAATATTCATTGAAATTAGTGGCAATAGTTTATGGGTAAGTTTATTTTTTCCAGATTTTGAAAGACAGTACACAAAAAGTCCACATTATTAAACTTGTTTTCAATGTGAAAACTTGTTATATGAGAGCATATTTTGAAGGATCATCTGAAAGTCAGATAATATTTTTCTTTTAACAAACGTTACTAATCTTAAATTATACTTGGTTAAAATGGAAAATCTTGTTAGTTCCTCTTCAAATGTGATAAATGCTTCTTCCATTTTTCAATAAATTATTTATATTTTGCACTTCTGTCATTGTTGAAAATTATGGTAATGATATAATTTCAAACATATGAGCTATTAACATTTTAATGGCATTTGAAAAACATTAATCAAATTTATATGTTTTTCTCCCAAAATGTGACACTGTCCTGTCACATTTTATACCAAATTCATTAGGCACATTTAGTTTAATCGACTGAAGACAAGCTGCTGGAAGGCCTTTTTTTATTTTTTATTTTGCAAGTGACAGGCAGTCATACTTCATTCTTTTTCTACCCACTGACTTAGTGAAACAAATATGGTTTTTCTTTTTGTCACAAAAAGAGTAGCTAGAAGATTATCCAATGCATTGTTCCCTAAGTATAGTTTTGTAAACAAATGATTGCAGTGATTTATTTGCAGCTAATTAACTTATTCAGAGCTTTAGGACATAGGAGATTGGCATGTTGGATGCCTTCTGCAACAAAATTCTTGTCCTGGTTTTTACAAACTTAAAGAAAAAGTGCACTTAAAAAAATCCTTATTTTTATTTTGCCAAATTGTGATGTTTTGTTAGAAAGTGAGCCATCTGCTGTCTCATCAGTTTTTCCCCCCTCACTGTTTTGAGAAGCAAACCTACCCACACATTTTATTAGCTTACTTGCATCGAACAAGGTGCTATGCCAAGAAATCAGATCAAAGTGTTATGCTAACCTTCAAAGTTGTTGCTGTGACCACTTTCAGATGACATCTTGTCAAAAGATGTTTTCCCACCTTTCTTGTCTGGATCTTTCACAGGACTGATGGGCCGGCTACTGGGCTGGCTCTTCAATGCTGGAGAACACAAACTTCGCTCGGTTTCCACTTCCTGTTAGAAGACATTAAGGGGATGTGTGTTAAAAGCTATCAGTAGGAAACAGATGTGGTTTTCAGGGGGTTGGGAAGGCAAGAGAAAAAGAGAGGGAGAGAGGAAGGGGGGCTTCCATCAAAAGGAATATTTTCCAATAAGCTTCAGGGTAAATTTCTATAACTTTGCTGAGAAATGAATGTATACTATTCAGTTTACATCTCAGGCACCAGTTCAATTTCTGATTTAGCTTTTTTTCCCCATGAGGCTTTTTCCTCCTTTCTCACAAAGAAAGAGAGAGAGTGGAAATAAGGGTCATAATCTAACACAATACATGCTAATGTATGCAGTTTATAGAGTCCAGAAAAAGTCAATAGACTGAAATTCAAAAATAAAAAAATTAATATATCAAAATTATGTGTTGGATACAGAAGGAAATAAGATTCAAAAAAAAATTCATGCACATCTTGTGATATTGCAAAAGATGTATAAGCATCTGAAATAAAAAAAAACAGTGCAGTTTTATGCCACTAAATAAAATAAAAGAGAGGTAAAACACCTTTTCTTTTTCTACAGTGATTCCAGACTGTCTTTCACAGAAAATATTTTGGGAAATGTATATTTATAATTAAATCTTTGATAATTTTATTTTTGTAAAAATCTAAAAAAGAGGGGAAAATATTCATTAGGTTCACAAACTGGGAAGCCAGTTTTTCTAATTTGCTAGTCTGCTAGTATAAAAAGGTACAGTTCTTGGAGTACTGAATTTGTTGTCAGAGAGACTTAGGTTCCAAGCCTATCTGTAATGCTTAATAGTTATATGGCAAAAGGCACACAACTAACTTCTCTGAGCATCATTTTCCTTGCTTGTAAAATACTTATGATGTCATAGGATTATTGTAAAGTTTCAATGAAATCATGCTTAAAGAGCTTTAATACTCTAGAAATGTCCACTATTAATGTTACCTAGCAAAACAAAGTAGAAGCTCTGGGACAAAAACCTTGGAAGAAAAATATATGCCAAGCTGTAAGTTAAATTTGAAAAAATTGGGAAAATAGGCAGAAGGTTCTCTTCTCTTTGCTCATGATATTGGATGTTCACCCTCAGAGTTCCTGGCACAGAGTAAATGCTTAATAATTGCTTGTTGACTTGCTGACTTCTAAACAAACAAGGAAGTAATGTAACGAGTCACTTTTCACATTTATTGAATCTTCAGTAGAGGATTTAATGAATGTGACTTCAGGTTTGAGAGGTAGCTCCCAGCTCTAAAAGCACTTTTTACAGTAGATTACTTTGCTGCATCTTCATCTGTCACAGGAAAAAAAAAACAGAGTTCTTTGGCTAAATAACCTTTTTTGCATATTTTCTGAAATGCACATCAATTAAAATAGCTGCTAAACAATTTCAATGTGCTGTGTCCTATTTGCATATATTTAATCATCACTTGTTTAAGCAAACTATATGGTTTCATTGTTCATAATTCTTTTTTATTATTGTCATCAGTAATTGAAGTTGGGTCCAAAGTGTGTTAGGCTAAATCAACCCAAGATTTTTTCTATGTTTTTAATGCCATTTTTATCCATTACTGGACAGTTATGTAAAACCTTGGGGGGGGGGCAATGTATGTTTCAAAGAATGAAGGAAGTTTACCCTTAATAATTATCATTCAATGTTTATTGAGCAAAGTACCTCAGGACCACCTTCTGTGCCCGTCACCCATCATAAATTCCAATTTGTAAAAGAAATAAAATAGCTTGCACTCTATTCAAGACATAAGTGGGAAAATAATGCAAATTTGGTAGTGAAATATTTCTATTTACTGTATTTGAAAGTCCAAGCTACTACAGCCATTCATTCTTGACTACTGTGCTATTAGAAATGAAGAGCAACCTGATTTCAGTAAACCTAGAAAGACTTATATGAACTGATACAAAGTGACATGAGCAGAACCAGAAGAACACTGTACCCAGTAACAGCAGCATTGTGTATTCTCAGCAAAACAATAGTTCAAGGCAAGTCCAAAGGACTTAAGATGGAAAATGCTATCCAGATCTAGAGCAAAAACTGCTGGAATCTGAAGGTAGATCAAAGTATACTATTTTAACTTTATTTTTGCAGTTTTTATTCTTCTGGTCTTTTTAAAATTCACAACATGACTAATATGAAACTATGTTTTACCTGATTGCACGTGTTTATCCTATAGTAAATTAGGGAAAGGAGGGTAAAAGGGAAGGAGAAAATTTAGAACATAATTTTTTAAATGTATGTTAAAATTGCCTTTATATGTAATTGATGGAAAACCATTTAAAAAGGGAAAAAAAGTTTATTCTAGAAAAGGCACATTTCCCCAAACACCTTGTCAACATAGACCTTGATATTCTGTGACTTTACTACAAAGGCAGATAATGAAAAATGTGTTGGGAAATGTTCCAGCTTAAGAAATATTTTTAAAAAAAGGAGTTAAAATAGTGGAAAGAGTACTGATTTTTTTTTAAATTAAAAGACCTGATTTAAATTAATTCTGGAATTAATTAATTCTGCTACTATGTGATCTTGTTAGTCTTATCTGTTAGTCTTCTCTCCTACTCCACTGATCTACTATATATATACATATGTGTATGTATATATATATATATATATACATATATATATATATATGTATATATATATATGTCAGCATTGCAAATTTGGTGGTCTACAATTAAATTATCTTTCCCCATCTCTCCTCTTTATTTTCACACTTTTCAGAACTGTTTCTTGCCTTACGTTCCTCTATAATAATGTAAGTATCTTAAGGTTGGGGATTGTCTTTTGGTTTGTTGCCTTGGCTTTTATTTTTATCTGTAATCTAAGTACATAATATAGTGGACACTTAATACATGTTTTATCCAATAGTTTATATTCCTGCAGGGTGGGTATAAAAAAAATTAAATGACTCTAACTTAGGCAAAATAAAACAAAACAAAACAAAAAGATTAGTCATTCATTAAAGTGTGTGTCATTTCCAGGTGACTAGGTTGTGCAGTGGATAGAGCACCGGCTCTGGAGTCAGGAGTACCTGAGTTCAAGTCTAACCTCAGACACTTAATAATTATCTAGCTGTGTGGCCTTGGGCAAGCCCAGTTGCCTTGTAAAAAAATGTGTGTCATTTCCAAATTAGCTATCAAAATAGCCAGTCTATCAATAAGTTAATGTAACAGCCAAATGAATACTAAATTTAAGGGAAAAATGAAAAATCTAAGAAAGCACCATGTAGAACTGAATATTTCCAACTCTCCCTACTTAAATACAATAAGGTATATGAAAAATAAAGAAGTTTAATCAAGATAAGATATTTATAATATATTATATAATATTTAATATTTATTATTTATTATATATCTATAAGATATATTAGATATAATCACTATATATCACTAAGTGATATATAATCACTATTACTATAACTATATATCACTATAATCACTAAGATTTGATCACTTTGATATCACTATGGGATCCAAAACATGCTCAAATTCCTTGTCCTGCAGAAGTCAAGAGCAATAAGTGACACAAACTCTCATGCATTGCATCATAGAGGAATATTGAAAATGATAGTAAACATTACCTAATAGAACAAGAAAACCCTTAAGAGGTTATAAACCTGCAAATGCACAGTAAAGACTTAACTATACCAGAAAGGGGGGGGGGGTATAAGATTATAAAATCAAAAGAGAGAAAGTAATCAATGTGAAATAAAATGTTACATCTAGCCTTATTTTTGAAAATTATAAAACCACAGTATTTGGATTCTGTTTCCTGATGCACAAGAAGATAATCTATATAAGGTATTATTATATAATTATTATAGTATTATATGAGGTATTATATATGTGTATATGTGTGTGTGTGTGTGTGTGTGTGTGTGTGTGTGTGTGTGTATGTGTGTGTGTGTGTGTGTGTGTGTATTATATAAGGTATTCTCCCTAGAGCATTTGTTTGGGGTTTCCCCTCTTCTTCTATACTATTTTTCCTTGGAGATCTCATTAACTCCCTGCCATATGTTTAATTATTCTCACTATACAGATTATTACTATAACTATATATCCATCCTATGTTTATCGTGAAATCATATAACACCTTTCAGATACCCCAAACCCTATATGTCCAAAATGAAACGATATCTTTCTCTCCAAACTCTACCCTTTTCTAACTTTCCTATCACTGTTTTAGGGCACCATTGAACTGCAAATCATACAAGCTTATAGCCTTGATATCATTTTTGAATCCTTATTTGTACTACTCCACATATCCAAAATTGTATAGGTGGGGGGGGCAGAGGATGGAGTTCCAGACCTGAAATCAGGAAGACATGGTTTAAATTCAACCTCAGATACTTACTAATTATGTGACCCTGAGAAAGTCACTTAGCTCCTGTTTGCCTCAATTTCCTTAGTACCTACCTCTTGGTGTTAATGTGAGGATAAAATGAAATAATAATTGTAAAGTGCCTGGCATAATGCCTATAATCTAGTAAACACTGTATAAATATTAATTATTATTATTTTCCATTTATTTCCACTGATTCAGACAGAGAGAGAGAGAGAGAGAGAGAGAGAGAGAGAGAGAGAGTGAGTACAGGACCTATCTTACTGCCAAATACAAAATTTCGGATTGGTCTCTCTGTCTCAAGACTCTCCCCACTCTAGTTCATCCTCCACTTATCAGTCAAAGTGAATTTCCAAAAATATAGGTGCTATCATTTTATTCCACCATAGCACTGCACTCAAAAGCATTTTGCATTTCTTATTACCTATAGAATCTAATAATAATAGTTAGAAGTTATATAACATTTCAAGTTTTATAAAGTGCTATGTGAATATTAATTATTTTTATACAACAACCCTATAAAGTAGGTGAATTGGTGTCAGTCTCAAAAAAACTTGGAAGATCACAAAAAGAATTTTAAAAACTAAATAAAAGAAGTAGAGGGGGGAAATTAGGAAAATAAGTGAGAGTGGTGCAGGAAAATCATGAAAAAAGATTCAACAGCTTGTTAAAGGAGGGATTAAAATACTTCAAATAGTAAAAAGAAACAAAAAATTCCATTTTAGAGTTTGTCAAATGGACAAAAGTATTAAAAATTATTTGAAGAAAAGAATTTAGAGTAAAATTCATTATATGGAAAAGAAAACAAAAAAAGTTCACTAAAAATGTAATTCCTTAAAAATAGAATTGGACAAAAGAGGACTAATGACTTTATAAGGCATCATGAAGTAACAAAATGAAACCAAAAGAAAGAAAAAAATAGAAGAAAATGTGAAATATCTAATTGGATGAATAACTTACTTAGAAAATAGATCAAGAAAAGATAATTTAATCCAAGTTGTCTTGGGCTAGAAAATTGTTTCACTCAGTGTTTTTGTGAGTTCTACCATTTTAGAATTGGTTTAGATTCATTATTTAATGGTACTTGGAGTGGTCTGGGGGAGATCTTGAGGGAATTTCTGTCTTTACTCAGTCATCTTGGCTTCTTTCCACTCCTTTCCAGGTTTTTCTTAAAGGATCCTGCTCTTCATTTCTTATAGTAAAATAGTTTTCTATAACAATTATATACTGTGATTTGTTCAGTCCATTCCCTAACTGGGGGGGGGGGGGCGCATCTTCTTGATTTCTAATTCTTTGACAAGGGGAAGTTAGGTGTTGCAGTGGATATATCACTGGTCTTGGAGTCAAGAGGATAGGAGTTCAAATATAGACTGAGACACTTGACTACTAGTTGTGTGACCTTGGGCAAGCCACTGAACCCTGATTACCTGGATTCATATCTGACCACTGGATCCAGATGGTTCTGAAGGAGAAAGTGAGGCTGGTGATTTAGCACAGCACCCCCTCACTCAAATTTAATTAATATACTCGTCATGGAATCACCTCTCTGATACCATGGTCCTCTTTGAGAATAAAGGACAAACATTATCATTAATTCTTTGACACTACAAAAAGAGCTGCTGTAAATAGTTTGTATATGTAAGTTCTTTTCTATGTGTGTATGTGTGTATGTATGTATGTGTGTGTGTATTAATATATCTTTAGGATATAGACCAAGAAATGGAATAACTGGGTAAAAGAATATAGTAGACAGAGTTTTATAGCCAATAGAGAATTTTCAAATATTCTTGATGAAAAAAATAGTGTAGAATATATGACAGTTTAATCTTATTAAATTCTTCATTAATTTCCTTTCTTTACCTTTTTATGTTTCTCTTCGGTCTTATATTTGAAAGTAAAATTTTCTTTTCTACATTTTTTTTCATCAAGAATACTTGAAAGTTCTCTATTTCACTAAATATCTATTTTCCCCCAGAAAGACTGTACTCAATTTTCCTGGCAAGTTATTCATGATTGTAATCCTAGCTCCTTTACCCTCCATAATAGCATTTCCTCTTTAGTATAGAAATTGCTAAATTTTGTGTGATCCTGACTCTGGCTCTATGATATTTACATTTTTTCTGTCTACCTTCAGTATTTTCTCTTTGACCTGGGTCCCTGAAATTTGGCTTTAATATTCTTGGAAGTTTTCATTTTGGGGAGTCTCTTTTAGTGGGTTGCCACTGTTTTCTTTTAATTTCTATTTTACCCTCCAGTTGTAGAATATCAGGGACATTTTCCTTGATAATTTCTTGAGAGATGATATCTAGGTTCTTTTGTTTGATTATGGTTTTCAGATAGTAAAAAGAAACAAAAAATTCCATGGTCAAATGGAAAAAGAAGTGTTAAAAATTATTTGAAGAAAACAACTTAAAGTAAAATTCATTATATGGAAAAGAAAACAAAAAAGTTCACTAAAAATGTAATTCCTTAAAAATAGAAGGGGAATAATGACTTTATAAGACATCATGAAGTAACAAAATGAAAACAAAAGAAAGAAAAAATAGAAAAAATGTGAAATATCTAATTGGATAAAAAAACTTACTTAAAAATAGATCAAGAAGAGAAATGAGCAAACATAAGAAGGAAAAAAAAAAAAACTCTGACCATGGATAAAGTAATTACTTTGGCCCTATGGAGGATCAAAAGACACACTCAGAAGATAACAAAGTCAAAGTTTCTATATCCAAAGCCTCTAAGAAAAATATGAATCGGTCTCAGGCTATGGAAGAGCTCAAAAAAGATTTTGACAATTGAGGTAGGTAGATAAAAAAAAATTGGAAAGATAAGTGAGAGTGATACGGGAAGACCTCAAATACCAAATATCAGATGGCAAGGGATCTGGGATTACAACCAAAAATTTACTACCCTACTAGTTGTATACTGTCAGGGGGAAAAGATGGATGTTCAGTTAAATAGAGGACTTCAAAAATTTCCTCACAAAAAGACCAGAACTGAACAGAGAATTCAATCACCAAATACATGACTCAAGAGGTGCATAAAAAGAAATAAAAATGTCAGAGAAGACAGTGGGGAATTATGTCAAATGGATTCTAAAATGATGAGAAGAAGGACTTCATGAAAACGAGTTCTACTTTCTCAGTTACAGTAGGTGAAAGTATTAGCTAGGAAGGTGTCTGGAAGGGTGAAAGGTTTGGGAAACCTTGAGATATTTTCTATATGTAGTGATATTTTTGACAATCAGTTGAGGAGAAATAAAAATTATGTGTTCTTGCAATTATACATGAATCTTCTATGATGTCTAATATCATGTTGGAAGTCTTGCAGCTTCATCTTACTCTGCTAAATCAAATAGTGTTTAAAAATAAAGTCAATAAACAATAGTATCTACTGTATCCTCCTTCCCAAAAGAATCCAACCTTCTCCAAACCCAAATGTCCACTAGTCTACTCTTGTCTTCTCCAAAAAGTCAGTAAAATAAAGACATTACAATATAACCCCTCAACAATTTGGAAAACTCAACTATTCAGAAAGACTCATTTTTTGACCAGTTTTGACAAGCTTTTCTTTATTTTGAACTGCTTCTAGCAATATCCTTATTTTATTATGAAAATAAGCATTTTCTACAAGCTTTTCCCCTCCTCCTTTTTCATCTTTCTGTTCTTTCCCATCACAGTCATATTGAAAGAGAAGAATCTTACTTCTTGTCCTTCTAGATCATTTCCAACTCCCAGTCACTAAAGAAGCCACTGGATACAGTCTCACAGATTGTGTGAGACCAAAATGCACAATATGATATAGAAAAATTATGAAAATATTTATACCTTTACCACAGTCTTTTGTGCAAATGTAACTTTCCACTATTTTCCACTATTTCCTATATTCTAATCAGCCAGAAAGAAACAATTCAAAAATCATAGAGGATAATACAAGATTTAGCAGTTTCTACTATAAAGGCTCATAGAGTGGCTAGGTGGCACAGTGGATAGAACACCAGCTCTGGAGTCAGGAGGACCTGAGTTCAAATCCAACATCAGACACTTAATAATTATCTAGCTGTGTGACCTTGGGCAAGTCACTTAACTCTACTGTTTTTCAAAAAACAAAAACAAAACAAAGGCTTATAGGACTTGGAATATGATATTTCAGAAGGCAAAAGAGCTTGAATTACAAACAAGAATCAATGACCTAGAAAAGTTGAATATACTCTTTCAGGGGAAATGATGGAAATTTAATGAAATAGGGTACTTTCAGACTTTCGTAATGAAATGACTAGAGCTATACAGAAAGTTTGATCATCAGGTAGAGGATTCAGATGAAACATAGAGAAGGCAGATAGGAAGGACAAATTTTGAGACTTGATGTTGAACTGCTAATATTCCTCATGGGAAGATGATACTGATAATTCATATGAATGTACTCATTTATTAGAACAAGTAAAAGCAGCATATAGAGAAAAGGCACAGGAGGGAGTTGAGTTTGAAGGTATGATATATTTAAAATTGTAAAGGGAGAGAAAGAAATATCCTAGGAGAAAGGAAAAGGAGAGGTAGAATAGGATAAGTTATTTTACATAAAAAGGTAAGCAAAACTATTGCAATGAAGTGGAAGATGAGGGGAAGTGAGTGAGGCCTTACTCTCATTGGGAGTGACTCAGAGAGGAAATAACTAACACACTCAATTGGGTATAGAAATCTTACTTACCCTAGAGGAAAATAGGAGAGGAAAGTGATAGGAGAAATGGGGGAAGGGGAGGGGAGGGGGGTGTAAATGAGAGGAGAGAGGGAAAGAGGGAAGATCGTGGGAGAGGGTACTCAGATACAACACACTTTTGAGGAGGGACAGGATATATGGAGAAAAATAATAGAACAAATTGAGGTGGGGGGGAATAGGATGGAGGGGAAATACAGCTAGATGAATTTATGATAAAGAATGTTATCCATCCCAAAGAAACAACTGATAGTGTCTGAATACAGAAATACACTTTTTCCCCCTCATTTTATTTTTCTTCAGTTTTCTCTTTCTTTGGGGGGATTATGTTTACTTTTACATGACTGTTGTAGCAATATATTTCATGGCTACACATTTTTAATCTGTGCTAAGTAACTTGCTTTCTCAATGGAGGAAGGAAGAGAGGAAATATGGAACTCAAGAAATGTCGTAACTTGATGTATGTAACTGGAGTTAAACAAATTTAAGTAAAATTTTTAAAAAGTAAAAAAAAAAAGTAAAAACCTGGAAATATTTAAATTAACTGATGAAAAAATGAAGTTAGCAAAACCAGGAGAAGACTATAATGATGATCAACTGTAAAAGAATAACTATTCTACAATTATTCAAGAAAATTCCAAATGACTTATGATGGAAAATGCTATTTACCTTCAGAGAAAACATCTGAAGAAGGCTAAATGCAAAGTAAAATATATGTTCTTATTTTTTAAGTGTTTTTTATTTTTATTGGTTTGTTTTACTTGTGAACTGTGTCTTCTTTCATAACATGACTAATATAGAAGTATTTTTACATACCTGTACATGTATAACTTATTTCAAACTGCTTGTCTTCTTGATGATGCGAGGGAAGGAATGAATTTGGAACTCAAAAATTTTAAAAGATGCATGCTTAAAATTGGTTTTAGAATTAGAAATTTTTTTCTTTTTCAAAAAGAATGACAACTCCCTGAGACTAGGCATCTTATAATTGCCTCATTTTTTTGTATCCTTAGAATTTGACATATATATTCTCAATAACTTCCTATTGACAAACTAAAACATTTTTTAAGAGAGAGAGAGAGAGAGAGACATATTTGTCAAAATATCTCATCTTTTTTTTTCCATTTCTAATGTTTGTATACTTCATAGTGACATTTTACCCCTACCTTCAAGCATTTGCTCATGTAGATTCTCTACCCTTAGAATACCTCTTCCATTTTTACCTATCTAAATCCATACAGCTCAAGTGCCATACCCTCCATGAAGCTATCCCATACTACTCTCTCCTTTCTCTGAACCAGTCACTATGCTCAGTCATGACTACTTGATTGTCCCTCTGATTTTCCATTTTTAAAAAGTATTCAATTTATCTAAATACTGAAGATTAGCTTACTTTTCAATAAAACAAAATAAGGGCAAATCAAAGCTGCTTAAGTTGAAATAGATAAAGTGACTTTGTAGAAAAATTATTTCCTTTGAATATGAAAATGGCACATTACAATAGATTACAATAATACTACAAAATAAAAAAGAAGTGAAAATAAATTAAATCAAATTTGAATTATATAAACCAGAATCACTGAATTTTTTAGAAAATGATCTTTTTCATGATATTTTCAATTGGTTTTTGAAAAAATTCTAATTTCTTTCACGTATTCTTTCCTCCAAAAACATGAATGTGTTTTTAAAATATTTGTAGTTTTCAGAGTGCATGAATATTAGAATTGGAAGGGACTTTGGCTGCTATATAGTCTACCTCAGTTGCATGTAACAAGTTCATTTTACTCACACTCATCACATGCATAGTGATTCATTTACTCTATTTTATGTACTTCTCCTAAGAAGTGCCTGATTACAGTGGACTAATGAATGCAAATGAAAACTAAGCAAGCTAAAAAAATATCAGTCATGAAAGTCATATATTGTACCTTTTATACTGACTAAGTGAGAACTGCTTACTGGCTGCTATTGATAATATTCACTCAACCCATTAAGATAATTTAAGACTTTAACTTATATAAAGCTGAATCACTTGGGAAAGTCTTCCATATAATTCTATAACTTTTATATATCTTCCCAACTCTTCATTTTGCTTTGATTATACAGAACGTACAGACAACCAGTGAAAGCATGCAACATAGAGAGTAAAATATTAGATAGATTTGAGAATCACCATAGAGATGATAATAGAATCAATTGGAGTTGAAAAGATCTCTAAGTGAATGGAGGTATGTGAAAGTGACATGTTAGATTACTGAACTAGGATCACACTGTACATTCCAAAACCTTGACCTCTTGGTCCTTAGTTGTTTTTTTGTTTTTTAGGCTTTTGCAAGGCAAATGAGGTTAAGTGGCTTGCCCAAGGCCACACAGCTAGGTAATTATTAAATGTCTGAGACCGGATTTGCACCCAGGTACTCCTGACTCCAGGATCTGTGCTTTACCCACTGCACTACCTAGCCGCCCCGTAACAAACCATCTACCCCTTTTAGTTTTCCTTTCCCCCTCCTATTGCTGTCTTTTCTTTTTTATTATTATTATTTTTTTTTAAAGTTTTTTAGTTTTTTTTTTTTTTTGCAAGGCAAATGGGATTAAGTGGCTTGCCCAAGGCCACACAGCTAGGTGATTATTAAGTGTTTGAGGCCGATTTGAACTCAGGTACTCCTGACTCTAGGGCCGGTGCTCTATCCACTGTGCCACCTAGCCACTCCAGTCCTTAGTTTTTATAAACTCACAGGTGAAATGAGAAGCATATTCAATCCTGAGTGTTATAATGAGAAGCACAAAACCATTTCATTAGTCTACATGTATAAAACCAAAGTATAAGTGGTATGAACATATGATTGACTTTATTCCCAAGATCATAAGACAGTCCTGTGTTAGTCTTCACCTGATGTGAGCTCTACTTCCTTACTGAACACCAGTCTTTATCTTTAGTCTTTTGCTATTATCAGGACACCTCAGTCAATTGTAAAGTCACTAGAGTCTAGAATTGTCTTCTTTTGCTATTATATTTCTCCACATAAACCTACTGGAAAATGAATTGAGATCTCCTTACATTATCCAATTCCATGCCCTTACCTGCTTCTGTCTAATGGTACTCCAAAAGAGTTTAAGCTGGTTTTATCCTAGGATCTTTTTTCCTCAGAATTTCGGTTAGCTAATAGCTATGTGGTTGTAAGCATCCAGGACAGATTAAGTCTGAGGCAGCTATGAAACCCTGAGAATAACTGCAAGCATGAAAAAACTCTAAAGATTAGCCATCTGATGTTATACCCTGGTACAGGGGCCCAGGGGTGGGTGGGATGGGTTGGGAAAGAGGTTCCTAAAAACAGGAGTGATCTCCATCTAAATCTAGAAGAGCAGATCAGCTTTATTCCTCATTTGCAAAAACTTAATGATCAGCTCTGGGACTTAACCACTTAACCTTTTCTATGTCCATTTCCCGCTGTAAAATTAGATAATGCCTGAGGCAGTATATGAACTCTGAAGTGGAAGGGACTTTGGGGATTGACCAATTCAACATTATGATTTTAAAAGATGAGAATGCTGAGGCCAAGAGTGATGGTGTAACTTTTCTAAGGTCACAAAGATGATCAATGGCAGGACAGAGAACAGAAATCTGCTTTTCTGATTTCTTGATTCTTAACTCAGAATTTACACTTCTTTCCCTTCCCTATCCTGCCACACCCCCCTCCTATTGCCAACTGTACCATATCACCACTCTCTATATAAATATAAAGAACTTCACAGAGGAAGCAAGACAAGTAGAGAGGAACCTAGCTTTAGAGTTAGAGACCTATGTTCAATATCTGCCTGCACCCACATAAATCCTCAGCATTTCTACATATTACTAGCAAGTTATAGCAACAAGAGCTAGAAAGAGAAATCCCATTTAAAATAACTTAAGACAATATAAAATACTTGGGAGTCGACCTGCTAAGGCAGACTCAGAAACTCTATAAAAACAACTATAAAATACTTTTCACACAATTAAAATCTGATTTATATAACTGGGCAAGTATCAACTGTTCATGGATAGGCTGAGCTAATATAATAAAAATGATAATTTTACCTAAGTTAAACTACTTATTTAGTGCCTTACCAATCAAACTTTGAAAAACTACTTTAATGAGCTAGAAAAAATTGTAACTAAATTCATATGGAGAAACAAAAAAATCAAGAATATCAAGGGATTTAATGAAAAAATGCAAAATAAGGTGGCTTAGCCACCCCCAGATGTAAAATTATATCATAAAGAATCAGCCTTCAAAATTGTCTATTACTAGCTAAGAAATAGATTGATGTATCAGTGGAATAGACTAAGTACAAAACAGAAAGCAGGAAATGACGACAGCAACCTGCTGTTTGATAAACTCAAAGAGCCTAGCTTCTGGGATAAAAACTTTCTCTTTGATAAAAACTGTTGTGACAATTGGAAGTTAGTATGGCAGAAATTTGGATTAGACCAATATCTCACACCCCCTAACAAGATAAGATCAAAATGGGTGAAGGATTTAGACATAAAAGACAATATTATAAGCAAACTAGGAGAACAAGGAATAGTTTAGCTGATAGATTTATGGAAAGGGAAGCATTTTATGATCAAGGAAGAAAAAGAGAACATCATTAAAAACAAACTGAATAAGTTAAAAAGCTTTTGCACAAACAAAACCACTATAACCAAGATCAAAAGAAATAAAGTAATTTGGGAAACAATCTTTACAACTAGTATTTCTGACAAAGGATTCAGTTCTAAAATATATAGAGAAGTGAGTCAAATTAAAAAGAACCCAAGCCATTCTCCAATTGACACATGGACAGAGGCTATGCAAAGCAGTTTATAGATGACGAAATCAAAGCTAACCATAGTCATAGGAAAAATGACTCTGAATCATTACTGATGAGAGAGATGAAAATTAAAGCATCTCTAAGGTTCCACCTCACAGATTGTCCAATATGATCAAAAAGGACAATGGTCAATATTGGAAGGGATGTGGGAAACCTGGGACACTTAAGCATTGTTGGTGGAGTTGTGAACTGATCCAAGATTTTGGAGAGAAATTTGGAATTATGCCCAAAGGGCAATTAAAATGTACATGCCCTTTGATCCAGCAATACCACTACTGGGTCTGTATCCTGCAGAGATCATGAAAAAGGGGAAAAACATCACTTGTACAAAAATTATTCATAGAAGCTCTGCTTGTGGTGGTAAAGAATTGGAAATAGATGGGATGTCCATCAATTGGGGAATGCCTGAACAAACTATGGTGTATGTATATTATGGAACACAATTGTTCTATTATAAACCAGGAGGGAATGGGATTTCAGAGAAGCTTGGAAAGACTTGCATGAACTGATGCTGAGTGAGATAAGCAGAACCAGAAGAACATTATTCACCCAAACAGCAACATAGGGATGATGTTCATCCTTAATCTACTTGCTCATTCCATCAGTGCAATAATCAGGGACAATTTTAGGGTATCTGTGATGGAGAATACCATCTGTATTCAGATAAAAAACTGAGGAGTTTAAATAAAGATCAAAGACTATTATCTTCAATTAAAAAAAAGTTGGCTTACGGGCTACATAATTTTGCTCTCTCTAATGTTTTATCTTTTCCTCAAGAATATGTTTTTTCTCTCAACACATTCAATTTCAATCAATGTCTAACATGGAAACAATGTAAAAGATTATCACGTTGCCTTTGGGAGTGGGGGTGGGGGTGGTGGGAGAAAAGAGTAAAATTCAAAACCTTACCAAAAATGATACGTAGAAACTACTATTGTATATAATTGGAAAACAAATAAAATATTTATATAATAATAATAAAAAGATCTGCCTGCTACACAATGGCAGCATGAATTTAGACAAGAGTCTTAATCACTTAATTCTTTGAGGAATTCTCAGTGGCTCAGCCAATTGTAGATCTGCATTGATGGACAGAGCTTGTACACTGGAAGTTCTCTACACCAATGGAATAGAAGTTAAAGAATTAAATAATCATAAGCATTATATAGAGTTAACTTGAAATGGACATGCCTCATCAAGTCTCTTCTGTAAATGGGAAAATTTATCACTAACACTTTAAACCATTTTTATTCACTTTGATTAAGTACTAAAGACAGTGATATAAATAAGAACCTGAAATCCTTGGCCAGGCTAGCTCTCATCACCTCTGTGAATGATCTACTCCAGATTCCATAGAACAAGGGCTATACAAGAGAGGGCAAACAGCATGGTTAGTATTATTTTAATAAGTAGTCTTTCTTATTTCTTTGATATCTGCTGGGATAATTTAGAGTCTGGCAATGTAGGTATTTACTTATGTGTTAATGTTTGCTATTCTCCACATTCAAAGAGCTTCTGGGAAGTTTAAAGAGATGATAGTTCTAAGTATATTGAGATTATTAAGGAAGGCTTGCTGCAATGATTCAAATGTGCTAGTATTAAGGTCTTGGATTGATTTGCAATACTTATATGCTTTGTTGTTTTCTGCCTGCTTAGAAGTCATTTTCATTTGATGTGTGCTATGCTTGAGAAGGCCTGTGACATTTTATATCAGGGAGTATTGAACAGAAGTCCCTGATGATATGCACAACTTTACTACTATACATTCTTATTTTCATGCTGGCACTGCATTTACGTAGTTAATTTTCCATATAAAATGGAAAGAAATACAGCCATTTTAACCCTCCTAGCCAGCAATTTGCCCCAATGCCTCTCATCTTCTGCAATAGGGTGCTAACACATTTGACTATTATCTTTATTAGTTGGAGGCTATATCCAGTTTTAAATGAACCCTAATGAAAAGAAAACTTCTATTAAAATATTTTAACTAGTTTCAATTCACAATAATACCAGCAGTGGATAATCCCTAATGACTAAACCTTTTAAATCTAATCTCCTCTAACTCACTTTAAAACTGATGTGCCACCAGATACTTAGTTATGACTATGAAAAGATTTGTAGGCTCTTTTTCTTTGTATTTGGTTTTGTTTTTTAAAACTAGTCTCTAACTTTTTAACTACTTTAACTTTTCACAAATACAAAACTCAGTTAACAACCCCAACATGCCTAAAATGGGAAAATTAATCATATTCCTATATTTAAATTAACTGATCCTGGGCATGAGGATAAACTAGAACTTTAGAATTATTTCTTGGAGTGCTTCTTTAAAACACACACACACACACACACACACACACACACACAAATACATTAATGGTCTTAGTTGTGCAGTCAAGTTTTCAAAAGACACAATTGCTAAATTTTCAGTGTAAACATTTATACTTCAGAAATTATTAAATTTTAACAATCAGGACTTGAGATATTATTTTATTTTTCTAAACTTAAGAAAGTGATAAAAAATATTACTAATGTAGAATTAAACTTAAAAGCATATCATGTATACATTGTTTCCCCCAGAGAGCTGATTGTTAAACAATCACCAGCAAAGTAAATTCTTGGTCATGGGTCTTGCAAAGTTTTCTACATAGTACATGCCCTGTCCCAGGCCATGGAAATCTGGTAAATTCTAAATCTATATATCTATATCTACATATATCTGTCCATCTATACATATATGTGTAAACATTATCTCATCACCACAAAGTTTTTTGAAACTATTCATATTAGTATGGCATATATTGATTTCCCTAAAATTTCTGTGTTTGAGGACAGAGGCATCTGAAATATAAAATTCTTTGCTTGATATTCAAAATCATTCATTACCTGACTCTTTCCTAACATTCTAATATTCTCATTATTCATCTCTAGTTATACTCACTTCAGTGATACTGGCTTTCTTGATGTTCCATCTCTCAAATCTGAGTTCACTGATTCTCTCCAATGCCATTCATTCTTCATTTCCATCTTCTTCTCTCCCTAATTCCCTTCAGCACCTAGCTAAATAGTCTACCTTGTATAGAAAACTTTTATCAATTTAATCTAAGTTAATGCTTTCCCTTTTTATTTTCTGTAACATATATATATATATATATATATATATATATATTCTTTATTCATAATTGTTTACAATAGTTTATTACACAATGAGATCCTCAAGGACAAGAGCTCCCTTTTGCTCTCTCTGCCCCCTCCCCCATTCCCAGGGACAGAGCAAATAAGAAATCCTTGTTGACCAACTCAGCACATTTATATAGTAAAAAATTAGAATATGAGCTGATTACTGTCAAATCTCATTTATTTAAAAAAAACAACAGCAATGACAACAAAAACAGTACTGTCTCCATACTAGGAAGATGCTGAGGGGAATAAAGACATAAATCTCAACAATTTTTACCTTCAAGAAATCTTAGGGAGGAAAGATATATTCAATGAAAGAGTGAGATTCTAAATCATTAAGTGAACTTTCTTCTCTTAGTCAGCCAGTCAAAAATATTAATTAAACTTCTATATGGTAGAAAAAAGAAATTTATTTTTTATTATATTTATTTTAATTTTTGTACAAATGATGTTTTTATACATTACAAAAATATTCTTTTTTTAAGAGTAAACATAATACCCCCTTTCCCCCCCAAAAAATATAGACTCTCATGAGCAATAAAGTAAAGAGAAAAAAATTAAAATTAAAATAAAAAAATAAAAATAAAAATTTGAAAAAATAATAATAGGGGTAGCCAGATGGCGCAGTAGATAGAGCACATCCCTGGATTCAGGAGCACCCAAGCTCAAATCCGGCCTCAGACACCCAACAATCAACCAGCTGTGTGACCTTGGGCAAGTCACCCCAACCCCATTGCCCTGCAAAAAACAAAAACAATTAATAATAATAATAATAATAATAATAATAATAATAATAATAATAATGATAAATGTGCCTCAGTCTGTGTTCAGACACCACCAGCTCTGTCATGGGTGGATCACATTCTTTATGTTACATCCATCAAAAAAGCTACTTTCATATTTTTCCACTGTTGCCACTGCTGATCGCAGCTCCCTCCATTTGTACTTCCCCACTATCATACACTATATTTTCTCTTTCCTTTCACTCTGTTCCTCTTCTTAATTATTCTGTAAGGTAGCTGATTTCTGCAGCTGACTGATCACCAGCCCTGGGACCAAGAGGCCCCAAGCACACATGCCATCCCTAAGCCCCAGCAAACACCCTGCCCTGTGGTCCCGGAGAAGCCATCCAATCCCAGCCCCTTGCCAAAGTTAAAAAAAATGTGTTATATCTGATCACTCTCCCCCACAGTCCACTCTCTCCTCCATCACTCACAACTCCCCCTTCCCCCGTCCCCCTTCTCTCCTTCTTCCTCTAGATGTCTATATCCCACTGAGTATATATGCTGTTTCCTCTCTGAGCCACCACTGATAAGAGAGAAGGTTCCCTCATTCCTCCTAGCCTTCCCCCTTTCCATATCATTTCAATGGCTCATTGTAATACAAAATCTTATTATATGAAATATCTTAGCCTATTCCACCTCTCCTTTCTCTTACTCACATTACATTTCCCTTTTAGGCATTGACTCCATTTTTACAATATAGTATATCTACAAATTCACTCAATCCTGTGCTTCATCTATAAAAGTTCCTTCTACCTGCTCTATTAAATGAGAAGTTTCTTATGAGTATTATCAGTATCATTTTATATGCAGGAATACATGCAGTTCATCATTATTAAATCCCTCATATTTTACCCTTCTGCTCTACTCTCTATGCTTCACCTGAGTCCTGTATTTGAAGATCAAACTTTCTGTTCAGCTCTGGCCATTTTAACAGGAACATTTGAAATCCTCCTGGTTCATTGAAAGTCCATCTTTTTCCCCCAGGAAGAGGATGTTCAGTTTTGCTGCGTAGTTGATTCTCTATTGCATTCCAAGCTCTTTTGCTTTCTGGAATATTATATTCCAATCCCTATGAGCCTTTAATGTAGTTGCTGCTAAGTCCTGTGTGATCTTGACTGTAGCTCCATGATATTTGAATTGTGTCCTTTTGATTGCTTGGAATATTTTCTCTTTGACTTGGGAGTTCTGGAACTTGGCTATAATATTGCTGGGTTTTTGGTTTGTTTGATTTTTTGGATCTCTTTCCAGGGGAGATTCAGTGGATTCTCTCAATTTCTATTTTGTCCTCTGCTTCTCAGATATCTGAGCAATTTTCCTGTAGGAATTCTTTAAAAATGATGTCAAGGCTCTTTTCCTGATCATGACTTTCAGGTGTCCCAATAATTTTTAAATTATCTTTCCTGAATCTGTTTTCCAGATCAGTTGTTTTTTCAATGAGATGTTTCACATTTTCTTCTAATTTTTCATTCTTTTGGTTTTGAAGTATTGTGTCTTGAATTCTCATAAAGTCAGCATAAAGTTAGCTCCATTATATATCTAAAGGATTTGTTTTCCTCAGAGAGCTTTCTTATCTCCTTTTCCATCTGGCCAATTCTGTTTTTTAAAAGCATTCTTCTCCTCAATAACTTTTTGAACTGTTTTATCCATTTGACCTATGCTGGTTTTTAACATGTTTTTTTTTAGCATTTTGTTTGGATCTCCTTGACTGAGCTGCTGACTTTTTTTTCATGTTTTTCCTGCATCTTTTTCATTTATTTACCCAATTTTTCTTCTATCTCCCTTACTTGATTTTCAAAACTTTTTTGAGATCTGTCATAGCCTGAGCCCAATTTCTGTGTTTCTTGGAGTCCTTAGATGCAGGATCTTCTACTTCCTCATCTTAAGACTGAGTATTTGGGTCCTTCTTGGGATCATAGACAATGTATTTCTCAATGGTGCTCCTCTGTTTTCTCTGTTTACTCATTTCCCTAGTCTGTGTCTGGTTTTGGGGTGCTTCCTGAGCTTTTGAGTATTATTGGGACACCCCCCCCCCACAAGGATCTCATTGTGTGAGTCTCTGTCTTCCCTACTGGTCTGTGAAAGACCACAAGTGCACCATTCTGCCATGAGGCTGAGATGGGGAGGGGGTCTGCTGTTCTATGGGAGGTCTAGACTGTGATCAGTATCTGAATGTGGTTAGAGCCCCAGAGTCCTGTTCCATACACAGAGGACAGACCTCAGAAGTCTCTCCACTCTTCTGCCTTTGATAGGCTGAGCACTCGAGGCTCAGTTGCCTGGGAGCTCCTGCTTACTGGCTCTACATGCTTCTGTTTCCTGGATCTGGGCAGCCAGGGCTATGCTGATAGCTGAGTGCCCTGTGGGCTGGTCTTCATGGGCTTGCTCTGGCAGAGGGCCCCCACTGATATTCCAAGTTGTGCCCGTTGTTCCCCCAAGGTGTCAGGAAACTGCCCCACTTCCGTAACCTGAGGCTCCCAGTAGCCCTGGGGCTGCTACTAGGAGGCTGAAGTTTCTTTACTCTGGTGGGCTGCCCCTCTAACCCTGTGTAGAGGTGCCTTTCCACCATTTTCCAGGCTACCTTGTGCTGGAGAATTGCCTCACTGGATCCCTCTGTAGGTTCTGTGTCTAAAAAATTTAGTTAGAGTCATTATTTTATGAGTTTTGAAATATTATAGAGAGAGCACCTAAGAGAGGCTCCTCTCCTATCTCCATCTTGTTTCCACCCTCTGTCACCATCTTCACATAGAAATTTCAAAACTAAAATTCTAGTTGTAGCATTCACATCTCCTACTCTAATCATGAACCAATACTAGTTGTTTTTTTAAAAAAAATCTTATTTTATTTTTTTCTATTACATGCAAAGATATGCTTCTTTTGGTAAACTTCAAGTTCTACATTTTCTTATATCCCTCCTTTCCCTCCAACCTCCTCATGACAGTGAGTAATCAGATAAGTTTTTATATATACAATCATATTCAACACATTTCTATATTAGTCATGCTATGAAAGAAGAATCAGAATTAAAGGGGAAAAAACGCGAAAAAAAAAGAAAAATGTACATAAAAGAAGCTTAAAAAGTGTAAACAGTATGTTTTGATCTGCATTATTTATAGATTTATAGATTTTTATTTATAGATTTTTTTTTCCCCTTTGGATGTGGATGTCACTTTTCATCACAGGTCTTTTAGAATAGTCCTTGATCACTGAATTTCTGAGAGGAGTTAAGTCCTTCAGAGTTGATCATCATACAATGTGAATATAAAAGTATACATTGTTCTCCTGGTTTTTCTCACTTCACTCAGCATCAGTTCATGCAAACAGAACAATAGTACTCCATCAGCCAATCCACACTTTCCTCTCATATTCCAATTTTTTTGTCACTACAAAAAGAACTGTTGTAAATTTTTTTGTACATGTGAGTCTTTTCCTCTTTTTAATTATCTCTTTGGGTACAGATTTAGTAATGGTATTGTTGAATAAAGGGATACGAATGGTTTCATTGCCCTTTGAGCATAGTTCCAAATTGCTCTCTAGGACATTTGGATCAGTTCACAATTCCACCTACAATGCTCTAATGTCCCAGTTTTCCCACATCCCCTCAACTTGGATTATTGTCCTTTTTTGTCATATTAGCCAATCTCATATATGTAAGATGGTATCTCAGAGTAGTTTTGATTTGGACTTCTCTAATCAATGATGATTTAGAGCAATTATTCATATGACTATAGTTTTAATTTCTTGCTCTGAAAATTGCCTGTTCTTAGCTTTTAATCAATCATCAATTGGGAAATGACTTATATTCATAAAAATTTGACTTAGTTTTCTATATATTTTAGAAATGAGTCCTTTATTAGTGATTACTAGCTGTGTAGTCTCAGCTGAGAAAATCTCATCTTTCTCCCTTCTCATCTTGGTTGGAGGTTTTATTTCTGCAAAATCTTTTCAATTTAATGTAATCAAAATTATCCATATTATATTTTATAATGTTCTCTATCTCTTTTTTGGTCATAAACTCATCTTCTTTTCATAGGTCTGACAGATAAACTATTTTTGTTCAACTAATTGGTCTATGGTATCTCTATGACAAAATAAACAGGAAGAAAATTAAGAAGATGAATGAAATCTTAGAAAACTTAGATATGATAGATGTCTGAAGAAAACTTAATTGGGATAGAAAAGAATATATATTTTTCTAGGAAGGTCATTACACTTATACCAAAATTGACCATATACTAGGAAATAAAAAAACCTTACAATTAAATGCAGAAAGGCAGAAATAAAAAAATGCATACTTCTCAGAACATGATGCAATCAAAATTACATGTAATAAAAGGTCACAGAAAAATAAACTAAAAACAAATTGGAAATTAAACAACTTAATTTTAAATAATGAGTGGATCAAACAGAACATATACAAATATTTAATAATCATATCCAAGAAAATGATAATAATGAGACAGCATGCCAAAATTTATGGGAATGAAGCCAAGACAGTGTTGAAGGGAATCTTTATATTTCTAAATGCATACATGACTAAAATAGAGAAAGAGGAGATCAATGAATTGGGTATGCAACTAGGAAAGCTAAAAAAAGAACAAATTAAAGATCTCCAATTAAATAACAAATTAGAAATTCTGAAAAAATCAAGTGAGAGATTAACAAAATTGAAAGCAAGAAAATCATTGACCTAATAAATAAAACTAAGAATTGATTTTATGAAAAGTCAATAAAATAGATATACCTTTGGTTAATCTGATTAAAAAGATAAATTATATCAAAAATGAGGAGGAAATTAAAAGTTATTTCAGAGTCACTTTGCTGAATTGTATGCCAAAAAATTGAATAACCTGAATGAAATTAATAAATATTTACAAAAATACAAACTGCCCAGATTAACAGAAGAGGAAATAGCATACTTAAATAATGCCCTTTCTGAAAAATAAATTGAAGAACCCATCAATAAACTCCCTAAGAAAAAGTCTCCAGGTCCAGATGGATTTACAATTGAATTCTACTAAACATTTATGGAACAATTAATTCCTAATCTACATAAAGTATTTAAAAATATAGGAGGAGTTCTGCCAAATTCCTTTTATGACACCAATATGGTGCCAATATCTAAAGCAGGAAGAACCAAAACAGACAAAGAAAATTATAGACCAATCTCCCTAATGAACATTGATGCAAAAATCTTAAATAAATTTTTTGCAAGGAAATTTAAAGTAGCTTTATGATCAGGTAGGATTTATACCAGGTAGGCAGGGATGGTTCAATATTAGAAAAAACACTCAGCATAATTGAACATATCAATAGCAAAAACAACAAAAATCATATGATTATCTCAATAGATACTGGAAAAAGTCTTTGATAAAATGCAACATCCATTCCTATTTAAAACACTAGAAACTTTAGGAATAGATGGAGTTTTTCTTGAAATAAGTAACATTTATCTAATCCATCAACAATTATTATTTGTAATTGGGATAAACAGAGAATTTCCAATAAGATCAGGATTGAAATAAGGATGCCCGTTATCAATATTATTATTCAATATAGTGTTATAAATGTTAGTTTTAGCAATAAGAGAAGAAAGTGTAGTTGAAGGAATCAGAATTGGCAATGAGGAAGTGAAGTTTTCACTCTTTGCAGGTGATATGATGGTTTACTTAGAGAACCTGAGAAAACCATATTAAAACCTCCTTGAAACAACAAATTCAGCAAAGTAGCAGGATATAAAATAAACTCACATGAATGTTATAAAATACTATTGTTCTATAGGAAACCATAAATGGTCAGATTCTGGAGAAGCATGGATTTGATGCTGAGTGAAGGGAGGAGAACCAAGAGAACAATGTACATAATAACCACATTGTAAGATGGTCAACCCTGCTGGATGCAGCTGCTCTCAGCAGTTTAGAGAGCTAGGGCAACCCTATTAAAACAGCTATGAACAATGCTATCCCCATGTAGAGAAAGAAAAACACAACAAAACATAATTAAAGTAAAACACTTCAGAAACTGATGTACACTACATTCACTTTCTAAAAAATTTCTCTTGTCTGTTTCTTTCCCTTAACCCTAATCCCCTCATACCAAAAATGATTAATCTATAAATATGTTTAATACAAATGTGTGGATATACAATATAAACCTGACTGTTTGCTGCTGGGGGGGTAGGAATGGGATGAAAGGAAATTTTGTAACTTAAATATATATATATATATATATATGCATATGGATAAATATTAAAAATATTTTATAACATTTATTTGGAAAATAAAATATCAATAAAAAGGGGAAAAAGAATAAAAATAAAATAAAATAAAATAATATCAGATATACTGATCCTGGAATCTGTGAGCTTCCCCCCCCCATATAAGTGTATTCCATTATAATTGATTTCCTTTGTAATCCTATGTATTTCATTTTATGTATTTAATGATATTATTCTGAGAAGGGGTTTTTAGCCTTAGATGGCCATAGCAGTCCATAACTGAAAAAAATTTAAGAAGCTTAATTCTCTTTTGAGGGTGGTCATAATAATGGGACTAATTTTTAAATTCTACTTCCATAAAAGTATCCCAAACATCTATTAATCAAATACAATATGATTTAATGTTCTAAAGAGAGAGGAGTGTTAGGGATGTTGTGACACATGCATTCCACACACAATCTAATAATTGGTTGTCTCTAGAGGATATAGCATTTAAAATCTCAAAGGAGCAGAGAACTTGGTAAATTTGCTCATTACACAATACTATGGAGATAATGAACTCTATTAGTAACAGAAATGTGAATACACAAGAGGCAAGATGTGACTTTAAAGATGCGGATGTTTAGCTAAAAGCCCCTGCAAAGTGTAAAGGGATCTTAACCTCCTGTCAAGCTCAATTAGAGAGGTGAATGGGGAGAGACTTCTACAGCATTCATAGAGTAGTTCAAAGAAACCCATCATACTGTGTGCAAGGTAAATGCTTTTAAAAGCACCAAAAAAGAGGTAAACATGTAAATGAACAGACTGAGTCTAATTCTGATTCCCTCCTTTTGGTTTTTCTGAAGCACAATCAAGTTTCATGATTTCTCACAAGTCTGTTGTCACTTAGTTGAAAAATTTTCTAAACAAATAAATTTTTGTTTTCTTGAGTATAAATACTTTATGAAAGTTTTCTACAAGTCAACTTATCAAGAAAAATATCTATCTCTTACCTCTTAGAAACTCATTTTCTAAATCCTCATGCACAAAAAAGCAAGCTATTTTAAAAATATCACAGAAGGAATTGACTAAGTGGACTTACACATATAACCTCTTTATGATGCTGAAAAGGAAGAAGACTTCTTATAGGCTAATTAGATCAGCGCTTGGCATATATGACAGACTGATATTTAATATCTTGCTGCAATGAGCAAAGGAAGTAGAGACAAAATTATCCTATAAATAAATTGTTGAACTTTAACATGTCCTGTATATTGTATTTCATTCTTCCTAGCTCTGAAGTTGAATGTAATGGTTTGCCTGTGGTTTAGTTCAGTTCAATTCAGTAAGAATTTAATTCAGTCAGCATATATTAATCACAATCTGTAGTCCTAACGTTATTTTATCTACTGGAGAGACAATGATAAAAGGGAAAAAAAGTCTCCTTTCTCAAGAATATATCTCATTCTATAAGCTTTGCAGATTTTGAAAACATATTTTAACAATTCTTAAGATACAGTTTAATACTTTTAAAAGAAGCCTTTCTGTACCCTATTAACTGCTAGTCCCCTATTTCTCAAACTTTTATGAATTTAATTACCTTGCATTTATTCTCTTTATATGTATGCTATTGACCTTAATTTTTTGTATTTAGCTACTTGTATTTAAATATTTGAATTTTCCTTGTTTTTATGCTGGAACTAGCTCTCCAGGAGCTGAATGTTAAATATTTACTTTTATTATTCACACTTCATAAATCATCAAATACTACAAATTAGGACTTGGTTCATTTATTTGTTCATTGACTAAATTTAAGAAAATTATAGAGAAAATGGAGGTTAAACTTAATAGCGTATAATGCATTCCCCCCCCCAAGAGCCAGTCGTTAATATTTACCAGTAAAATGCTGATAGATATGCAACATATGTTTGAAATCTCTCTTGCTAGAATGTGAGCTCCTTGAGAAAAAAGATTGTTTCATTTCTTGCATCCCCAGTACAGAGCCTGGAATAGGCAAATGAACAGATTGAGTCTAATTTTGATCCCTCCTTTTGGTTTTTCTGAAGCACAATCAAGTTTCATGATTTCTCACAAGTCTATTGTCACCAATGTTCATTTCCACTTAGTTAAAAAATTTTCTAAACAAATAAATTTTTGTGCTTTCTTGAGTATAAATACTATATGAAAATTTTCTACCAAGTCAACTTATCAAGAAAAATATTGTTTTTGCCTCTCTATAAAATCTGGTAAGCAGATGTTTCTTCTAGCTAACCTGGGGCATTCCTATGATATTGGGCCAAGCCTGATTCATTGACTTTCTGGGCCATAAATCCCTGGATGGAAAGTTGGTCCCTCTATATTCTTATACACACACACACACACACACACACACACATATACATATATATATGTATATATATATATATGGAAACCTTAATTAATGAATAATTGAATGAAAATCCATTTTAAAGCACCTACTATGTGCTAAACATAGTCCAGAGACATGGGATATAAATTTTTTTACAAAGACAATCCCTTACTTTAAGAAAATGTTATAATGGCCAAAACAACACACAATGCTGGTCAAGAACTGAAGAATAAGCAAGGAACACTTTGAAACACAAAGTCACAGAGATGGTGAGAGGGCTAGAAGGGAGTGAATTGGCACCTCTCCCTCACCATGGTCATGATTTCAGATTTAGAGAGACTGGGATGATAAATACAGAATAGTAAGTTTTGTGAAACTTAGGAGAGAAGGATGATTATATTCTGCACATTTGAAAGATGAATAGACTAAAGACAAGGAAATGCAATCTTAGACCCAAAAGTTTATAGACTTTTCCCCCTGAGAACTAGTATAATGGCTTCATTTAAACCCTGTAAATAAATGATTTAAAGTATCATGACCAAATTCACTTCTAATTGTGAAAGGAGAAACCCTGGACTTCCAAGACACGTGTGCCAAGGAAGAACATTAAATAAATAAAACTGTTTCTGCCTACAAATAGTATTTATAGCAGCTCTTTTGGTAGTGGCAAAACTGGAAACTGAGACAATGTCCATCCACTGGGGAATGACTAAACATTAATGTACCATTAGAAATGCGTTTGTATTTTTAAGAAATGAAGAACAGGATGCTTTCAGAAAAACTTGGAAAGATTTACATGAACTAATGCAGAGTGAAATGAACAGAATCAGAAGAACATTGTACGCAATAAAAGTAATAATGAATTCAGCTATTCTCAGCAATACAATGATCCAAGATGGTTCCCAAGGATTTGTGATTAAAAAAAAATGCTGTGCACATACAAAAAAAGGAACTCATAGAATTTCAATGCAGATTGAAGCATATTATTTTTCACTTTCTTTCTTATTTTGGGGGGGGGACAAGGGTTCTTTTACAGCACAACTAATAGAGAAATATTTTGCATGATTGCACATGTATAATCTATATCAAATTGCTTACATTTTGGGGAAGTAAGAAGTATGGGAGGGAGGAAGAAAATTCTGAACTCAATTTTTTAAAAAAATTATGTTAAAGTTTATCTTTATATATAATTGGGAAAAATTAAAACATTTTAAAATTTTAAAATTTATTTAAAATGACTGTTTCATAAATAATTTAAAGGTGATCTTATAAATAGTTATAAGTCAAAATTTTAAAAGAACAACTTCTTTAAGGGAAAAATAGGAATTAAAATCTCAATGAACATTTATTTTTTTTATCAATGAACTTTTATTAAAGTGCCTACTAGATGTCAGGTGCTGTGTCAGATGCCTGAATAAATCATAAGAAAATTTACCGAATTCATGGATGAAACCAGTTAAAAATTATTTTCCATTAGAGCAACTTAGTAACTCCAGTTGATTCTTAATGATTAAAGAAATTTATTCAAAAATTAAATGTTATCAGTGATAGAAATCAGCTCCCTGAAAAGCAATGACAAATCACATGAATAAAGCTATATTATATTCATCAGAAAGGGAGATTCTGCAGAGCTTCCTGTCAATGAACTGTAAGACAGTAGACCCTTCAAACTTCTGTTGCTTCCAAAATTGATTGATGCTTGTCCTTGAAGAAGACTATGACATCAGAAAGGTAATGCCATGACAAGCACATGAATTAGATTTGAATGAGGAGGTGCTGTGCTATGTCACCATTCTCACTTTCTCCTCCAGAGTCAAATGGATCTAGTAATCAGATATGAATCATGACTATTGGAGATGGCCTTGGTTATGAGGTAATCAGGGTTAAGTGACTTGCCCAAGATCACAAAGTCAGCAAGGGTCAAATGGCTGAAGCTGGATTCAAGCACTTGTCCTCCTGACTCCAAGACCAAGATGCTCTATCCACTGTACCACTTAGCTATCTACTTTCTTAAGCTACTACTTTTAAATGAAAGAAGCTAATGTTTAAATGTGTAAGATCCAACTAAAAAGGAATGAGTGTACTCACTCCAGAAACATTTTGCTTAGAGTAAAATATTTCAGAGCAGCATGTGTGCTAATGATATGGTAGCAGTAGTATTACCAAAATGCACAGAAACTGTTTTCAAATTATAACACAATGTAATTATTAGTTGTCTTGATGTTAATTGCTTCTGAAAAAAATATTTGCTTGTACATTATACTATGAATAGGAGCATCAATGAATACCAGAAAACTTCTATACCTACTGACCTAAACTGAATGTAATAAGAAAGAGCATATCAAATATATATATATATATATATATATATATATGTATATATATATATGTATATATGGAGAGAGATAGAGAGAGAGAGAGAGAGAGAGAGATTCAAGGGAACAGCTGAATATCTGTCAATATTTATGCTTCTAGAAATGCCCATTCTTTACATTTACCAATGATTCTATGGAAGAGTTTCTTCCTCTCTTCACCCAGTTAGCTTAGAAAAAGCCAATTGAAAATTGGAGCACAGAATCATAAAACCCAACACTAGAAGGTCCTTTTGAGGTCATCTAGTTCAACATAGTCATTTCACACAGATGGAAATGAAAGCCAGAAGAAATGATGTGACTTGCCTATGGGAATGCAGATAGTTGCTGAGTCCGAATTTGAACTCAGGTCCCCCACTTTAAATGTAGGACTTTTTCTATTGTGGCAGGAAGATCTGATTTGTAATCTGGCCTCACACATTTGCTAGTTATATGATCCTAGGCAAATTACATAACCTCCTTATGCTTCAGTTTCCTCATCTGTAAAGTGGGGATAATAATTACATTTATCTCCGAAGTTAGATGTGAAAATAAAATGAGTAGGGGGCATCTAGGTGGCACAGTGAATAGAACACTGTGTGATTGAAGTTGGATTCTAGCCCTTGTTCTCCTGACTCATAACCACTGCTATACAATGACAAGGGAAGACTTTCTGGATCAAGTAGATTGTGTGCTCAGTTTTCAAGGACTGGTCAAATGAACTAGTACATGAGACAGAGCAGAATGGTTCCAAGGTGGGAGCTATTACTCAGATGGAAGGAGGATTATATGATACAAAGGAGCATATATGTGCATGGTAATGTGTCAAGTAAAAGAATATAATCATCTAATAGAAACATAGAGAGCTGCCTGAGTTATTTGTCTTCTGTACTTGTATGATGTATTTTGAGAAATAATTAACTAAGACCTGAGAGTTGGATACTTTTATGGAATAAAGTTCACAGAATAAAGTGAAGAGTGCTATATAAAAGCTAGAGAATAGAGCACCAGCCCTGACAAGAGGACCTGAGTTTAAATTTGACTTCAGACACTTAATTCTTTCTAGCTGAATAATCTTGGGCAAATCACTTAAACCTGATAGTCTCAAATCCTGGGCTATTTCCAGTCATCCTGATTTATATCTGGCCACTGGACCCAGATGACTCTGGAAGAGAAAGTAAGGTTGGTGACAGCACAACTCATTCAAATCCAATTCACATGCTTGTCATGGTATCATCTCCCTGATATCATAGTCTTCTTTGAGAATTAAGGACAAACATAGGTTGATCTGTGGTGTAGAGTGTTCAGATTTTTCTAGGTTAGATGAAAAAGATGAGTTATCCAAAGTCTTTTTGAAAAGAAAACTAATTCAAACAAGGAAGAAAAAAGTAGTTTCTAATCCTTCTCTCCCCAAAAGTTATGAAATGAGCTATGTTTTATTATTTTTAAGATTTTCTTCTAATAAAAAATGAGAGAGAATGAAAGTGGAATATATTTAGATCCTAGCCCCTAGAGGCTACTGACTACATAAAGTTAGGTTCAGGTAGAGATGGTAAAATCAAAGTAACCCTGGTTCATCTTCCAGGAACAGTCTTTTTTGACCTCATAAACTTCCAGTGCTACTTCGCCCATCTCTCTCATCCTATAACTTTTGACTATTATTACAGCTTCTATCATATCTCAACCCTGTGCATGAAATTCATTCCCACCTTATCTCCACCTCATAGTAAGTACATTGTCTCCCTCATTTGAATGTTAGATTATATGTCCAAAGGGCTATAAAATCATGCATGGCTTTTTAATCAACAATAATACCATGACTAGGTCTGTATCCCAAAGAGATCAAAGAAAAAAGTTCCAATTTGTTCAAAAAATATTTATGAGTTCTTTTTATGGTGTCAAAGAAATTGAAACAGGGAATTTTCATCAATTGGGAAGTGATTGGACAGATGCTGGTATCTGATTCTGAAAAAACACTTTTGCACTAAAAGAAATGAGGAAATAATAAGCATTTCAGAAAAACCTGGGAGGAATTAGATGAACTGATACAAAGTGAAGTGAGCAGAATTCAGAGACCATCGTACAAAATAACAGCAACATTGTACAAAGATCAACTGTGAATGTCTTAGCTAATCTCAGCAATACAGTTCAGTGTAAAGCAAAGCAATACCGAAATGAAAAAATGCTATCCATCTACCTTCAGAGAAAGAACTGATGGAATCAGAATTCAGACTGAAGCTTTTACTTTTTAAACTTTCTTTAATTTTATTAATAGTTTTTTGGCTTATTTTCTTTCACAATATAGCTAATATGGAAATATGCTTTGTGACTGTGCATGTACAAATTTATATATAATTGCTTGCCATCTCAGGTAGTGAGGAGGAAGGAAAAAATTGGGAACTCAATGAAATGAAATGAAATGAAAGTTAAAATTGTTTTTTACATGTAATTTGAAAGAAATGAAATATAAGAATTTTCATATAAAAAAGAATGCTAGCTCAGTTTGAGTAAGGATTATTTCCTTATTCAAACTTGTATCCCTAGATGCTGTATGACTGATACATAGTAGATACTTTATAGGTACTTGTTGATTGACTGATATTCTTATTATCAACATTATTCTAAAACTTTGCAAACATCATTTTTCTTTCTTTTGTATTCTATTTTCTTTATTTTTTTTTGCCATGTGCTAGGACACAAAGAAGTATGTTATTACCCCGTCATTCAAGGAAATTACAATCAAATTGTAAGGGAAAATAGGTAGGCATATTCATAGAATGGCCAATGATAAGCAGGTGATTAGCATGCACAACAGAAATGGATGCTACCTTCAGTAACCTTGTTAGGTCAAGGGAAATGCATCACTTTTCACTTGTTCTTTTACCTAGGGAAGAATCCAACCATATTGCATAAGGGTGTTTTGTGCACTGGGCCAGTTCCTAGAGCAGCTAATAGATCCCACCTGGCCTGAGCCACTCAAATTAGTCCCACTGTGATACTATTTAACCCTGATTCAAATTCCATATCCTTATTTAGAGCTTAGCTGCACATTTTGTAAAGGAGAGGCAAAAGGTGCAATATGGAAACAGTGTTGATTCAGTGAGAAATTACATGAGTTTTCCCTGATTAATTCAGAGCCTCTAACCACCCTATACCATCCAAAATGTTGAACTTTGTGAACATGTGCTCATGTACTTTATCATCTTTGTAAAAAAAAAAAAAACCACTATGCCAGTCTTATTTCCTTGCTAGACTTTAAGTGTTATGAACACTGGGATTATGTCTCACCTGATTTTTGTAAACTTTCTGATGCCTAGTGAATGGCTGATCCTTATGGATTTTCAACTAAAATTTAAAGCTATGACCTCTCATTTCTATTGCTAAAATCATACACTATGAGGCTTAGTAAAGAAGAAAACAATTAAAAAATAATTGCTGAAGCACAAATTCTCCATCAATCCAAAAATGGACAAAAGAGATAAAGTATTTGAAAATCTGCTTGCATATTTTAAAATATGTAATACAAAACATATGATGCTATAAAAAAACAAAAAAATATCTGGGTCAAGCTACAATTGGCATATGGACAAGGATGCAAGAGTGCATCAGGGAGGGTGGCTAGGTGGCTAGGTGGCGCAGCAGATAGAGCACTGGTCCTGGAGTCAGGAGTACCTGAGTTCAAAACTGAACTCAGACACTTAATAATTACCTAGCTGTGTGGTCTTGGGCAAGCCACTTAACCCCATTACCTTGCAAAAAAAAAACCAACTAAAAAAAAAAGAGGGTGAATCATGGACACAAATATTTCCTGTTTTGACAACCCCCTACATACTATCATATGTGATAAAAGAGATAATGCATTTAGCATGGCTTTTTTGGTGGGTTTCAACTTCTACCAAACCCTTTATTTTACATCTAAACTAATTAAATCCAGCAAATATTTAAATACCTCTTATCTGTCAAGAAATTTTCTATTACTAAAAAATAGGGTGGGGGAGACACAACTGTGCATTTTTTTTTAGGGTTGAACTCACTAATCTCTGACTCAGGGTTGTAAGAAAAGACAAACTTGAATTTACAGGTTGCACTGAAGTTTACAAAGCTACTTCAAAGTTCATAGGTTACTATAAAAGGTTCACAAGTTAAATTCTTTGGAAAAGCAGCAAGAAAGTGTTTCAGAAAGGATAGTCTGATTAGAACAAGTTGAGGTTAAGAAAGGCTAAAGTGCATAAAAAGGGGAAAAAGTGAAAGACAAGAAATTTAGATCAACATAGATCCAGCTGCATGGATCTGGAACCATATTGTTCCATTAGCATGTGCCAGATCCAGCTTGGCCCATGACTTTCTGGAGTCCAGGGGTAAAACAAGGGCTTCTGTCTGGGTAGATTTTTGCTTAAATATTTTTCCAGGGTAAGTAGAGTGCTTGAGGAATAATTTAGCACCCAGCTCCAGGTATTCTCCACTGTGCATGCCACAGGGATGGTCCATAAGGAGTGACTAAGACAGCATTTACTATGCATAAGACCTATTCCTGCCCCAAAAGGGCATAACAAAATGTACACAGAACAGCACTGTGTCCTGAGTTCCTCCTGCTTTGTTACTATGTACAAAGAGACTTTTTGATCCCTCATAGTATTTAGCCTTTGTTTTATTCCTTGTTTTAAATTCATCAGTAACTTTTTTCCCTATACTATCCTATAATTTCCTGCCTTTCTCATTAAGCTATTGTTTCTAGATGCTATTCTCTCTCCTTTCCTAAGGAGAATACATAAATTTAGAGCTAGAAGGATCCTTAGAAGTAATTTAATTCAATTCCTTCATTTTACAGATAATGAATGGAGAGCTAGAACTGGGAAGTGAATTATCCAAAGTTATAAAGCTCTGGCCAGTTGGCAGAGAGAGGAGATTGAGTGAACCACAGAGAATTTCCAGCTTACCACATTTGACTTCATTGCAATAGATTGACTCTGAAGACTTAAGACTCTCCACTTATCTCAATATGTGGCAGAATGCCCTGGGTTTCAATCCCACCTCAGATATATTTTTTTTTTAGTTTTTTGTAAGGCAATGGGGTTAAGTGGCTTGCCCAAGGCCACACAGCTAGGTAATTATTAAGTGTCTGAAGCCACATTTGAACTCAGGTACTCCTGACTCCAGGGCAGGTGCTCTATCCACTGCCCCACCTAGCCGCCCCACCCACCTCAGATATTTAATCACCCTGAGCAAGTCACTTAATCTCATTCTAGAAATTAAGATGAATGAAGTTGGATTCTGAACTATAAGATCTAATAATAATCTAGGATCTTATTTTCTCCATTTGGAAAATAGGAATGGTATGCAAATATTTGTAAAGAAAATATTTTTGAGGTTGCTTGTAAAAATAATACCTGGCTCCAGATATAAATTCTTGTCTTATGCTGGACCTTCCTTTAGTACCTGTGTCTCCTCATCTTGAATCATCCTTCTACCCCTAATATTCAGAGTTTCTTTTATTGTATTATCCCTCTGCCTTGTCAGTCCTCTTTTCCCATTAAGGAGACCTTCCCAGGATTTCCATTTTGGGAAAGGACTCAGGTAACTTTCATTTTCCTCTCCTTCCAAGCTTCAGCTTTTCAGACTTCAGCACCACCTCCAGCAGGAACCTAGCTTCTTTTCAGCTCCCTTTTATTTATTTCCCTTAATTAGAATGAAAGCTGGCTGAGGACAGGGACTGCCTTTTTGTTTGCCCCCAGGTTTATCTCAGTGCTTGTTATGCTGTTAGCTCTTAAGGAAAGCTTGTTTTGTCCTGCCCTGCCTGAAGAAAGAATTCAGCTAGCCATGTTGTTCCCATGTAATGCAAAGTTCACAAATTTTATTTCTTTTCTATAGATACCTTAAATTACACCTAGCTTTTTATGCCTTTTCCATTGACTGTATTATATGAAGCAGTGAGTCAGATAAGAGACTCATCAAATGGCAACCAGAATAGGGGCTAAGATTTGTGTGAATAATTTTAAAAATTCTAGAGAGAGCCCATTAAGGGGAGCTGCTTTATTTGCTGGTAATTCTCTGATAGCTTTCTCTACATCAAAAGGGGTAGTAGCATTATCTAAATTGTTTCTGTCTTCGAGATGTGCAATAGGAAGAGAGATGTTAGATAAATAACTGAAGGTGGCACTTAGACATTTCCGAAATTGAAAACTACATGTGAAGAGAAAGGTATTCAGATTCTTTCTCAACTTTGTTATTAACATGCAATTTCTGATTAGGATTCAGCATATGTAATATTTTTCCCCTAATTTTTGTATTTTAACTGATAGGTAGGAAGCTACTCTAAGTTTGCCTCTCTTTCATAAATATTTATTTAACATAAGTTTTACACAGTTCAACTAAAGTTCATTCCTAATCAAAATTCTTGTGCTTCTTCAAAGTATAATTTTCTTTGAAAATAGCAACTAATACAATTTTTGAAACATCATAACTATTACATCAGAAATCATCATATATCTTAATATTAGTTAAAATTATTACATCTGTAGCCCACCTTTTGGAAATTCTAAAAAGGCTTAGACACCCGGCAAAGGGGTAGTGGAAAGATCTTTGTACTCATGGACAAGTCACTTTTCTTCAGTGTCTTTGATTTTATCTGAAGGCTAACAACTCAGTATTTCCTTTTTTGTCCTAACCTTGTCCTCTAAGAGTGTCTGTGTGTGAAATAAACAAGAAGCAAGGATAAGTAGAAAATAGGTGAGGATTGATGACTGACCTGGATTGAAGTCAAGGATTTGAGGACTAGAATCAGGCTCATTTAGGTAGTACTAGAAAAATGGTTTCTATTTTCAGAATTGCTGTATCACACTCTAATGAGATACGTTTAAAAAATGTGCTCACTGTTGACTACAAACCTATTTTGGGGGAGGGTAGGGGGACAGATAACTAACTTGGATATAGTCTTGTGTATTAAAAATGTGCATCTATAATAAAAATGAACAACCATAACAAACATTAAATTATGCCAGTTTAGACAGTATCATGAACAATTTCCAAACCAGTAATTTTGTTATTTACATGTTTAAAGACTTTCAGAATGCAAACTTTGGTTGAGTTTTGAATGAAGTCATGAATTCTAAGAAGTCTAGAGGAAAAGAGAAACTATTCCAAGCCTAGGGGATAAGTCAATGTGAAAGCATGGAGATGGAAGATAGAACATCATGTGAGAGAAGCAATAAGAAGGCTAATATGACTAGACCACAGAGTTTGTGAGAGAACCGTATAAAAGATTTATGTGAAGTTGGAGGAAAAGGCACTGTGAGTTCTATTCAATCATGGTGATTAGGGTCCTAGGCCAATCTCAAAAAAGTCTACCTAAACCAAAATGTAGGTTGCAGTTGTTCAATACTTTAAAAGCCAGGATAATGGCCTGGGGGTTCTTTTTATCTGTGAAGACATCACAAAGGATCTCTGATTCAGGAGATTAAAAAAGGCTTAAATTTTAATTCATCCTTTACTGCAAATGCCCACAGGTTATTGCAAAAAGTTCACAGGTTACTTTCTTTAGAGAAGCAGCAAGATAAAAGAGTGAGTTTTTGTAGTAGTAAAATTAAGCAAAGTAGAAACAGCTGCAAGCTGGGTTAGTGAGAACACCAAGGATAGCTTAAGAAGGAGGAAAGAGAAGCTAGACAGTGGTTAAGTTTAGATCTGCATGAATCCACAATGAAGAAGAGACTGGACAAAAACTTTAATAGAGCATAGCCTACCTCCTGTGAAGGGAGCAGTCATGGGGAAGGAGTCAAGGAGTGACCCACCTGGATGTGACTGGAGTCAGTCAGGCATGTACTTTGAAAGCTAAGAAGAGAATAAGTTATGGTACATGAATTCTATGGAATACTATTATTCTAAAAGAAACTATAAATAGTCGGGACTATAGAGAAGCATGGAATGACTTATGGGATCTGATGCTGAGTGAAGGCAGTAGAATCAAGAAAACAATGTACACTTAAACAACATTGTGAGATGATCAACCTTGATGGAAGCAGCTCCTCTCAGCAGTTCAGAGAGCTGGGACAACTGTTTTAGATTGGCTATGGACTATGTTATTCCCATCCAGAGGAAGAAAAACAAAGCAAAACAAAACACACACAACCACACACACACACCCCTTCAGTATCTGATGAACACTTTATAAAAAATCACCTCTTATGTATCTCTTTTCCTTAATCCTAATTCTTCATACTGAAAATGATTAATCTGTGAATATGTTTATCAAAAATATGTATGTACAATGTTAACCTGTTTGCTGCTGAGGGGAGGGGGATGGGAAGGGAGGGTGGAAGGAAATTTTGTAACTTAAAAATACACATGTGAGGGAGCATCTAGGTGGCACAGTGGATAGAGCATTGGCCCTGGAGTCAGGAGGACCTGAGTTCAAATTTGACCTTCAGACACTTAATAATTACCTAGCTGCGGGACCTTCGGCAAGTCACTTAACCCCATTTCCTTGCTAAAAAAAAAAAATGTAAAAAAGAAGACTAGGAAAACAAGGAGGAACTAAGTTGTACAAAAAATACATGTTCATATGGGTGAAAATAAAGAAAGAAAAAAGAGCATAATAGGGAACAGAAAAGATGTATCTTTAGAAATATGAAGGAAATAAATTTCTATGTAGTATCTCCAAAAAAAAAAAAGAAAGCTAAGAAAAGCCATTCTGGTGGAGAATGGGGGGGAGGGGGGAAGGAGCTGAGGTTGCTTTTTATTAGTGAATTTAAATTTGAGAAGAGGGTTAGATCAAACCTTGGGAAGGAAGTTAGAGACCCACAGAAAATGCTACAAGCAGATAAAAGTTCTTTAATAATTACAGGAAAAGCTGATAAATATACCTCTAACTTCTCTCCTTCATCAGTTTCAGTCTTGTCCCCAACTCTTTGTGACCCCATTGGGTTTGTTTGTTTTCCTTTATTTTGGCAAAGATAACTGATAATTTCCTTCCTAAACTCAGATGAGGAAACAAAGGCAAACCAGATTAAGTGATTTGCCCAGGGACACATAGCCAGTAAATATTTGAGTTTAAATTTGAACCCAGGTCTTCCTGATTCCAGGTCTGTCAGTAATTCTCTATGCACAATAGTGTTCTTAAAGAGATGGAGTTTTTTTTGTTTTTGTTTTTTACTTTTGTTTTTTAGATTTTTGCAAGACAATGGAGTTAAAGTAGCTTGCCCAAGGCCACACAGCTAGGTAATTATTAAGTGTCTGAGGTCTGATTTGAACTCAAGTACTCCTGACTCCAGGGCAGGTGCTGTATCCACTGCCTGACCTAGCTGCTGGAGATGGAGCTTTTTCTGAGAATGTTAGACTCATCTTATTATTCCTCATTAGGTGGGAAAAAATAAGAAGGTAACTATTATTCTGAACCTTATTATGACCAATAAAAACAACAAAAACTAGTTGAAGGGTACTTTTCAGAAGGAAATTAACATTCATCTCATATTTTATGATATATGAAATGGGCACAATCTAACAATCTATAGATAAGAATTACAGAAAGTACATAGAGGCAGATAGGTAGATGTCATAGAATACTGCCTGAAAGACAGTAGGATGTCAACAGAAAGATGAATGACTCTCAAAATGAATTTCAGATGAGAGACATACACATTTTGATAGGGAAGATAGGAAGGAGAAGATATTTGAAAGGATGAACATGAATACACAGGAAACTTATTATAACAAGTTATATTTTAAGAAAGCATATACAGTCTAGGGAAGCAAATTCAAGTAATTAAGAATAAACACAAAAGAAAGCTCTGTCATATAAAAATGGCATCAAGAGCTTGATTTCTTTGTGATTCCAGCTTAAAATTCAGAGAACCCATTTAGGAATTGGAATGAGGCTCTACTCATACCATCCTGAGTAATAGCATGAGTTCTTTTCATTTGTCAAGAAAGGAATAGAATACCTTTTTCTTTGATAATGCAGTCAAAATCCTTGCAAATGAACCTTTGCATGTAGTCACTACTATATTCAATATTCAGTTGTGTTGAACAAAAACCATTCATATCTAACCACTAAGCAGAACTTATCAGGCAGGGCCCTACTGCCTTATAAAATCCTAACTGACTTTTTGTCCAACTTCCAGGAATGACAAAATTTTTAAGTTAGATGGCATCCAATAGATAATCTTGTCCAGCCCCACTATTTTACCATGCTAAATGGAGGGTGAGATTGGTAAATTGGTTGATTTGAGATCGATCACACACACACACACACACACACACACACACACACACACACACACACACACACACAGACACACTGCTCTGTTGAGAAAAGCCAAAATGAGAGACCAGATTCTCTAACTCCAAATCTTTTTCTCTATTCCCCATGCCACTACACTGCCTCTCCTTAGTCAGCTGTTCAAGAGTCAGTGACTGCCTGTTATATTATTTAATTGTCCCCAGTGGAGTATTTTACCCCTGAAGTAGCTACACAGACTAAAAAGTAAAAAATTGTAAACTGGACACAAGTGGAGAGTTAAAACTAGCTCCATGTCAGTGTCCTTTTTTAAAAAAGGCTAAAAATAAGAGCTAGCTAAATGGATTTTTGATAGAGTGTACCTGAATGCTCCATTCAGTCTAAAAGTGTTTCTTTCATGTTGCCATTTTTTAAAAATTCCCTTTTGCCCAGAAATAACTTAGAAAAATAAAGTAGCAGTTGTCTAAAATGGGGAAAAAAACCCCAATTCCTTGAAGTTTCCCCCCACCCAGGAAAAAAAATTGAGAAAGGTATACATTTTTCAGTACAAGTTGGAACAACAAACCTATAATTTCAAAAGTCTTTCCAAAGCAAGAACATACTATCAATTCAAATAAACTATTCACCTCAAATTCTGACAAAACTAGGTTGGCTATGCACCAAAATAATGTGCTTAAATCTTCTGAACTGCAAGAAAGTAAGAATGATTTGCCCTTGTTTGTCTTCTGTAATAAATCTCTTCCTTCTCTAATGCTTCTCATTCATTATCCTAAATACCTGAGTTTTGTCTTTTATTTCTTGATTCATCTTATAATTTTGACCTTTTTTCTGGATATAATGGACAGTATTGGGGGGGGAATTCATTACTGTTCTGTATTTCATAACAATTTGTTCAGCTCTCCCAATTATATGATTTTTGCTTCAGCTGTAACTGAAAGCCTTTTAACATTAAAATAAAAGATTGAACAAACTGCAGGGGCAAAAACTATCCTGATACCAAATGAATCCCTTCTAAATTTCTTTGAAATTGTTGCTTTAATATTAATCCATCACTTCAACACCTACTAATTTAAGTTCATTAGATTTCAGTGAAATGGAAAGTAAAGAACAAAAACAAATAACAAACCAGTTTTACAATTATTATCTACAAAAAATATAATTAATCATAAATTGTTGGTCAACCCTCATAGTATCATTTTCCCCTGTCATTAAGAAGGGTGCTTTCTAAGATTCTATTTAACCTACAAAACAAGTGTTACTCATTGTTTATTCTTTAGGAATAAACCAATTAATTTGACTCTTTTTGACATGCAAAAATATGATGCTTAGATATACTATTCCATATTCAGAAAATAACAGCATATGATATATAATTTAATTAAGGAACAAAGTAAGCACAGGAAAATGTCTTTATGATTGTGCATAGTAGTAACTTTGCAAAGTACCCAAATGCACCTTGGCTTGCAATGATTGGAGACAAGTTAATTCTACGTAAGCAAATTGTGAAGCCAAGATGGACACAGAAAAAAGACTGTGTGGCCACAAAGTAGAAATGCTCCACTGATCACCAGCAATGATGCTGATAGAGCAAGGACTAGAAAGCATCCATCAGTCTTTTATTGCTACATTTCCAGGTATGTAGGGAACTGTGCTGACTTTGAGTACAAAGAAACAATAAAGGAGTCATATGATAAAGTTGGAAGGGGGTCTTACAGATGTAATTCAAATCCCTCCTCTTCTAGGTAAAGATACAGATTTGGAAAAGCTCATGACTTCCTCAGCATCTCACAATTGGTAAGAGAAAAAGCTGCAACCAGTAGATAGATCTTTCTATATAGCACTTATAAATGGTTCTAAAAAAAATAGACTTCATTATCAATGACTTGGTATGGAAACTAATAAGCATCCTTCATAATGAATTATTCAGGAATAACTATAGACCCGAATCAAATTGTTTCCTTTCAATGTCATGACAAAAATTCAACTCTTAAATTATCTAGCAGAGGGTGCCTTTAGCTATGTCTGCTAAATTCAATCATTATTTCATTTTTTATTAAAACTGAAATTCTTTGTGGATATGTTTGCATTTATATATATGTATATATGTACGTTTATGTGTGTGTTGTGTATGTTTATATATTTGTTGTTTGGTGTTTTCAGTCATGTCTGACTCTTTGTGAACTCATTTGGGACTTTCTTGGCAAAGATACTGGAGTGGTTTGTCATTTCCTTCTTCAATTCATTTTACAGATAAGGAAACTAAGACAAACCTAGGATCATGCAGCTAGTAAGTGTCTGATGCTAGATTTGAACTCAGGAAGAGAAGTCTTCCTGACTCCAGGTATATATGTAGATATAGATGTGAATGTGTATGTATGTGGATGAGGATGTACATATTCAACATGTCATGTCTGTTAATATGCTATATATGCAAAACATTTATTAGACAAAAAGATCAGGAAAAAGCAGATAGAAATATGACCTCAGAAAAGAGTCTGGGTTTCAGTACTACCTGTAATAAATAATGATTGTATAACTGAGTAAATAATTTAACCATTTGCTATCCTGGGCAAATCTCTAAGGCTATTAGTTATAGGGAAGGTGCCAACCTATTCTGGTAGAGTTGATTTCCTCACTTAGAAATTTCCTGTATTCATGAAATTACAAACTGTGTCCTTAATCCCTATTTGTAAGGCAACTGTAGAAGCTCCCTCTGCTGGATAACTGAACTGAGTTGGATTTTTGAGATATATCTGTACAAAGAAAGAAGAGGAAAGGAAGGTACGAGAAAAGGGAAACCCTGATCATTAAATGTCAGATTAATCTTACTCCTTTTTTTGACATGCCTCAGACACAAAGAAACCTTGATTTTATCAGTGTAGCTAACAACATCTCACTTTACACACTTGAAGTTTGAGTTTAGGGACACAGATTAGACAGCACTTCAGTTAGGTAGATTTTCAGCTGGGTAAATGATTAGATTCAAAAAGTTTAAAAGCCTAAACCTGGAGGAAGATCATTTAAGGCATGCATCAGTGTCTCTCTTTGGTCTATTCTATTCTATTCAACATGTTTATCAGTGATTTAGCTAAAGGCATAAATGATATATTTAGCAAGTTTGAAGATAATATGAAACAGAGGAATAATTCATAATATGGATGAGGGAATAAAGATTCAAAAAGGTGTCTGTAGGTTCAAATGATGGACCTTTAAAAACACAGAAGACGGCTTTTCAGAATTTTGAGACCCTTTTATTTATTTATTTTTTTGCAGAAATGACCATGAAATTTGCACGGAATTCATCGTCCAGATAAATGTGTGTGTGTGTGTGTGTGTGTGTGTGTGTGTGTGTGTGTGAGAGAGAGAGAGAGAGAGAGAGAGAGAGAGAGAGAGAGAGAGAGAGTCATTATGCCTGAAAATCTGATAGCTATGTTGTCAATGTGTTGATGAATCTCCCTAATGGTAATAATTACAGATCTCACACAAGACATGGGTCTGTCACAGAACCATAAGTGAAGCTTTCCTAACTTTAGATCTATCATAAGAGCTTACTTTCAGTTGTTCTAACCTCTGTCAAGAACAGTTCATAATCATATTAAAATATGTCCTAAAGAGAACTAGCTAAAATATTATTAAAAAAAATAAAAGGGGGGGGCATGACTGTAACTGGGAGAAATTGAAGATCATTTGATTTTGGGAGTTCTAACTGCAGGTGAGCTAAAGTTGATCAGACAGATGTCTGACATTAAAATGGGAAGCCCAGCAGTTTAGGACGCCAAGATTGCCATAGGAAGAATAAACTAGATTAATTCAGAAAACCAGAGAAGATTAAAGCTTCTTTATTAATCAAAATTGAAGATCAATCAGGCATGAGTGAATGCTGTACTTCCAGTTCAGACTAGATAGGGAATCCCAGTCTCTTACTCTCCCCTATAAAAAACAAAATACCTGTGGTATATCAGTTTGAACAGTATCACAAAAAAATTCCAAACTAGGGATTTTGCTATTTACGTGTTTAAAGTTTTGTCTGATTCCATTTGGCATAATTTCCAGGGGAGTTTCAGGTAAAAACATGAACTCCTGCTTAAGGCAGAGGGGAAAAAGAAAGGAAAAACTATCCATCTACTCATAACTCTAATGTACAAAAGTAAACAGTGTTTATGACAGGACCTTTGGTGGTTCTATCCAGCGAAGCATTACTTTGATTGTATTCTATCCATGCTGGGCAAAGGCAGTAATTTTACTACTAGACCAGGAGAGGAAGAAATTGGATAGGGAAGAAGAATTTCAGTTTTAAAAATGAAATAATGATCGAATTCCCCAGCTGTCAGAACTCAAATGCTCTAGAGAGAAAAGGGGAGGGGGCAGAAAATGGAGGTCAGATCCTGTATATATATATATATATATATATATATATATATATATATATACATATATAAAAAGTTGAAGAACCCAAAGAGTCCAACTATTGGGATTGAAAACTCTCTCTTCAATAAAAACTGTTGGGGAAAATTGTAAGTTAGTATGGAAGAAGTTTAGATTTAACCAACACCTCATGCCCTATACCAAGATAAGATCAAAATGGATACAGGATCTAGACATAAAAAACAATATTATAAGCAAACTAGAAGATCAAGGAGTAGTTTACCTGTCAGATCTATGGAAAGGGGAGCAGTTTATGACTAAGGAAGAGTTGGAGAATATCATTAAAAACAAACTAGATTATTTTGATTACATTAAATTAAAAAGTGTTTGCACAGACAAAAACCACTGTACCCAAGATTAGGAAACAATTTTTACAACTAGTATTTCTGACAGAGGATTCATTTCTAAAATATACAGAGAACTGAGTCAAAAATAAAAATAAGCCATTCCCCAATTGACAAATAGTCAAAGGATATGCAAATGCAATTTACAGATGAGGAAATCAAATCATTACTTATTGGAGAAATGCAAATTAAAGCATCTCTGAGATAGCACCTGATATTTCTCAGACTAGCCAATATGACCAGAAAGGACAATGATCAATGTTGGAAGGGGTGTGGGAATTCTGGTACACTAATTCATTGTTCGTGGAGCTGTGAACTCATCCAACCATTCTGGAGAGCAATTTGAAATTATGCCCAAAGGGCAACAAAAATGTGCATACCCTTTGATCCAGCAATACCATACTGGGTCTATACCCTGAAGAGATGATGAAAAGGGGTAAAAACATCACTTGTACAAAAATATTCATAGAAGCCTTGTTTGTGGTGGCAAAGAATTGGAAATTAAGTGAATGTCCTTCATTTGGAGAATGGCTTAACAAACTGTGGTATATGTATGTCACAGAACACTATTGTTATATTAGAAACCAGGAGGGATGGGAATTCAGGGAAGCCTGGAAGGATTTGCATGAACTGATGCTGAGTGAGATGAACAGAGCCACAAGGACATTATACACCCTAACAGCAACATGGGGGTGATGATCAACCTTGATGGATGTACTCATTCCATCAGTGTAACAACCAGGGACAATTTTGGACTGTCTGCAATGGAAAATGCCATCTGTATCCAGAGAAAGAATTGTGGAATTTGAACAAAGACCAAACACTATTACCTTCAATGTAGGGAAAAAAAAAAAAAACCTGTCATCTTATTAAGAAATTTTGCTATCTCTTATACTTATTTTTCTTCCTTAAGGATATGATTTTTCTCTCATCACATTGAACTTAGATCAATGTTTACCATGGAAACAATGTAAAGACTAACAGAATGCTTTCTATGGGGGAGTGGGGAAGAATGGGGGGGGGGAATTGTAAAACTCAAAATAAATAAAATCTTTCTTAAAAATAAGGTTGAAGCATTATTTCTTTTGTTGGTCAGACTCTGAGGGCTTGCTTCTCCAAAACAAGATCATGATTTCATGCCCTTAACCAAAACCCAAAAACCTTCAATGTGTGGCTCCAGTCTAATTATCCAGGCTTACTTCTTTTCCCTATCCTGTATGCATGCTCTTTTTCAGTAAAACTTAAATGCAAATACGTGTAAGAGAGGGAAGTGTAAGTTTCTATTTCATAGGAAAGGATAAATGGCTAATTAGATTATAGGTTTAGATCTAGACAGGAACCTGGTGGTAATCTAAACTAATCTCATTTTATAGGCAAGGAAACTCAGAAATGCTAAGTGATTTGGTTGATGTAACAAACCCACTCTGGAATTCTCTGACTCCATATTCAATATTCTTTCCACTATTAGGTATCTAGGAAACCTGAAACAAATTTCTGAGCCAGATTTTCCCTAAATTTCCAAATTTCCCTGAATGTGGAGGGTAGGACAGTGATGTTGGACAAACTGTATATTCGACATGAGAGAGAGGATAATATAGTAGAATGTGTCCTGGGTATATGTGATACTAGTAGCTCATATATTCAAAAAATCAGGTATTTTGAACTGGGAGGGACATTGGAGGTCATCGACTTCAACCCCTTCATTCAAAAGATGAAAAGACTGAGGCTGAGAGATTAAGTGCCTTGCTCAAGATCACATAGGTAAGAAGTAGCAGACTCAGGATTTGAACCTCTATCTGGCAACTCCAAATTCAGTGTTCTTTTTTACTAAGTCTCCTTAATAAACACACTGCCTCTGGAACTTTAGTCTTTGTATTTATAAGCAAATCACTTTTTTTTTTGGCAAATCACTTTTCTAATGGTCAGTTCCCTCCCCAGAAGGATAAATATTAGGATCTACTTTCCAGAAAATGAGGGGATAGAATGGAGCAAGCTTTTATTGTTACCAGGCATTCTGCTAAGTATTTTACAAATATTATCTAATTTTAAATTTCCAGGATTATTTCTGTCCTTCTAGGATTATTGTGATATTCAACTGAGATGACATATGTGCATTGCACTACAAATCTTCAAAGGATTATTAAATGCCAATTATTATTTTCAATTCCTTAAACTCTAGTAGTCTTATGGCAGATCAGTTACAGTTACTAAACATGGTTTTGTCTCCAGATAATTGTACATAAAAGTGCTTCCAGATTAATGTGATGCTCGTGATTTTTTTCCTTTTGTACAGGAATTGAAAGACAATATGGAATTGCAGGAAGAATCCTGGTCCTGAAGGCAAAAGAAACTTGATTTTCAATCTCTTTCAGATACTTACTAGCAGGAAACTGAGCAAGTCACCTAACTAGAAGCTCAATTTTCTCATCTATATAATAGGAATAGAAATGCCTATAGTGCTTCCCAGGATTGTCATGAAGATCAAACAAAATAATCAAATTTCATGTGAGATAAATGTTAGAAATTCGTCTTATTGGGTATGTGAGGGAAGGTTGTCTGCTATGTGAGACTAAGAGCCCCCCCCCCCCCAGTTTGAATTAGGATTTTTTTAACTTCTATCTAAAGTAAGAGTCATCTGAGGATAGGTATTTCATGGAAAATTAGATTCTAGGTTATAATGTCAAGCCGTTTCAGCTCTGTCAAAGATTTGACATAAAAGGCATTCTAGAAACATGAAAGTTGAGTTCACTTCCATAGAAACCAACAAATGAAATGAAAAGAAGAATTTATTGTATTATTTATGTGCAAGGAACTATACTAAGTACTTCAAGAGTATTATATAAATTGTATTTAGCAACAACTCTGGATATTATTATTATTATTATATGGGTGCTATTATTACATCTATTTTACAGTTGAAGAACCAGAAGTAGAGTATAATGACTTGTCCAAGGTCACAAAGTTGTTAAACATCTGAGGCCAGATTTACCTCAAGTTTTCCTGACTTTGAGGCTATTGTCCACTGCATCACTTCATTGCTACATATTAAAAATAACAGAAAAAATGGATATAGTTGCATTATGTGTACCTGAGTCAGGTGTATACAAAGCCTAGTTGGATTTTAGTGAACTACTGTTGGTATTTTGAACACTTAATATGCTAAGAATTCAAAAAAATTTGATATTTAATACAGAGTGGTTGAGCATTAATATTCAACTTTAAAAGTGTATGATGTACCTTTAAAAGCAATTCCCTCTATAAATAATTTCCACCTACCTGAGAAGAATGTTACAATCCCTTATATGAAAACCAACTTTTTACCTTTCTGGAAATTTTCCAGAAATTTTCCAAATATTGGTTATGTGAATCCTGTTGTAAAAGGTCACTTCTACTTTTGTAAATGAACACCAGGTTAGTTGTTTTCCCCTACTATGGTTAATTAAAATATCCCTGCTCCTAAGGGAAGTTTTTCCAGACTCAGGGACACATAATGCAACTAAATCCATTTTTTCTGTTATTTTTAATATGTAGCAATGAAGTGATGCAGTGAACAATAGCCTCAAAGTCAGGAAAACTTGAGGTAACTATGACCTCAGATGTTTAATAACTTTATGACCTTGGACAAGTCACTTAACCTCTACCTCTGATTCTTCAACTGTAAAATGGATGTAATAATAGCATCCATATAATAATAATAACACCCACTTACCAGAGTTTTTGCTAAATTCAATTAATATAAGTACTTAGTATAGTTCCTTGCACATAACACTTTGTTGGAGGTGGGGGGTATGATCTGCATTATAATAATAACTTATTTAAGCTACTTTACATTTTGGACCTAGCAAATTTCAACATTTATTAAACACTTACTTTATGCAAGATCATGGGAATACAATTTAAAAAAATCACAGTTCTTACCTTCAGGGAGCTCATAATCTGTAGAGAGATATATATAACACATGCATAAGAGAGTAAATATAAAAATCTATGCCAGATAATTTAAAAATAATTTCAAGGAGGGAATGATAAAAATTACAGGTATCCAGCAAGAAAAGAAAGCCCTCATGTACCACTAGAATATGATTTGAAGGAACTTAAAGATATCAAGAGGAAGAAATGAGGATGGAGTTCACTCTATTCATGGGATGCCATTTGTGCAAAGGCATGAATCAGAAAAAGAATCAGGTCAAACCGACTAGAACAGAAAACATATGACAATAATTTCACATGAACTTGAAAACCTGGATGAGGATTAGATTATGAGTCATTAAATGCCCTCATTTCCTCCCAATCCCCTCAAAAGAGTTGCATTTTTAACCAAGGAAATAGGGAGCCACTCAAAGATCTTTGAGTAGGTGACAGCAGTTTTTTTTAGAAATATAAATTTAGCAGCTAGTCAGAGATTATAGTCAGGAAGACCAATTAGAACACTATTATAATAAGTGCCTAAACTAGAACAGAAGACATATAAGCAGAAAAAAGGAGATAGAAGTGAGACTGATTGTGAAGAAAGGATGAATAATATAGCAAGATGAGGCAACTGACTGAATATAGGGGTTGAAATTTTGAAGTTAATTTAATTTAATTTGATTTAGCTGATTTAAAGTTAAATTCTTTTTTCTATAATTTTTATTTTTCCTCAGTTACATGTAAAAACAAGTTTTAACATTTATTTATAAAAACCTTGAGTTAGGATTTCTTTCCTTTCTTCCCAACCCACTCCCTATCATTGAGAATGTAGGTTAAAAATGTGTAGTCATGAGGTCAGCTAGGTGACATAATGGATAGAACACCACCCCTGGAGTCAGGAGGACCTGAGTTCAAATCTTGTCTCAAACACTTAATAATTAGTTAGTCGTGTGACCTTGGACAAGTCACTTAACCCCATTGCCTTGCCAAAACAAAAAAAAAGTGTGTGGTCATGCAAAACATTTCCATAATAGTCATGTTGTGAAGGTAAGCATAGACCCTGCCTCCCTAAGCAAAAAAAAAAAGAAAAAAAGAAAAAAAAAAGAAAAAGAAAAAGAAAGAAACCACAAGAAAAGAAAAGTGTTAAAAATAAAAGTGTGCTTCAGTCTGTATTCATATACCGCTAGTTCTTTCTTTGGGGAGGGTCTTATAGAGTTGTCTTGGGTCACTTACCTTGAGAAAAGTTAAGTCCTTCACAGCTAATCATTCTACAATATTGCTGTTACTTTGTATATAGTACATTTCCTACTGTATCTGCTCATGCAAGTCTTTCCAGGTTTTACCAAGAGTATCCTGCTTATCGTTTCTTACAGCAGAATAGCTTCAATCATCATCACATACCATGATTTGTTGAGCCATTCCCCAAATGATTTCACTTTCTTGCCACCAGAAAATATCTGCTATAAAGTATCTTTATTCATATATTTATATATCTATATCTATATCTATATATATCTATATCTATATATCTATATATATATATATATATATCCATCCTTTTCCTTAATGTTTTTCACCTCTTTTGGAATATAGACATGGTAGAGGTTTCACTAGGTCAAAAGGTAGGTATGGGTTTTATAGCCCTTTTGGCCTAGTTCCTGATTACTTTTCAGAATTGTTGAATCATTTTACAACTCCACCAAAAGTGTATTAATGACTCATTCTCTCTACAACCCCTCCAACTTTTGTCATTTCTCTTCCTATCCTATCAGTCAATCCAATAAGTATAAGATAGTACTTCAGAATTGTTCTAATTCACATTTCTCCAAACAATAGTGAATAAGGATATTTTTTAACATGACCATAGATAGCATTGATAACCTCATCTGAAAGTTGTTCATTACTTTTGATCATTGAACAATTGTGGAATGACTCGTATGTTTTATAAATTTCACCTAGTTTTCTATGTTTGAGAAATGATGATGATGATGATGATGATGATGATGATGTTTGTGCTTCATTCTTGATAAAGACCATGACTTCAAGGAGGTGATGTCATGACATATGAATTGGATTTGAGTGAAGGGATGCTGTGCTGTCACCAACCTCATTTTATCCTTCAGAGCCATCTGGGTCCAGTGGCCACATATAAATTAAGAAAACAGGAGATGGCCCTGGATGTGAGGCAATAGGAATAAGTGACTTGTCCAAGGTCATGCAGCTAGTAATGTAAAGTGTCTGAAGCTGTATTCAAATTCATCCTCCTCCTGACTCAAAGACCAGTGCTCTACCCCTAGTTGCCCCTTTGAGAAATGAGGTCTTTATCAGAGCAACTAGTTTCAATATATTTGTCCTACAGCTACTATTGCTATTTCCCTACCTTCTATTCCCCCAGCCCCAACCATTCTGCCTCTCCTTTCACTCATTCCCTAATCAAAAGTGTTTTGCAACTGATTAACCTCTCCCACAATCTTCCCTTCCTTCTATACCCACATCTTTTCTTCTATCCCCTTCCCCTCCTATTTTCTGCCATGATAAGATAAATTTCTATATCCAATTGAAAGTGTTATTCCCTCTTCAAACCAATTCCTATGACAGTAAGGCTCACTCACTTCCCCTCAACTTCCTCCTCTTCCACCCCACTGTAAAAGTTTTTTCTTGTCTCTTTTATATGAAATAACTTACCTCATTCCACCTCCTCCTTATCTTTCTCCCAGAACATTCCTCTCACTCCTTAATGCCACCTCTTTTAATATTAATCCTTCATATTCAACTTCTACCTGTGTCTTGCTTCAAAATGCTCCTTCTAATTGCCATATTAAATGAAAAAGTTCATATGAAATATCAGTATCATCTTCCCATTACAGGAATATAAGCAATTCAACATCATTAAGTCTCTTATAATTTACCTTTCCAGTTTACCTTCACTTGAATCTCATATTTAAAGATCAAATTTTCTGTTCAGTTATGGACTTTTTAAAAAAAAATTATTTAAGACAATGGGCTTAAATGACTTGCCCCAAGGTCACACAGCTAGGCAATTATTAAATGTCTGAGGTCAGATTTGAACTCAGTTCCTTCTGACTTCAGGGCAGGTGCTCTATCCTTTGCACCATCTAGCTACCCCCAGTTATAATCTTTTCATGGAAAGACTGAAAGTCCTCAATTTCATTAAATATCCATCTTTTCCCCTAAAAGAGTATGTTCAATTTTGCTGGGTAGTTGATTCTTGTTTTTAATACATGCTCTTTTGCCTTCTGGAATATCATTTTCTATACCATATGATCCTTTAATATAGAAACTGCTAAATCTTATGCTAACCTAACTGTGGCTCCACAATAATTGAATTGTTTCTTCCTGGTTTGCTTGCAGTATTTTCTCCTTGACCTAGGAGTTCAGAAATTTGGATGTAATATTCTTGGAAGCTCCCAGTTTAAGATTTCTTTCATGAAGTTATTGATAGATTCTTTTTTTTAAGTTTTTTTTAATTTTATTTATGGCAATGTGATTGAGTGACTTGCCCAGTAGGCAATTATTAAGTGGCTGAGGTTGGATTTGAACTCAGGTACTCCTGACTCCAGGGCCAGTGCACCTAGCTGCTCTTGATTGGTGGATTATTTTATTTTACCCTCTGCTTCTAGTGTATATCAGGGCAGTTTTCTTGATAATTTCTTGAAGGTGATATCTAGGGTCTTTATTCTCTCCTGGATCTATTTTCTAGGTCAATTGTTTTTCCAATGAGATAGTTCACATTTTCTTCTAGGTTTTTTTTTTTAATTTGGGGGGGTTTGTTTTATAATTTCTTGATTTCTCACAATGTCATTAGTTTTCCTTTGTTCAGTTTTATATTTTAAGGAATTATTTTCTTTAGTGAGCTTTTCTATCTCCTTTTCCATTTGGCCAGTTCTGCTTTTTTAAGGCATGCTTCTCCTCATTGACTTTTGGGATCTCTTATTTCATTGACCCAGAGTGGTTTTTAAGATATTATTTTCCTCAGTGTCTCCTTTAGTAAGCTGCTGACAAAGATTTCATGATTTCCTTGCATCCCTTTCATTTCTCTTTCTAATTTTTCACTAACTCCTTTAATTAATTTTCAAAATCCCTCTTGACTTCTTCCATGGTCTGAGACTAATTCATATTTTTCTTGAAGGCTTTAAATGTAGGCTTTGTTATCTTCTTTTGAGGATGTATTTTGATCTTCCCTGACCACTTTCTATGTTCAGATTTTTGTTCCTGTTATTTACTCATTTCCTCAGTCTACAACTTGATTTGAACTCTTTATTAAGGTTTCTGTGGCAGCTAGGTGGTGTAGTAGATAGAGCACCAGTCCTGGAGTCAGGAGGACCTGAGTTCAAATCTGTCTCAGACACTTAATAATTGCCTAGCTGTGTGACCTTGGGCAAGTCACTTAAATACATAGTCCAAAATAAAAATTTTAACAAGATAGGTTTCTGTTTCCAGGTGGAAACATGTATGTATTTCTAGAGACCCACAAGTTTTCAGTTCTTTCAAGGTGATACGCTCTAAGGAAAGGTTTGTACTACTCTCCTGATCTGCGCTTTGTTTTTTGGGTGACCGTCAGCACTCCTTTCTGGCCTGGAATCATGGGGAGGGTGCTCCTCTCACCTGCAGTATCAAGCCTTGTTGTTTGCTGCTCCTCTTCTTCCCAAGTCTGTAACCCAGGCCTGAGACCCAGATCCAGGAATGGGCAAAATAATAGAGACCTGCCTCAGTAATGGCAAAGTGACCCCTATAATCTCCCAATTCCCTTACCATCTGTGGAATGTGAGCTCAGAAGTAGTTACCTATGCTGATTCAGCATTTCCCAAGGAGAGCTGGGGTCTGGTCTGTGCTGCTGAGGTCTGCGCTGAACTGTGTTCCACTCTTATCCCATTGTAGCAGACTTTTCCTATTGACCTTCCATGTTGTCATTGGAAACTTCTGGGCTAAAAGTTCTGGAAACCACAACCACTGTTGCTCCTACTGTTTGTTCCTGGATTGGCGGGGGTGGTTTCTATTTAGCATGGCCCATACTGAACTGAGCTCCTCTCTCACACTGGTGCAATAAAACATTTACCCTATCTTCCAAGTTGTCTTGGGTTGGAAATTGTTTTACTCAGTCTCTTTGTGGGTTCTGCTACTCTAGAATTTATTTAGAGTCATTATTTAAAGATATTTGAAATTGTTTTGGGGGAAGAGCTCAGGCAAGTCCCTGTCTTTACTCTGCCATCTTGGTTCTGCCCCACCTAAAGTTTAATTCTAAAGATGTTGGTGCTAGCAATAGAAATGGGGCAGTTTAGAAGAGGGATAAGATTGGAGGGATGCCTAGAGAATATCTAATTAGATCTATATAGTAGGTAATTAGAAATTTGAGAGTTCAGGAAATAGTTGAGGGCTGGATATATATATATATATATATATATATATATATATATATATATATATATATATATATATATATATATATAATTTGGAAGTTGCCAATATAGAGGTGATAAGTGAACAATGAAGTTGATGAAATCATCAAAGAAGTTGAGAGACAGAGAAAGGAGACGGAGCACAAGATATCAAGAGAGCCCCTAGCAAGAGGTGATATCTCAGTCAAAAGTGCTCCTATCATATTTTTGAATAAAATGTCATTTCCTTAAACCTAATTCTCAAAACTTTAAAAATTGTTAATGACAAAATTTCTACTTGTAGACTTGTTGCCTTCCTCTTGTAATTTAAACTCAAAAAAAAAGAGAAGAGGTGAAATATAATGATAAGGAAAACTATTTTTATTATCTGATAAGAAATTGTTATCTGGGGGTCCCACAGACAATTTAAAAAGCAAAGTGTCTGAATGCCAAATTCCAACTTCTATGTAGTCATTAAATTCAGAATATGTCAAAGATAAAGATTCCAATTTCACTAGACTGTTCAATGCAGAAACTTCATTTAGATAGTGGATTTTCTGTTTATCTGGTTCTTGCACTGCCAACCTAAAGGTCAGAAAGCTCAACATTTAAGGCTTTCACCAGAGGAAAACCTATCTACTTAAGAACTTCATGCCTAGTGAATTTACGGATTAGGAGCCTAGTAAGAGAGGAGAACAAATGGCAAAGCAGGAATCACTAAATTGACTAAGTACTTTAAGTCCTAATTTATAAATATTATATCTTGTATTAATTATCTTTAGATACAGATAGTTTGGAGACCTTGTCTGCATATATATACTCCTTTATAGGTAAGTTTATGAACTTAAAATGAAGCTTTCTAGTCAGAGACTGCCATCTTTAATAACTCTGTGTTAGAGGGTTAGCTTTGAAGTCAGGATTTGGAGTCAAAAGTTGGGTTTAGACTTTGCCCCCACCCCCCACATAACTGTAAGTCTCTCTCTAAGTGCCCTTTAGGTCATTCTTTAAGATTATAAGAAATAGACAAGCTATCTCTCTGAACAAATGGTAGGAACTTCCATACTGGAAATTCTGCAAACTGATGGAACCACAGGTCTGGATTCCTTCTCTCTTTCCTTTGTCTATCCTCCCCCTAAAAAAAAGAAATCCTTCTGGGACATAGGTTCATAGATGTGGAACAAGAATAAACAATCAATCCATCAAAAGTATTCATTAAGTGCCTTACACTTATTGTAATAGGTACTGAAGCTGCAAAGACAAAAATGAAAGTATCTGCTTTCAAAAAAAACCCCTATATTCCATTAGGAGAGGAAATCTGACCACATATAAGGAAATACAAAATAAATTCAGACAACATGAAAAAGAAGATATTAAAAAGATAATTTCAGTAGCTGTGAAAGTTTTCATGTAGGTGATAGTATCTGAACTATATTTAGAAAGAAATTAGGAATTCTAGCAATTGCCTATGGGGAGGAGCAGCATGTTGGTTGGGGGCAAACTTCTATATCTTCTGGAAAGGGGAGTAAATAACAGCTGCCCTGCCTAACATGGGTTGTTAGGATTTTCATTTGTGTGAGAAAACTCTTTATAAACTTTAAAACATATGAATCTTATACTGTACTCCAGGCACATGACGAGTTAAATACATTTTAGAGGACTGCCCTAGGAACTCACCAGAAACTACATTGTTGACACTGGAAAATAAAATATAATACCAAATAATTGATTTATAAACAGAAGGGGTATAGGTCCTTTCAATATTAAGAGTCTATTCCAGTTAGAAGAATCTCATTACATCTGACCTAGACATGCTTTAACTCATCCCTTCAGGTCCTCAACAAAAAATTACATATTTTCAAGATAGAGATTCAGGGAACCACAAATTGTTTTTACAAATTGTTGAAATTTAATGAGTTGTGGTTTACTGAATAGTGTCCTTCTATGGTAAGAAAGGGTAGCTTTGTCAGGGTTTCCCTCCTTTTATTTCTGGAACTATTTTGCTTCTAAGGTGTATCTACAGTAGATCAATTTTACAGCATTGAGAAGGAGATTGGGGTGTTTTCTGCTGATTTTTTAGTCTTTGAGACCTAGCATATGATATTTTGCTTATTCTAATTCAAAAAGGTAAATGAACTAGGGAAATGGGAGATTTAACTCCTAGGCTGCTTTTCAGTCATTTACTAGCTCTGATTTTGGACAAGTCACTTAACATTTCTTTCTTAATATAAAGTAGGGAGTAGTTTCAAATGATCTTTAGATTTCTAACTCAAGGACTTAAAATACTATACAATAAATTGTATTAAAAATTCATGCTAAAGGAAGATTAATAAAGATGAAGGGTTTTGAGATTATTCCACATGAAGACTTGTTGAAGGAACTGAGTATGCTTAATTTGGAAGTGAGAAAACTTAGACAACATTTTAGAGTATATGAAGGGCTAACATGAGGAAGAAAGATTTGATATACCTTTCTTAGCCACAGATGGAAGAACTGGGGTGGAAGATACAAAAAGGGAGATATAAACTCTTTGAAGGAAAACCTTTCTAATATTTAGAGATATCCAAAAGTACAATGAGTTGTGACAGGATGCAATCCTCCTTCATTAGAGGTGTAAAGTGAATGCCAAATGATTGTGAATCAGGCATGGTGTAAAGGACATTATCATTCTGGTGCAGGCTGGATTGAGCTGACCTATAAGATCCTGTCCAATACTGAGATTTTGTGGTAGATAATAAATATTCCATCCTTTGGATTTTTTTTCTTAAACAAATTAGATCAAATGGGGTAGCTGATCATACAGGAAATTCATTTCTGAAAACTTGCCTAGCTTTTAAATTTTCACCAATAGATAGAAGAGAAGCTAATGTTGTATTAAGGTAAGTACCCAGAATGTAGGAGTCTGGGAAAGTAGGATGGGAAAGTGCCAGGAAAAACAGTATAGAGTCTGTCTCATGATTGACAATGGTCAGAGTCTTGACAATGGTCAGGGTCCTTTCTTCTATATAGAGTCCATTTCAGGGTGTCAGAATCTCCTGGAAAATCCTGTCTATTCAATAGTTCAGCTCAATGAAGGGAATTATCCAGCTAATTTAGGACAAATTGCCTCAGCTTCACTTCATTGAAGAGATTCAGATATTGTCAAAGATTTTACCAGTACTGTGATATCCAAAGCAGATTTTTTCTTACTATTTCTTTTCCCTCTTCTTTTCCCACTCTGTCAAATCTACTTTATCTTCATTTGACCTCCGATCATTGGCCCTATCTCCATTTTTCCAATGTATAATCCTTGCCCTAGTCATCTATTTCATTATTTTTCTCATATACCTTGAGTTTTTATTGCACTTATTGTGATGATTCCTAATTTGACTCTCCAATCTCCTCTTCCCTGCTCCCCCCAAAATTCATATCTCTTGGATTATTGGGTTAGGTTAGTTTTTTGGGGGTTTTTTATTGCAAGGCAAATGGGGTTAGGTGGCTAGGTAATTATTAAGTGTCTGAGACCGGATTTGAACCCAAGTACTCCTGACTCCAGGGCCAGTGCTTTATCTACTGCGCCACCCAGTTGCCCCATGGGGTAGGTTAGTTTTGAGGATTGTCCTATATAACACATCAAAAGATCCAGGAAGAAAAGCAAAGGGTTGCAATAGATGAACATGGGAAAAGAGGGATTAGGCCTGAAAAAAAAGGACAGTACTAAACCTGAGGTCAAATGATATGGAGAAATTCATGAAAATAAACATGCTAACTGGACTCTCTAAAAATTAGTAATTACTAATAAAACTATCAAATCTGAGCTTATTCTACTAGTCATCGATACACACTAGAAGTTATAAGGACTACCTCCTCAAGAATTTTTGCCTATATCTTTCCTTTATCCCAGCATAATAGCCAGCATGATGCTTATTTGTATACTTCTTTTATCTCCCCTGCTCCCAGTCATTCATTACCTGAGGGCAGCAGGTAGAATTCTGGTTCCTCAAACTTAGAAAAGTGCCTTGCATGTAATAAGTACTTGGCTGTTCAGTAGTTTTTCAATAGAGTCTGACTCTTCAGGACACTACTGGTGTTTTCTTGGGAAAGATACTGGTTTGCCATATCCTTCTCCAGCTCATTTTATAGATGAGAAGACTGAAGCAAACAGTGGTAAGTGACTTATTTAGGGTCACACAGCTAGAAAGTGACTGAGGGCAAATTTGAATTCAGGTCTTCCTAATTCTAGAAAGCATCTAAAGCTGGATTTAAACTTAGATCTTCCTAACTACAAGCTTGCCACTTTATCCACTATGACACTTAACTTTTCCAACTAGTTGCCCCAATAGGAACTTAATAACTATTAAATTAAAATGAACTAATGTGGAGCTGGTAGTGATCATGGAAAAAAAAGTTTTAATGCTCTTTTGGTGAGTAGTAGAATTGTATTGGTTGGGGATGGAATACCTACATTTGAGGTCAGAGAACCTGAGTTTAAATTCTAGCTTTGCTACTTATTAACTATGTGACCCTGGATAAACCACAAGTTCTCTGGTCTTTACTTTCTACAATTATAAAATCAAAGGGCTAGATTAAATCATTTTAAGATTCTTTCCATTTCTGACTTGTTCTATTCTTATCTATATCCCAATAACTTCAGCACACATCCTTTCTACTTCTGTTACTGCTGATTGTTTCTCCTTATCCCTAAATACTGGTATTCTCATGATTTCAGTACTCATATGAATTTTTTCTTTTCTCTTGTTCTCTCTACTTTATTGATTCCCATGATCTGCTAAAAAATTCATTTGACTGCTATAGTGCCATGTCTACAGTATGCATGTATGTCAAGATAAATAGACCAACAGTATTCCCCCTTTACCCCACACCCATGCTGGATTGAAATAGTACTAAATTTCCAACATTCCTGCCTTTTGTTCTACACTCTTTATTAAGCAACTTAGAAAATATTGCCAAGTTACTGATCATGTCTAAACTCCTATGAATAAAAAAGTTATATTGTTTAGGTACCAATTGACTCTTTGAAACTCTTTTTAAGTTTGAGTCTGAGGGTTTCTTGGCCCTTCATTAGTGTGGTCTTTCATTATAGTCTTGTAAAACTCAGAAGCCACTCTGCCTTCAGCTGGGGGGGTCATAGCCTAGGAGTTTGTTCAGTCAAGATGGTTCCCTTTTTGATCTGGTCTCCTCCTTCCCTAGTGGGTATTTAGTACTAAAGTTTTCTTAATTACCCTCCCAGTGAGGTTCTGATGCTCTTCCTCCCAAATCTGCTTTGCCTCAATCTCACACACTCCATAGTCACAACCCTCATAGCCTTTAAGAATCATGATGCCCTTTGCCCATGAAAAGGTCTACAATAAGCATCTTTTGGTGCCAAAATCATTCTTATCTTTCAAAATCTTGTTCAATACTTGTCCCTAGAAACTTTCCCTTATCACCTCACCTAAGAGTGATACCATCCTTGATGTGAACATTTTTCTGGGAATGTCTTGGACAGAAGGTATTTCTGTCTAAATCTTCCCTTCCATTGGGTTAATTTTAAGTCTTTGGAGAGCATGAGTGTCAGCTTTGTTCATATTTGTACATTTATATGTAATATGTTAATACATTGCCTTGTTTATAATATGTGCTATTCTTAATTGAATTCATTAACTTTTTACACAACATTCATTAACTATCTCCAAAGTATTATGTTGGGGGAGAGACAAATAGACATAATGGTGCTGCTATTGCATTTTAATAATTACCCCTTTGATGTCATTTGGAAAGAAAACTTTCCATGAAATACATGCCTTCACCAATGCAACTTGACATTTGCTTCTCAATTCATAGACTTAGAAATATGTCTGAGCATGCTGAGAAGTTAACATGACCTAGAGGACAGCTAAAAGAAACAGGGGGTAGAGGACAAGACTTGTAGTCAAGAAGAACTGGGTTCAAATCCAGCTTCAGAAACTTACCAGTTTTTTGATATTATATTGCCTCAGTTGCTCATCTGTAAAATGGGTACACATCGGAGAAGAAAATGGCAATCACTCCTGTATCTTTGCCAAGAAAACTCTACTCTATGGATGAGAGTTAAGTATGACAGAATGACAGCAATCAGTTTGTGTCAGAAAACCCCCAAACCTTGCTGAATCAGATCAGATTTTATTTGAGTGAGTGTCTCTCCCTCAAAGAGTTTGTAGTCTCGCTATAAGTCTTCCTAGAGAGTTCATATATGCCAAGTGATAGATCTGTAACTAGGTTGAAATAACTAGAGCTCTAATCAAAATTATTTAGTAATAAAATTCATTTGGAGAAATAAAAAAACCAAGAATATCAAGAGAATTAATGGAAAAAATGCAAAAGAAGGTGACCTAGCTGTACTAGATCTAAAAGCTAAACTATAAAGTGGCAATCATTAAAATTGTCTGGTACTGACTAAGAAATAGAAAAGTGGATCAGTGGAATAGATTAGGTAATAGAGCAACTAATAAATTACCATAGTAATTTACTGTTTGATAAACCCCAAAACTCCAGTTTCTGGGATAAGAACTTACTATTTTACAAAAGCTGTGGGAAAACAGGAAAGAATTATAGCAGAAACTAGGCATAGACCAACATCTTACACCCTATAACAAGGTAAGGTTGAAATAGGTACAGGATTTAGACATAAAGAATGATACCGTAGGCCAATTAGGAGAACAAGGAATAGTTTATCTGTCAGATCTATGTAAAGGGGAGGAGTTCATAACCAAACTACAGATAGAGAACATTATGAAATGCAAAATGAATAATTTTGATTACATTAAACAATTTTTGCACAAATAAAACCATTGCAATAAAGATTAAAAAGGAATGCAGACAGGGCAGCTAGGTGGTGCAGTAGATAGAGATCCTGCCCTGGAGTCAGGAGTACCTGGGTTCAAATCCGGCCTCAGACACTTAATAATTACCTAGCTGTGTGGCCTTGGGCAAGCCATTTGACCCCATTGCCTAGCAAAATAAACCCTTAAAAAAAAAGGAATGCAGAAATGGAGAATACCATCTGTATCCAGATAAAGAAGTGGAGTTTGAACAAAGTTCAAGTACTATTCCCTTTAATTTAGGAAAAAATTGATATGTTATTGTCTGCTCCTGCTATCTCTTATATTTTTTACTTTATGTTTCTTCCTTAAGGATATGATGTCTCTCTCATCACACTCAATTTGGATCAATGTATAACATGGAAACCATGTAAAGACTGACAAATTGCTTTCTGTGGCGGGGGATGGGGGAGGCAAGTAAGATGGGGAAAATTTATAAAACTCAAAATAAATAAAATCTTTAATAAAAAATAATAAATAATAAACTTTTTAAAAAAGGAATGCAGAAAACTGGAAAACAGTTTTTCATTCTCTAATTGATAAATGATCAAAGAAGAGTTTTCAGATGAAGAAAAGAAAACTATATATATATAATATATATATAATATATATATAATATATATATATATATATAAATCATATGAAAAAATGCTCCAAATCATTATTGACTTAAATGCAAATTCAAACAACTCTGAGGTACCACCTCATATCTATCAGATGGGATAAAATGACAAAAATAAGGGAAATGATTGATGTTGGAGGGGATACGAGAAAACTGTTAACACTGTACATTGATAGTGTGGTTGTAATTTGAACCAACCATTCTGGAGAGCAATTTGGAGCTATGTGCAGGTCCATATCCCAAAATAGATCAAAAGAAAGGGAAAAAGATTTACATGAATAAAAACATTTATAATAACAATTGTAGTTTAGTTCCACTTGATCAGATGTCTTCTTCCAAGATCTAAAAATTGAGGGGATGCCCATCAATTGGGGAATGGCTGAACTAGTTATGTTATATGAATGTGATGAAGTACTATTGTTTTGTAAAAAATCATGAGTGGATGAACTTTAGAAAAGCCTGGAAAGACTTGCATGAACTGCTGTTAAGTGAAGTCAGCAGAACTAGAAGAACATTGTACATTAACAGCAATACTGTGAGATGATCAGCTATGATGGACACATCTCTCAGCAGTCCAGAAATCAAGGGCAATCCTGAGAGACCTGTAATGGAAAATACCATTCATATCTAGAGGGCGAAAACTATGAAATTTGTATGCAGAGCAAAGCATACTATGTTTAATTTTAAAAACTTGTTTTATGTTTTTACTTTCTTTCTCATTGTTTTCTTCCTTAGTTCTAATTCTTCTTTCACATGATTAAAATGGAAGTATCTTAAAGATGATTGTATATGTACAATCTGTATCAGATTGTTTACTACTATTGGAAGAGGGGAGGGAAGAAAGGGTGGTAGAAAAATGTGGAAGTTAAAGTTTCCAAGAGAAGAATATTGAAATCTATCTATGCATGTATGAAAAGATAAAAACTAAATAAATGAAAAATAATATCAATATCATAAAGAATAAGCCTCTTGTCTACCTGATTAGGAGAGCTCTGATCCTTTCTTACTCTACTTTGTGGACCACATCGCTACATTCTGGGAGATATCAAATGGGAAGACCCTGATCAAATGGAACTAAACTACAAGTACCTCCTGAGTGAATTGACCAGAGAAACAAAAAAAAAATCTATTTAAATCTCTGTGAAAGCTAAGAGCTGACAGAAATGAAATGTTGAGGGAAACCTATTATTTCTAACATATTTTGACTTCTACCCTAACCACTTCCCCTTAAGCACAATAAAAAAGATTCCCATGGGGCATATAGTCAGTCACTAGAACTGATGTCACTATATCATTATTTTAATCCTTAACATTTGTATACTCTACCAGCATGAGAAACAAGCATCTGCTATTTATTGCTGACTAGAAGTTGTCTCAGTAATCCATTATACTCTTCAGCTATCCTGATGGAAACAGGATGTATTAGCACATATAAGAAATCCACAAAAGCAATATTTAAAAAAAAAAGTGAAAACATGCAGAACAAGGGGTATGATAACAAAGCCTAGGAAAATATAAGACCAGAAGAATCTGTATTTTTTGTTAATTGATTGATTTTTGTGTTGAGTAGGCAGAATACATAAGTATAAATGTACATCCTGTCATCTATATCTATCAGTTTCTCTCTCTCTCTCTCTCTCTCTCTCTCTCTCTCTCTCTCTCTCTCTGTCAATCTGTCTATATTATTTAGTTGTTTAGTCAGGTTCAACTCTTCATGACCCCATTAACCAACATTCTGTGAGGTTTTCTTGACAAAGATACTTAAGTTGTTTGCCAGTTCCTTCTCTAGTTTTAGACAGGGGTTAAATGACTTGTCCAGGGTCACAAAGCTGATGAATGATTATGGTCAAATTTGAATTTTAGTCTTTCTGATTACAGGACCAGCACTCTATCCATGGCTCCCATTTGCATCATTTATATGACCTAAATCATTTGTTTAATTTAAGGCAGCTAGATGCCAAAGTGAGTTTTTGATTTAGAATCAGGAAGATCTGTGTTTAAATCCCACCTCAGACACTAGTTGGGTGACCCCCCCCAGACAAATCACTTCCCATCTATTTCCTCATTCTTAAAAGGAACAATAAAAGCATCTATTTTGTATCAAACCAGATGTTTGTAAAACACTTTACTACCTCAAAATGCTATATTAATGCCAGCTGTTAATAGTATTACTTGCAATTGATGAAGCTAACATATTTAGAGAGAAATCAACAACCTTCCATTTAATCAACAAAAAATGTGCTTAGAATTCAGTAAGACTCACTCATAAGTACATTATATTTTTCTCATCACCAAGAACTGATTTTGTAATTATGAACATTTTGAATCACAATAGCAAATGGGGTTTATTTTGGGGGTTTCATTTTGGATATGGGGACATGTCTTGCAAGAAGCTAGCAATGTGGATCTTAAAATCAGAGAAAAATTTAGAGCTCAAAAAATAGTTTTCAGGTTCATCTGGTCAGAGATGAAAATCAAACACATGGGAACTCACATGTCAAAGTTATTGAATATAAAGGGAAAGAATAGGTCTCAGACCAGAGACTTGGTGGACATCCATATGAAGAAGGTAAAAAGTGAATGAATATCAAGCAAAGGAGATTAAAAAATATTCTAGAGAAGGTAAAAATTACAAACATATTTAAAATGAGAATGAGATCTAGGTCAAAGGTGAGTTAATATTTTTCTTCAGTGTTAGTCTGTTTTTCTCAATTCATTTCTTTGATCCATGTTTATTTAAAGTAATTCTCCCTTTGTCATTGCAAGTTATTACCACATACAGGTACAATATAGCAAAGTATTGTATTCTATTGCTTTTTTGAACGTTCAATACAACAATTTATTAATCATCTACAGTGTGCCAAGCATTGTGCTAGATACTCTGGAGACAAAAGCAAAAACTAACTAGTCTTTGACCTCAAAAAACCTATATTCTACAGGGTAGAGAAAGCAACATGTCCAATAATAAGGGAACCAATAGAGAAAAACCTTAGGTTTAACTCACTCAGAAATACATGATTAAATCTCTAGAATTTCAATTAAAAAAATTTTTTTGCAAGGCAATGGGGTTAAATGAATTGGCCAAGGACACACAGCTAGGTAATTAGTAAGTATCTGAGGCCGAATTTGGACTCAGGACCTCTTGACTCCAGGGCCAGTGGTCTATTCACTGCATCACCTAGCTGCACCCCCCTAGAATTTCAATTTTTAGCCAAAAATTATGTATTGAAGGCAGTATGGAGGAAGCCTGTTACCTTACCAAGAAAAATTTATCTAAATCATGCAAGACTATTTTTATTCAAGGGAAATTATAGGAAAAATAATATATGATTCTCTGAGAAAACAAAGGAAATGATTTTGAATTCTTAAATATGATCTGGAAGATTGAATTCAATTATCATTGGAAAAGAATGGAACTTAAGTAAAAGGGAGGAAAATGTTATTTCTTTAGGAAACATCAGTGACTAATATTGCATTTGTCATGTAAACTCATATAAAAAAAGAAACATCAGAAATAAATACTGATAGAAAGAAAGGATGAGGGTAATATCAATTTTCAAGGTTAATAAAAATATAGCTCATCTTATTTGAAGGCAATTAATAGAACAAAGAGAGACTCGGGGTGAATGAACTTCAGGTGGTAGGGGCAGCTAGGTGGTTCAATGGATAGAGTACCAGCCCTGGAGCCAGGAAAACCTGAGTTCAAAATAGACCTCAGACACTTAATTTACCTAATTGTGTGATCTTGGGCAAATCACTTAACCCATTGCCTGCAAAAACTTTAAAAAAAAAAGGAGTGGTTGATCAGAAGAGAGAAAGAGTTTGATTTGAAACCATGTTGTATTCATGAATTAACATTTCAGGGTAAGAATTCAGGAAGAAACTGTGGAACACATGGCCTAGGGAAAGTCACCTATTACTGACTTGGAAAAGAAAACCACTGAATGTTGGAGGACTCTGGAAGAGCAGGGAAAGGTTTTTTTGGGCGGGGGCAGGCAAGAACAAAGCAAAAAGAAGGAAAGAATAAGAATAGTTTTTAAAACTAACCAACTTGAGGGAAGAGGAAAAAAAAGTGAGAAGAAAAAGGAAGAAGAATAAGAAAACAGGAGAGAAAAATAAATTACTAAAACAAAAATATAAATAAAGCATATTGAATAGAAAACAAATTAAGAGAATTTTACGAAAAGCAATCCTGGACAGAACGTGTTGTGTTGCAACTCACTTTGTCAGATCTTAGAGCTACAAATTACCTAAGGGTGATCATGAACAGTTAAAATAGGACTATGGAAACTAGTTTAAAGAAGAATGTTGAATGTAAACATCAGAAGAGTCCACCTGACTTTGATATGAACTGAACCTATACTTGGAACTGGTCTGAAGGATTGATTTCCCTATTGCTGCACCTGGACCCTGAGACAGCTGTTCTGACCATATCACCCCTCCCCCATTCAAGTATCCCTGGTCTTTCCTATGGACTTTAAGTTGTTATACTTTATGTAATAGCTTCTCATGGCTGTACCTCCCTTGAGACTCCCTCACTGTTGAAATTTTTCCCTACCCCCTCTGCCATTAACCCTGGTACTGTGTGATGACACACAATTGCAATTCTCTTGCCTCTATTAAAGATCCTGGTATTTGTTATTGGTGGTCTTTATTTTAGGCTGACAGATGATTTGGCAGAAAACTGAGAAGTTAAAAAATATATCACAGCATAAAAATTCAAATTCATGAAATAGGAATTAAAGTTCATAGGTAAACCTAAATAAAAAAAAGAAGTAACCCAAAAATGAAATGCAAAAGAAATACTTCTAGTTCAAGTAGATTTTCAAATGAATTCTAACTAAATTTAAAGAATTGTTAATTCTTTTGTTAGCTTATCCTCAGTAATAGCACAATTTATCATTTTCCTTTTAGGAGGCAGTATTGAATACTGGATAGAATATTGAACTCTTAGCCCTAAAAGCCTAAATATAAATCTTTTGGACACTTATTAAGTGACCATAAGTGACTTCGCCTCTTTAGCACAGTTTCTAATATGCAACATGGAGATAATATCTGTAGCATCTATCTCTTAAACTCCTAAGACTCAAATGAAATAATGTATTTAAAACACTTTACAAATTTAAAACAGCATTCAAGAAAATTCAATTCAATAAATAATTTGTTAAGTGCCTTTTATGAACCAGTCTTTGTGCTAAATGTTGGGTATAAAAATAAGACAGCTCTTCTGCCCTCAAGGAATTTATAATCTAATGGAGTGAGTACACACACACACAAAATGAAACTGGAAAAATGTATGGGTGAGCATAGGGTTCTAGGAGGGGAAGAGAGGGTCAATAGAAGTCAAGCATAACTGCTGAGGATGAAAAATGTAGTGAGCTAGAAAGTCCAAATATTCCCATCTATAAAGGAAAGCTTTGAGAGGCATTTGGTGCTCCAGCCCTCCAATCAGAGGGTGGAATAGTTTGAAGGAGTTGGGAGGGAGTTGGATATCCAAGGCTGAATTAGTATCATGTTTGTGATTACTACCATCATACTATTACTGCTATTGTAGTAGCTCTAAATTGCTTTTTAAATTCCTGATATCCACATCAGTAAGGATTGGAACAGGTAAAGAGAATACTATTATTATTGAATATTGATTTAATTCCCCCCCCAAATTAAGATGCAATAATAATACATATAAAACTTATGAAAAATTGTTTCATTTAAATCAAGTTGGATTTATAACAGGAGTGCAAAAATTAGGATGCTTAGCTATACATACAATAAAATAGCAAATAACAATATATTGTATGAATAGATGTAGAAATGTCTTCAAAAAAAGACAATATATTTTGTATATAAAGCATAAGCCTTTAAGGGTACTAAATTATTGTAATCAAAACATATAACTAAAAGTAAAAAATTGGCATTTTATATGATGGAAAAACATTGGAAATTTTTCCAGTAGGTTCAGGTATACAGTATACCATCTTTTCCCACTTTCATTTGAAATATTTCCTGAAATTCTGTCTTTAGCAGTAAGACAAGAGAAAGAAATTAGAGGAAGGAAAATCAGGAAAATTATCATAGATGATTTGTTGCTTTATAAATTGAAGGGAATGTCTTTTACAGTCATAACTGGTAAAAAATCTATACTCAGCAAATTTAGGAAATTTTTGAATGGGACATATATATAATTTTAGATAGAAATTTAAAATATATTTTAAAAATTAACACAATTACAATAAGAAGCTCTAAATTAGAAAGAAGTTTGTCTCAATCAGCTGCAATCATCTAAACAATTAAAATTTGGGGGAATCACAAGAAATATGTAAAACTAATATCCTTGTCTTAATAAGAAAAGATTATGAACAAATAAATTTCAAAAGAATTATAAACTAGTAATAATTATACTAAATTGCTTCAACTTATTAATAATAAGAGAAAAGAACTAAAATAATGCTAATATTTCAATCTCATATAGATCAAACTGAGATAGAATTATTATTATTTTTAAATGTATGCCTGTGATTTCACTGGTATAGGTAAGTCCTTTTTTGAAAACTTGCTTTATGAAAGCATATTGTCACTTTCTTTTCAAATTTTAGAAAACTGCTTAGGGCACTGAGAAATGGATGGATTTGGCCAAAATTAGACCACCATATTATCTGAAAAGTGTCTTGGAGCTAGAGATCTTCTAGATGATGAGCAAAATTCTATCTACTACATTACACTAGCTCTCCTAAAGTAGAAAAAGAAGGTATAATTCAGTGGCTCTAGGAAGCTGATTATCTTTTTTTTCAATGAGATTTATTTATCTATTTTGAATTTTACAATTTTTCCCCTAATATTGCTTCCCTCCCCCCACCACCCACAGAAGGCAGTCTGTTAGTCTTTACATTGTTCCATGGTAGACATTGATCTAAGTTGAATGTGATGAAAGAGAAATCATATCCTTAAGGAAAAAAAATAAAGTATAAGAGATAGTAAAATTACATAATAAGATAACTTTTTAAAAAAATTTATAGACAATAGTCTTTGGTCTTTATTCAAACTCCACCATTCTTTCTCTGGATCCAGATAGTATTCTCCATTACAGATACCCCAAAATTGTGCCTGATTGTTGCACTAATGGAATGAGCAAGTGCATTAAAGTTGATCATCACCCCCATGTTGCTGTTAGGGTGTACAATGTCGTTCTGGTTCTGCTCATCTCATTCAGCATCAGTTCATGTAAATCCTTCCAGGGGAAGATGACTATCTTAATATATTGTTGATAGAGTTATAATTGACCCAAGTATTTTGGAAACCAGTCTGGAATTATGTAAGAAAAATAACTGAACCATTCAAATCTAGTGACCCCACCGATCCATTGAATCCCCTGAGCAAAATCCCAATTTTTCCCCTTCTTTTTCTTGATCCCTATTACCATAGGGATATTACCATGTTACTTACACAAAGGAAGCACTTAATAAATATGGTTGTTTCATGAAATGATTGACCAGTGACAGAAATAAAGTTATCACACATATTGTACCAAAATAAACACAGTTGTATTTTATTATTAACAAAAACTAGAAACAATGTGCCTATTGTTTGGATAATGTCTGAACAACTTAGGGCATATGGATGTGAAGGAATATCATTGTGCCAAAAGGAACAATGAAGATGGAGAATTAATCTAGAGACAGATAAATGGTGTTATTTGAACTGATGCAGAATGAAGAAAAAATTAGGAAGACAATATAAAGAAAGACTAATGTAAAAACAAAAAAGTAATAAACCAACACTAAAAATAAAATATTCAGGATCAAATATAGTGACTAATCCTGATTCCATATGACTGAGACTAAAATGAACTTCTTTCCTCTCAATTAAGAAGTGATAAAGTACATATGTAGAATATTAAGTGGCTAATCACAACTACCAAAGCAGATTTTTTGGGTAAATAGGGTTTTTGTTATTGTTATATCTTGTGATAGAAGGGTTTTATTGTTCTTCCCCTACCACAATCCCATTGTTCAGGTATTGAGCAACAAAATAATTGTCTCTGCCCTAGCCTGAAAGGATTAAGTCAATATCAATGCAACTTTCTTTACCTTATCTCTGCTCTTGGAGCTACTTGCCCCCACATACATCTCCCTACCTTCTCCTTAAAGGCTCATTCACTTCTCATCTGAGTTGGGAGTGCAGCCCTTTCTTGGGGAATGTAATTCCCCCATATTAACCTAACATTCCCCTATATCTTTCTTTAGTGTTTATCTCCTGATGACTCATCTTCCTTTTGGGGGACAGCCCACTCTTAGGGGAATGTGATTCCCCCAATAACTTCTTGGGTTACTGTAATTTTCCTTATTATGTATCCTCTCATGATGTATATGTTATTAATGTTACTTCATTATCTTTCCTTACTGCTCAAACTTTCATGGTGACTTTGATTGTTTAGCTTGTTTAGTTGCTTAGGGATCAGTGATTTCCTGCCTCTAGTCTTTCTTTCCCCTTAGTTTCTGCTGATCACAACAATACTTAAATAAACCTATTTTGTCCATAAAATTTCTTTTGCATCACAATTGTTCTTTTACTTGAATTCTTTCACATTCTGCCCCAACTTTTAGTCAACTATATTTTCTCCCAGTAACACCCCTACTTAATCGATCAGAGAAACTGAGGTTCAGAATGTTTACGTAAGGCAGGGAAGATCATATGGGCATGATCTCATTTTCAGCTAGCTCCATCAACTCTACTAATAGGTAATAAAATGTATCACTTCTGTAGGATTAAAATGAAAGTCTCTACCAACATGTTCCTCATAGTCAATTAAAACTGCAAGGAAAGCAGGCTTTCTAGTTGGTGTGGAAAATCAGCCATCTTAAAAACAAAGGCATGGAGAGGCCTTACTAAGTGATGCACATTTGTTAATTAAAAACATGATGAAAACTCATTCCAATGTAATTTAAAAAGCAGTCAATGCAAAAAATAAAAAAAAATGCTGACCATCTGCTCAAATGCTGAGAATGGCATTGAGATTTACTCCCCATCCCTTAAACCTTCCACTATGGATGGCTAAGGAAACTGTCAGCTGAATGTACAGTGGAAAACTTCCCAGACAAAACAAAGAAGCAATTCCATTCCTAGCAAGAGGCTGTGTCCCAGAATTGAGGGTGCAAAAACCTATTCAAATAGTCCATTTCCTTGGTGCCTCCAGGCTAGGCCTATTCAAATGTTCCTTAACTCTGATGCACACTGCCTTTCATCAATTGTGTTTGCTTTCTTTCTTTTTTTTCCCCCCCTCAGACATTTATTGAGCAATGGCCTCACATTGATTGATATTTTGAGGACTAAGAGAAATGCAAGGTGGCAGAGGGCAGTAATTGGAAGTTGCAAATTAAATGTCTAACGACCCTATTAGAAAGCTGGATCACCTTCAGTAAAACATAGCAAATCATTGAACTTGATGTGTCACTGAGTGATGAAAGGCAGTGTTCGGGTATAAAATTTGTCCCTGTGCAAAATTCCAAGGATTATTAGCCTGCAAGGTAAGAATTTAGCTTTAGGTTTGGGGAGGTGTAGACTTGTCTTTCATCATCTAATGCTTATTGAATTCACTTTCCCATCATACCTGGCATAGTACAATACAGTCTCCTGAATAATTAATCAAAGAACTGCCCCACTAATAAACATTTTCCCTGGGAATTGGTCTTATGGTCCTATGTTCCTTCAGTATAACAGAACTGGCAATAAAAAAAAGTCTAGAACTGAAAAAGTCTTTTGAGGTCATGGTGAAGTGGGGAAAATGTTGAATTAAAGTCAGAGAATCTGGGCTCCAGTTTTGGCTTTGACAATAGTTGTGATGTGTGGGAAATGAATGAATGAATGAATGAAGTGCTAGCAATACAAGTGCAAAAGCAAAGACTTCCCTGTCCTCAAGGAGATTATAGTCTAATATAGGAAAATGACATTTATCAGGAATGGTGACCAGGGAGCAATGTTTTAGAGATGGAGAGTCTGGCTCTTAGGGGGAAGACTGACAAAGACTTTGCAGTAAACCCTCTTTAGTTCAGAGGGCTCAGGAGTTGGTGCAAATGTCAAGAAAGTAGTTAGGATAAAAATTGAAGCATGGAATAAAAAGTGAATGTGAGGTACTTGCTAAGTAGGATAGGAAAATTCTAGGATCAAAAGGCTTTCAACTTCCCTAGCTCCCCATTCCCTACCCCAGTACTCCAGAAAAGTAATGGCAGCTAAATGGCACAGGAGATAAAATGTAGGGTTTATAGTCAGTAATACTTCTCTTCGAAAGTTCAAATTTGGGGGGCGGTTAGGTGGTGCAGTGGATAAAACACCAGCCCTAGAGTCAGGAGTACCTGGGTTCAAATCCTGTCTCAGACACTGAATAATTACCTAGCTGTGTGGGCTTGGGCTTGCCACTGAACCCCATTTGCTGTGCAAAAAAACATTAAAAAAAGTTCAAATTTGGCTCCAGACACTTATTATCTGTGTGCCCCTGGGCAAGTTGCTTAATTCTGCCTCAATTTCCTCATCTGTAAAATGTGTTGGAGAAAGAAATGGTAAACTACTGCAGTATCTTTGCCAAGAAAACCCCAAATGGGGACAAAAAGAGTTGGACTTGATGAAAAAAATAATTGAACAAGCCAGAATAGTAAGAATGCATAGAAGTCACAATTCTATCCTGAGGTTCAGTGTCCACATTTATAAAATAAAGAGAAAGGACTAAATAATTTCTAAAATTCTTTCTAGCTCTAAATCTATGATACTTGGATTTCTCATGTCATAGATAAGGAAATGGATGGCTAGAGAAAGGAAGTAGGTGACTTGACCAAGGCCACACAAAGGAGTAACTTCCAGGGCAAGAATTTGAATCCAAGACCTTTGATTCCAAATTTAGTCTTTTTTTTTTTTCACTTTGGAGTTTGAAATGAATGAGTAGTCTGACACTTGCTTAATGTGAAGTTTTTTAATTTAGAAAAATTTAGATATTTTAAAAAATGTTCCTTTTATGTTGATACTTGAGAGAAATAATACTGAATTGATGATAGAGTGCCCAACTTAGAATCAAGAAAACTGGCATTCAAGTTCAACCTCTTGTACTAGATTTCTAACCCTGGGCAAGTCACTTAACATTTCTAAGCCTCAAAAGATGACTCACTCAATGAACTATCTACTCTTGGACAGACAGGATAATGTCATCTTCAGGTTTACTGTCAGTTGTTGCCTAGAATGGAAAACTTTGGATAATTGTTCTATTGACACATACACTTCGATGTCTTAGCATTAGCTTTCCTCTCCTAGTGATAAAGGGCAGCTAAATGACACAGGGGATACAGTTCCAGGGCTGGCATTAGAAGGATCTAATTTCAAGTCTGGCCTCAGATACTTCCTACTATGAGACCCTGGGCAAGTCACTTAACCATGTTTGCTTCAATTTTCTCATTTTATAAATGATTTTATAGTTGATTTTATAAATCAGTCCCAAATGAGTCAGAAAGAGTCAGACATTTCAGATACATTTATCAATAAAACCTAGACTGAAATCTCTGAAAGTTGAATATTTCAGAACCCAGAATTTAATTGACACTTAAAAAATGTTTACGAGTGAATGATATTAGATCAAAAGAAAGAATGACAGCAAAAGGAAGTTGATTAGAAGGCTGAGGAGAATGATCCAATTAAAACAAAAGATAAAATAATAATGAACTAGTAATGGTAATAAATTGAAAAAGAGCAGAGGAATAAGTGGGTGGAAGGAGAGCTAAATGTTTCACAGAAATGAAAAAAGGAATAAAAAAATCATTTACTAAGTTTAAAATATGGGGGCAGCTAGGTGGTGCAGTGGATAGAGCACAGGCCCTTGAGTCAGGAGTACCTGAGTTCAAATCCAGCCTCAGACACTTAATAATTACCTAACTGTGTGGCCTTGGGCAAGCCACTTAACCCCATTGACTTGCAAAAAAAAAAAGTAAAAAGTATGAGGAACTGTGGTAAGAGCTATAAAATATTTCATTTGATACATCAGATTTGGATTATTTACAAAATTATATCTTTATGTGACATAGTAACTATACAAAGATTAACAGTAGCTAAATGTTGTTATTCAGTCATTTTTCATTGAGGTCAACTCTTTGTGACCCATTTGGGGTTTTCTTGACTAAGACTCTGGAACTATTTCCTTGTGTTTTCTGTTAAGTAAATCATAGCAGGGTGCTGAAATGGGTAATCAGGAAGTCCTAAGTGTGACCCTGTAACCTAGATAAATTACTAAATTTCTTTCTGCCATAATTTCTTCATCTGTTAAATGGAAATAATAATATCTCCTACCTTCCAAGGTTGTCATGAGGATAATATGAATTAATATTTCTAAAGTTCTTTGTAAACCTTAAAATGAGATGAAATCCTAGAAATTCTATCTGCTAATGCTAACTTTCAAAGGGTATCTCTCCTCTAAAAGACTCTATTATGTTTTAATAACTACTAAAGAACTGAGGTTTTATTCATGCCCCAATAAGGTTCATTCTTACTGATATTTTACCTTAAACTTTAATTATCACCAGTTATGAACTTTCTACTATTTCTTTGGGATGAAAGACTCAACAGCCAAAAGAGGAATTTTAATTTAATTTTGAAAAAAGAGAGGGCTACAGATTGGGAAACATCATGGGATGATGTGGAATTGGAAGGGAACTTTACAACCACCCAGTCCAAACTCCTCATTTTCCGAATGAGTAAACTGAGGTCCAGAGAATCAAAGTTGCATGTTATTAATTATATAATTAGTGGCATGTTCTAAATTCTAAAACCAAACTGGCAAAAACAGTCCTTCTAATATAGGGGTTCTTAAATTTTTATGTGACTTTGACTCCTTTGACATTTTGATGAACACCTTCTAAGGGACTATGGAAACCAAAGACCAGTAAGAAATTATTTCAGTTCTCTTAAAACTGATTATATTTGGTTTGATTCACACTCAAATAATATCAATCCTGAATTAATATCATCTTGTAAAAGTATGAAATAAAATGTTTACCTATATATCTTCACCAATTTCAGTTTTACAAATGGTCTAACCCAATTTTTTAAGGAAAAATATGTATAAATAGGGAAATGCATAAACATATATAGATGGGTTCTTCTTGCCTCTGAAGCATTAATTGTATGATCATGAAGTTCACATAGCTTCTCAGTGCACTTAGACAATTTTCGAGGACTGTATGTCACAAAGGGTTATAATTCTGCATCAGTGGAGGGAGTTCTCATAATGCAACCTCACCACATCAATGAAATCAGAGTCTGAGATAGGGCAATAAAAGAAAATATTGAATAGGTAGAGTAGGTTTTAAATTAAACAATTCACTTCTGTGATGTTTCAACAGTTTTCATTGACATATTTCTTGACATTTTTAGTAGACAGTTCACAGAAAGTTTGCTTTCTGACATGCTCCTGCATATAAAGTCCTATTCCCCTGTCTTCCAGTCTCAGTCTAGTGCACACACCCTTCTCCTGGGTATTCTTCAAAAGTGGGAAGCCTAGGTGAAATGCCACGACTGTGGCACCCCATAGAGGAAATAGTATGGATTAGGGCAGAGGAGAATGAAAGAAGTGAGCAAGGAGAGGGGAACAAAGAAAACTTAGAGAGGCAGTCTCTACCAGCCTTCTACCAGTCTTTAAAAAAATTAAACTGATAACCATGTTCAATGCAATAACCAATATGATTCCAAAGGACTGAAGGTAAAGCAGTCTACCAATACCAGAAAGAGAGTTGATGTAGAATGAAATACTTTTGGATATGTACAAAATAGGTATTTATTTGCTTTACTATGCCTATTTTTTATCCAGATTTAGTTTTTTAATGTCTATACTCACTTAGGAAAGAGAGAGATATGGGAGGTAACAAAATAATTGCTAGCAAAATTTTTAAAAAAAGGAATTTAATCTTTAAAAGAAAAAATCAATGGACACATTACCCCTGTAGATTGCAAAACTGAAATTATTTTTGATACTTAACATTCTTCTAATCAATGAAGAAAGAAGTCATTCTTACAAATATAACAAAAAAGAGCTCATGATCCAAAGAAAGAGCACTGGATTTGGAGTTTGAAGACATGGGATCAAATTCTGGCTCTATTATTTACAGTTTGGGTGCTCTTGGGTAAATCATTTTGCTTCCATACCTCAGGTTCCCTAACTGAAAATGTTGAAAAAATGGTGGAGAGTCTCCAGTGGTTCTTCTGGCTCTACGTTTTGACCATGGTAGTAAAGAAAGGTGAAGCTAAAGTTTAAATTGAAGAGATTCCTGTTCTGGGTACCATGACAAACAACTGCAAGAGGGAGACTTTCCAACAACTGCAGGCTGCAATAATAGAGTAGTAGAACATATAAGAAATTGAACTTTAGGGCTTATATTTGTTCCAATGTAATTTATAATGAGAAAAGAGAAAGTAACATTCATGCACTTATTTATCCAAAAAGTCATCAATTAACTTTGTTTCCCCAAATCATCTTCACTGTCTTCTCAATCTTCCTAAAAAAGCCTTGGGGAATTCCATGTTCTCAATGCAGCAGGTGTTCCTTCAGTATCTGATTTATTACAGTAAAAATGAAAGAAGGGTTAAGAAAGACTGTGATGTTATATGGTATTTATGAAAAATCTATTAAATAAAATGCAGTATGACTGGTTATTACTTTATCTTATTTATTTATTTTATGAATATTGTAGATAACTTTATGTATAATAATGTATAGAAGTATTATTGATAATTTATTAGTGATAAAATATGATACATTTTGTATTTAAAGTGTCTATAAAATTCTTGTCAGGAACATATATGACTAATTATTGGAGTATTTTTCTTGGGGAAATATATAATTGAATTTATATATTTTTGACTTGTGGCTCCCTTTCTAAAGTAGAAATTATTAAAACAGCTGACCCAATCAGATCATAAGAGTATGATGGTTTGAACTTCATATCTCTCACTCCACTTATAGAATGTTCTGTAAACAGTTGTTGCTTAATGTTTGTAAAATTTAAAAGTATATTTCCCCATCTCTTCTCATATCCCTTTCCTATTTAGGCAAGTATGTGGTACAGTTGGTAGAGATCTGGACCTGGAGTTAGGAAAATCTTAGTAAGCTTTGTGATCCAGAGCAAGTAAGTCAACCTTTATTTGATTTGGTTTCCTCATTTATAAACTGAGGATAATAAAAAGGCCTACCTCTCAGGGTTATGGTGAAGATAAAATGAGATAATATTTGTGAAGTGTTTTATAAACATTAAAATGCTTGTTGTTGTTTCAGTCATTTCTACTTCTTCATTACCTCTTTTGGGGTTTTCTTGGTAAAGATACTAGAGTACTTTGCTATTTCCTTCCCTAGTTCATTTTACAGATGAAGAAACAGAGGCAAAAAGGGTTAAGGGACTTGCCCAGGGTCACAGTGGTAGTAAGGGTTTGAGTCTGGATTTGAACTCAGGTCTTCCTGATTCCAGGCCTTGAACTCTATAGATTATGTCACCTAGATGCTATTAAAGTATTTTATAAACATTATTATTAATTTAATACTATCAATTAGTATAGAAGGCAAAATGGAATTCTGATGTGTATATAACATATGCATAATATATATGATATGTATTGTATATGTATATACATATAGATACACAAATAAACACATTTTCATATATATAATCACACACAATGTGGGGGGGGACAAAGTAAGTTGAACTAGTCTTAAATTCCTCAAATGTATAACATTTGGAGTCTTTGTGTTCACAGGTTTTAAATGTCTGTCATTGAAACCAGTTAGAAATCAAGCAGTTTGAAGACATAAATAGAATTTAGACTGAATCAATACTAAAACCTCCAAGAAATCGATGGATTATGCCACACCATATGTAACAAGTGAAAGGTATCTTCCTGTTCAAAATGAGCAGACTAGGGCTGTGACAGATACTCCATCACCAGTCACATTGGGAACTATTTGAAAGAGGAGGAAAGGAATGAAAAAAAAAATAATCACAAGTGAATTGGCACTTTGTTCTCCAAATATAGAGTGCCCTGTTCCACTCAGAAAACCAGCTGCTACTCAAATTTTAAGTGTAGAAGTAGGAGAAAAGTTCTATAATTCCATAACTTATTGCAACTCAGCCAGTATTCCAAACTCATTGCAGAGATTCTCTGAAATCAAAGCCTGAGGCAATGAGAAATCTCATATCATTCATCTTATAAATAGTAATTGTAGTTGAAGCAAGGTAGGACCACTATGTTCATCAGAGACTTCAGTGAGTGGTTTTCTTTTCTTTTCATTTTCATTCTGTCTTTTACTTTATTTTGGACATTTTCTTTTGGTCTTCTTTTATTTCTGTTCTCTTTCCATTTAAAATGAATTGCTTCTTTGGAAGGGTTTTTAGTCTACCCAATAACATTTCTAACCACAAAATGATACCAAATAGGCAAAAAAGGAATGACAATAATCTCCATTTTCATCACTATGGATGAGAAGGGTAATTTTGGTCTATTAACACATTTTATTCATAAGCAATAAAGAATGTGGTTTGGGTTTTGTTTTTTAATTGTGGAAACCAAATATAATGCTGATTTCCAAAAATCACTCTTTTCTACCAAAAAAAAAAAAGAAAGAGAATTGAATGAGATGGTTGCATGGAATACGGGAGGATGAATATTGAACTTGAAAGCAGGGTACCCAAATTCAAATATGAACTCTTTCTATTTATGTATTTATTTAATCTTATTTATTTAATAATTGAAAATATTTGTCATCTGTGGGACTTTTGACAGGTCATCTAACTTTTCTAGGCCTCAGTTTTCTTATCTGTCAAAAGAAGTTTTGGATTAGATGCTCTCTAAGATTTCTTTTAACCTTAAATCTATTATCCATGATAATGTATGGTATAGTAGAATAAATAGAGTGGAACACAAGAGATCCAGGTTTCAGTCAGGGAACTAGCATTAAATGGCTGTGTGACCTTGGAGAAGTCCCTTCTCTAAAAATCTCTACCTGAATAGATTTTAGAGAAAGCAAGAAAGACTTGTATGAATTGTAGGGAGCTTTGAGTAGAATCAAGACAGCACTATTTAAAATAAAAATATTATACAATTAAGACTATAAAATATATAAACTTTTGAATTTAATCAAGAAATGATTTATCATGATTCAGAAGATGAAGGAGGAAGAATGTTACCTATTTCCTGACGTTGATGTGTAGGATTCAAAAGGCAAGAATACGAACTTTTTCTTGGACATGACCAGCATTAGAATCTGTTTTGTGTGACTTATGCACTTTTTAAAACTTTTCTTGAATAGACTGAGGGATGGGAATTAAGAAGGTTGGAAGGAGAGAAAAAAAATAATTTATAATTAAAAATGTTTTAAAAGATAATTAGTCTAATAACTCTTTGGGCATAATTCCAGATTGTTCTCAAAAGAGAAAGAAGTGATAGAAATATGTGTAGAATCATTTTACATATATATGTAATATTTGTGCATAATGGCAGCTGTCTCTTGGCCTGGGGAAGGAGAAAAAAGAGGAAAAAAGGAAGTTTCATGATAACTTTATTATAGATTTAAAATAAATTAGAATAGGAAGTTAGCATAATAGATTTACAGTTTTATGTACAATCATCTTTGTTTTCCTCTTCTACTATATTAATGAAATACTTGTTTTATTTCTTAACTTCATATTAAAATAAATAATTAAAAAAAAAGACAATCAGGCAAAATAGTGACTTCCTATTCCATTGCTTACAAACTGCTGACCTTCAGATCCTGATACAAATAATTCTTTCCTGTAAGGAAAAAAAAGTACTTTTACAGTGTCAGTTGTTTTTTTGCCTATCTGATGTACAAATATACTACATAGCAAATGTGGGGTTGCTTTCTTCCAGGGGTTGGTAGGTATTTTTTTAACCTGTTTTCTTCATCATAATTGCCAAGTTCTGACTATTTTCCTGATGTAGATGACAGTGGTCCCTTCTTTCCTCTGAGCTTCCTATTATACTGTCTTTTTGTATATTTGCTATCAGATAATTTAGTAACCAGTAGTATTGCTTAAAATTTCATGGATATGTATATATATATATCCATATATATATATATATATGGATATATATATACACATATTAGGGTTAGGGTTTTATATATATATACATATTAGGGTTAGGGTTAGGTGATAAGTGGCTTGCCCAAGGCCACACAGCTAGGTAATTATTAAGTATCTGAGACCAGATTTGAACCCAGGTACTCCTGACTCCAGGGCCAGTGCTTTATCTACTGCACCACCTAGCCACCCCATGGATATATTTCTTAAAGGCAGCTAGGTAATAAAGCACTGGATCACTGAGCCTAGATGGATTATTGCTCAAGAAAAAGTTGAGATACTTAGTAATTGAGTGACCCTGGGCAAGTTACTTAACCCTTCTTTCCTCAGCTTCCTGATCTGTAAAATGAGTTGGAGAAGAAAATGGCAAGCTATTTCAGTATCTTTGCCACAAGAACTCCAAATAGGATCACAAAGTGTCAGACAGCTGAAAAATGAATGAACAATAATAATATTTTCTTTTTTGAATTGCGTGACAATTTTCTTGTCCTTAAAGTAGTCTGTAATTTTCTTGCAGAGAATAGACAATGGCCTCTATTTCATGATTTATAGCATCAAAGGATCATAGGAACCTAGATTATGAACTATAAGGGATCTTAAAGACAAATGAATCTAGTGTCCTCATTTTACAGATGAAGAAAGTGTATGAAATTGTAGGTAGCTTATTTAACTTGTATGAGCCCTGGTTTATTCTTTTGTAAAATTAAAAAAAAATTAGCCTTGCTTTTTCTACCTCACTGAATTATTGTCAGGATCATTTGACATAATAGATGTGAAAGCACTTTAAAAGACAAAATACAAGTCATCAACTATTCTATGGAGACAATTATCAAAACTTGTACAAAGAAAATGCTGATGGCATTTTGCAAATACTAGTGGCATTGGAGCACTCCTAAATTTTACCGTGTTTCATCTAGTTTAGGGCTCCATAAGTATCAGTGCAAGAACTGTTAGACAAAAGGTGAAATACTGCAGGACATATTTGAATAGATAATCAAAATCTATTGAAACTTCAATTTCTAGGGGGAAAATAATAAACATATAATGTGTACTAGTGCCAAGAACTGCTTTATAAATATTATCTCAACTTTTACAAATATTAAGAGACTATTATCTGCATAGCACTGCTCTGTTTGACCCTAGAACATATAATAAAACAGGCTCCTGTCTTCACTTTGCTTACAGTTTAGTAATGGAATGTAATTCATATACAAATATGAATTCTCCACATTTAATCTCAAGTATAGTTGAAAGTTGAAAACTGAATGCTAGCTGAAGTCTGGTGAAGGGAGAATCATTACCATTGTGCAAATATGAAGCAGATTTTAAATCAAACCTAAATATGATATTTGAAAAGAAAAATGAGATGATTGCCATTTCTCAAGTGATCTCTAAATACTTGGCCTTTTCTGGGAAGTCTCCTATACATTTAGCAGATCAAAAAACTATTGCTTTAATGCTGAAGAATGTTATAAAATTCTAGTTCGTAAGTGATTAAGAGAGAAGATATTGAAATGGGAACATTTTTCAAAATTGAAAAAAACTAACATGCCATAGTTTGATATTCTATGACCCATTTCTAGGACAATGGCTGCAAAAAGAGAAGAGAAATGACTGCATTCCTTGATCTCTCCCTCACATAAACCAATCCTTCCATTTCTTAACTAGAAATTCTGGTTCCTTGATGAAAAGAAAAATATATGAGGGAAATGTTGAGCCCTATAAGTTATATTTCCTCTAATTTTCTGGTAAACAGCCCAGTATTAACATTTAGGAGCATTTCTAGATCTATAATTCTCCAGCTTTAATGGAGATTTAATGGAGCAAAAGGATGCAACAAAGAAGTAATCTAGTGAAGTATTTGTTTTAAAAAGTCCTGATCACACCAATTTCAAATCACATTATGGTCAGAAAAATATTAGCTGTTTATTGGATATTGATGAACCCCTGCATAAAGAAAAATTGATAAAGAAAAAAACTCCAATTCCTTTCATAAAATTAAGCAAAATGTGTTCTATATCTTCTTACTATCCTGTTTGATCTTTGCTAATTACTCAGAAAATTAGAAAGGGGAAAAATAGAGAGAGTAGGATGATCTGAGATCAACTGGGTCCTCAGACACTTACAAGTTAAATATTCACAGCAAGTCACTTTGTTTGTCTGAACCCACTGGAGAAAGAAATGCCAAACCATTCCAGTGTCTTTGCCAAGAAAATCTCATGGATAGGATTGCCCACAGAATCAGAGTCAGGCCAGGACTGAACCAAAACAACAGCAACAAAAATTCAGAAGGTGAGATGAAGTTATTAAATTTACAAGTGTTTAAAATTCACAAGTTGTTTTTAAAAGGTGATACCTTATATTTTTTAATAACTATGAAATTCAGAGAAAAGAACATTATAGTTAAGAAACAAGGGAATAAAGTAACAAAAATAGATACATTTCATAATTGAAGCATTTATAATCACACAATAAATTCAGTGGAGTTTAATAGACAAAGCTTAAACTCAGTCTCTTTCAGATTCTGCTTCCATACCTCCCCCTTACATACTTCTCAAACCACTCCATAATCTTAGAGGCAGATGGAAGAGAGAAAAGTAATTTTAATGTTGATTTTGGTAGCTCCTGGGCTTTGAAAACAAAATTATGTAGTGTGTCTATATTTTTTTCAAAATAAAGTATAGATAATGAATGCAAAATTGTTTTTATCATTTTTCTATATATATATTCTATATACATACATTTATATATATATATATATATATATATATATATATATACACACATACACATATAACACACATATGGGAAACTAATTCCTACAGCACCAACTCAAACTTATCTTAATACACAAGGAAAAATAAAGGAAACAAATAATCCTTGAAACTGAAATTTCATGATTTATATAAAACAGGCATTTGCTAAATGTTTGTCAATTTGGAATGCATGAAATTCCCCTTTACTAATTCATACGAGGACTTTAATAAAAGCAAGAAAAGAGAGAAGCATTCTAACAAACTTAAATTTTTAGCAATAACAAAATAGTGGGAAACCTAAAAAGTATTATTTTCAGAGAAAAGAAAGATTGTCAATATAATTTGTGATCATAATTTTTAAAAATTTCTGTAATTATACAAAATTGAAAATTACTATAATATGGCACTATAAGAGCACAGTATTTGTATCTGGGCCTGCTGTATGATTCTAGCTTTACTTCACATAACAAAATTCTGGTCTTTGTAACTAAAAGGATGGTTTGTGAATATCCAAGAAGGAAAATGATGATCACTATGAGATCATATGGTTTTATCAGAACTAAGTTGTATTTCATGCTCAAATTAGAATACCTTATGAAAAACCTAAGAATTCAACCACAGGAGAGTTATTTAATACAATACAAGAGGATGTAAGGCTACTAAGTGCAACATAATAAAAGGAAACAAAATCCATAAAATGTCAACTAAAGTAACCAGCATTGAGCTTTTTTAAAAGATAAAGCAACAGAATTTCCATCCTTTGGTTAATTTGAAAATGCTTAAACAATTGAATCAGCTGCTAAATAAGTTATATCCCCTCATCTATGCTTTTTGAATACATAATTGAATGATAGCAGTATGGTTTCTGACTTCATGTATCCCAAACTCTAATAGGAATTCCAAACCGATTGAGTTAAAGGGGTAAGTATTCATTGAGGGACACCCTAAGATATTTGTCTTTTAGTCTATGTGGTTATATGCAAAAATTGTACTAGCAAGAAGAGCTGGTTTAGAAAGAGAGATACAGCGATGGCAAGAATATGAGCTTCTTGTTGACCATGCATGAATTTTAATAGGAGTTAATCCATGTTTTACTTATGAACAGTTGCATTAATTTTGTTTAAGGGGATTAAGAATTATTATACCACTTGTTTATTTAATCATGTTACTTTGGTATTCTATCTTAATTGAACAGTTTATGATTCTTCTATGGTCTATGAAAGAGAAACATGTGATGTGGATACAAGGTATTTGTATGATAATTTAAAGCAGTGGTATCAAAGTCATACAAAACAAAAAATAAAGAACCCTGCTAGCTACAGGTTAACTTAGAAAACCACACTTAATTGCTATGTTCTATTGCATTTTTAAGATCTGTTTTGTTAAACATTTTTCAGTTTTATTTTAATCTGAATTAGACTACATTCTGAACTATTGAAGCTGGTTTGAGTACTTTACACCTCTGACTTAAAGCATCTCACATTGAACTTGGGGATAACTAAAGACTGTGAGGGAGCATGAGGGTCTGCTTTAAAAAATAAAATAAGTAATGGATGGGGAGAGATATGTTTCAGTCTAAGGACATAAAGGTGGCTAGATAGATTTGCTAATGCTATATTATCTACATAGAAAGAAAAATCACAATTGAGTTATTCATTGCTGGTGAAATTGAAAATTTAAAGACTCTTTATGAAGAAAAATTAAATCATGTAAAGTAAAAAATTTCCCTCAAATGTCCTTTTGATCAAATAATTCAATTTTGGGGAAATAAATCCTGAAAGTGAAAAAAACACATATTTTGTTTCTTTTAAAATGTTCATAAATTTTATAGCAGCTATCTAGGTAAAGCAAAAAAAAAAAAAAAAAACAAAAAACAGAAAACAACCTAAATGGGAATAAGGGGGAAAAACTAAATCATTTGATATTGTTTGAATTCCTTAAATTGCTGAGATAATATTTCAGTTTTCAGACTGAATTATCCATGTAAGTACTTAAATTAATAGGATTTTTACTAATATTCCAACTTCAATTTTGTTCATATGTATCAACCTTGAGTATGCAAAGTTTAAGGAGTATAACCTAAATAGACAGGTGTTGATCTGCCAACCTTTCTTTGAGTTCTTTCATAGTGAATATAAGAATGAAGATATTATAAACAAATAACAAAATAGCCAGTATTTGTGTGCTATGCTATTCATTTATTGCTATTTAGAAAATTACAAACTTTTGTTTTATTATCTTCTTTCTACAAATAGAGGCACTTAGACATGCTGTATAAATTACTGCTATAAAATGTATCTTAGTTTTTAATGTATTAATAAAATGAGATATTCTCTCCAGATGGAGAAAATGAAATATATTTTAGGAATTCACATCCAATAAAGTATATGTCATTTCATGAAATTTTGCCCAGTATCTCATTAATAAATACCAAAGCTATGAAAGTCTTTATAAAGATTAACTCTGCCTTAAGCTGTGGGAAATCATCTTACCACTTTGTCACTTCTCAGCAAAATAATTCTTTTTTAGAAGAATGCAAATATTATCAAATGAGTATACATCTAAGACTGAAGGTCTTAGCCCTAACAAATTAATTGGTTACATATGTAACCTACATTTCTTCTTTCTTCAATTAATTCTGTTTTTTTCTACTCTAATGAAGACAGAAATCCAAGACAACAGCACAACACTAGAGAATACTTTAGTAAAGAAGAGGTCAAGCCCAAGGATATATGTAATTGAACTAAAATACTTGCTCTTTTAATCAGATAGCCTATGCCTCATTTTCAATATTGAATGCACTCATACCTGTTAAACTTTTTCATTTGTAGTATAATTACTGAGGTTATTTTTTTCTTGTAATTGGATTATATGTTTTGGCAGCATCATAAAATATGGATGTTTTCAGTAAGTCAAGAATCATAATATTTAATTGTATGGAATATTGAAAAGAGCTTTGAGGAATAATTTAGTTTATCATCTTGACTTGAAGGTTGTATTCTAGAGATTTGCATTAATGTTACCTTAGAAAGAAAAAAAATCATAATGATTCTTGGGTACTCATACTTCCCAGAATTCTAGAATTGAAAGGGATTTCAAAGGGCACTATGGTGAAAGTCAGGAAGTCATAGTGAATATATTGTTGTATCAGGGATCTAGAAATCATGGGCTCTAGTTTTGCTTCTGACACATGTACCATCATAAGCAAGAAATTATGTCTTTCAGCATCAATTTCTCCATTGTAAAATTAGGGTATTGTACAAGATAGCTTCTGACAGTCCATGTAAAGCTATGAAGCTATGAATTCATCAACCAACTTAGCCTAAAGAATAATTCCTTATAAAATCTCCAATAGGTGGCCATCCAATCTCTATACATGACTAAAAGGAACTGCCTTAGGCCAAACATTCCATTTTCAGAGAGCTCTAATAGGAAGTTCATTCATTTGACAAACATTTGATATATTCCTATATGTAAAAAGATCTTTTTTGAGCACTGGGAATACAATAATGAAGTACACCATGCTGATGTGGGAGACAATGCACACACAAAGATAAGTGTAATCAAAAGTTTGCATAATTGTCACTAAGAAATTATCTACATTGCTAAAGATCTTGTCCTAAGGAAGAAAAAACACTGAACACAATAGGGACCATCCAATAAAAGGCAAGACCTTTAGAAGAAAAATATTTAGTCAATGAACAACTTAATTTGGCATCTGAAAACAGGGTTTAGATTTCTGAACCCATGAATCAATGGCAGACTCCAGATCAAGCACCTAATAATTTATTGACATTTCTCTTTTTTTTAGGTTTTTTTTTTTTTTGCAAGGCAAATGGGGTTAAGTGGCTTGCTTAAGGCCACACAGCTAGGTAATTATTAAATATCTGAGAATGGATTTGAACTCAGGTACTCCTGACTCCAGGGCCAGTGCTCTATCCACTGTCCCACCTAGCCACCCTATTTATTGACATTTCTTAAAGAAAATTTTATCATTCATAAGTTGATTGAAATAACAAAGGGAATTTTTATTTGGAATATGATTCTTAGCAAGAAGTTCTTGGGGTAGAAATGATGAAAAAAAGTAAGGGGAAGCAATGATTCTGTTTTTGAGGTTACAAAATAGAGGGGAAACCTGTGACAAAACCTGTGACATTATAACTTAACCCCTCAGTTTCAGTAGACTGCATGTCAAAGAGTTCAAAAGGATCATAAGTGAGATCCCATGGCCAAAATTGTAATAGGAAACTCGGTCCTGGAGATAGAAAGCTCTAAGAATGAAATTCTGATGATGTAAATAAAAAAAATTTCATTGAAGGTAGAAAGAAGGCATTGTTTAAAGAGGTTAATATGGAGGCACAAAGAATTCACCAACCAATTTAGACTTATTGCAATAATATATACAGGAGATATCAGCAAGTTCAATTAAGAGAGAATGAGCAGTTTTGTCATAATAATGTCAAGAATATTAAAATTAAAAATGAGTTGAAATTGACAAAAGAGAGAAATAAAACTATATTCAAGAAAAGAGGAGGAGCAGAGAATGGATTGGGCTGTTGTCTTGTTATAAGATATGATAATAAATAATAATTACAAGTCATTGCTCCTCGATTGCTATTTTGATTTTCTGCCAAAAAGCATGATTTTTCTCTTAGAAATGTAGAACCAAAAAATGACTAAAAGGCAGTTGATTCCCAATATACACTAAGAGATAATAAGAGAACTCCTAGTTGCTCTTGGTGTGCTTTGGTTGCTAGACCTAGACATTGTGGTTACTGAGGTAAACTCATTGATTTTTGAAGAAACCTGGGATATGTGAGGTTTCCCATTGTACATAGGAATATAGAAAAGAAAATGTTCTGATTTTACTAAAAAGGAAGGAATAAAATAAACTCTGAAAACCATAGACCAGTCAATTAATTCAATTCCTAGTAAAATTCCAAGATGTACTGTTAAAGAGAATGCTACTGAATATCTTTAGAAAAGAAAAAGGTGATCATTATCAGCAATATCATCATAAAAATCAGAGCTATCCAGACCAACTTATTTTTCTTCAGACAAGAATACTAGACTGATGGATCAGAGAGATGGTATAGATAACACTTAAATTTAGTCAAACTTTCAGCAAAATTCCTCATGGGAAAATGAATGATCAATGATAGTACAGTTAGATAGATTTGAATGACCAGATCTAATGGTTTGATTGGATTTTATTAGCTCTAATGGAAAGAAATTTCTGGTAGAATGGTTTAGAGATCTATGCTTAACTCTATGTTGATTGCATTGTTAGCACTAACTTGGATAAAAGTCTGAATAATATACAAATCAAAGTTGCATATGCTACATAGTTTGGAGGTATAGCTAATAATCCTGCATGACAGAATCCAAATCCAAAAAAGACCATGACAGGCTAGAATGCTGCATTTATTCTAATAATAAATTTAATAGAGATAAATGAAATGTATTACATATAGGTCCAAAATAAACAGTTCCATAAATGTAAATTAGAAGAGACATGGTTAAAAGGAAGTACATATACACTTGGGCTGAAGTTCCCTGGGCAATTCTAAGACTATAAATTCCTGAATAATTGGTGATCTTTAGTGGAGAAGGTTTCCACTTCCAAGAATTTTTCCCTGGTGAACACACACACACACACACACACACACACACAGACCACAAACGCAAGCACAAAGGACTCATTTTATTTTTTTCTGTCTTTTATTTTTTATTTTTAAATTTTTTTAACTTTTATATTTATTGTTATATTTGTACAAATGAGACTTTTAATACATTACTAAAATATTCTTGTTTAGAGTAAACATAATACACCCCCAAAATATAGACCTTCATGAGCAATAAAGTAAAGAGAAAAAAATTAAAAATTAAAATAAAAAATAATAATAAGGGAAGCTAGGTGGCACAGTGGATGGAGCATTGGCCTTGGAGTCAGGAGCATTGGAGCTCAAATCTGACCCCAGACAGCCAACAATCATGCAGCTGGGTGACTCTGGGTAAGCCACCCCAACATCATTGCCCTGCAAAAACCAAAAAATAAAAATAAAATAAAATAAAATAAAATAATAATAATAATAATAATAATAATAATAATAATAATAGGGGTGGCTAGGTGGCACAGTGGGCAGAGCACCGGCCCTGGAGCCAGGAGCACCTGGGTTCAAATCTGGCTTCAGACACCCAACAATCACCCAGCTGTGTGGCCCCAGGCAAGTCACCCAACCCCACTTGCCCTGCAACCCCTCCCAAATAAAAATAAAATAATATAAATAATAATGATAATAATAATGTGCTTCAGTCTGTGTTCCAATACCACCAGCTGTCACAGGTGGATCACATTCTTTATGATAAGTCCATCACAAAAGCTACTTCCATGTTTCCACTGTTGTCATTGCTGATCGCAACTACCTCCATTCATATCTCCCCACTACCATACACTGTATTTTCTCTCTCCTTTCACTCTGTCCCTCTTCTTAAATGTACTGTAGGGTAGTTGAATGGTGCAGCAGACTGATCACCAGCCCTGGGGCCAAGAGGTCCCAAGCCCACCAACCACACCTAAGGGCCAGCAACTACCCAGCCCTGTGGTCCCCAAAAGGCCTTCCAATCCCAGCCCCTTACAAGAAGTAAAACAGAAAATGTGTTATATCTGACTATTCTCTCCTATGATTTACCCTCTTCTTTATCATCCCCATCCTCCCTTCCCACTTTCCCCTTTCTCTTCTTCTTTCTCTAGATGTCTATATCTCATTTAGTATATATATATATATATATATATATATATATATATATATATATATATATGGCTGTTTCCTCTCCCAGCCACCTCTGATAAAAGAGAAGGTTCCCTCACTCTCTCTTTCCTTCCCTCCTTCCATATCATTAAATAGCTCATTGTGATAAAAAAAATCTTATTATATGAAGTATCTTAGCCTATTCCACCCCTCCTTTCTCTTATTACCATTACATTTCCCTTTTAGCCATTGACTCCATTTTTACAATATATTATATCTTCAAATTCAACTCTCTCCTGTGCTTCATTTATAAAAGCTACTTCTACCTGCTCTATTAAATGAGAAGTTTCTTATGAGTATTATCAGTATCATTTTTCTATGCAGGAATACATGCAGTTCATCATCATTAAGTCACTCATATTTTAGCCTTCTTCTGTCTCTATTCTTCACATGAGTCCTGTATTTGAAGATCAAACTTTTCTGTTCAGCTCTGGCCATTTTAACAGGAACATTTGAAATACCCCTGGTTCATTGAAAGTCCATCTTTTTCTCTGGAAGAGGATGTTCAATTTTTCTGGGTAGTTAATTCCCCATTGTATTCCAAGCTCTTTTACCTTCTGGAATATTATATTCCAAGCCCTATGAGCCTTTAATGTAGTTGCTGCTAAGTCCTGTGTGATCCTGATTACAATTTCATGATATTTGAATTGTGTTCTTCTGGCGGCTTGTATTATTTTCTCTTTAACTTCGGAGTTCTGGAACTTAGCTATAATATTCCTGGGGGTTGTTTTATTTTGGATCTCTTTCCAGGGGAGATTGGTGGATTCTCTCAATTTCTATTTTGTCCTCTGCTTCTCGGATATCTGGGCAATTTTCTGTAGGAAATCTTTAAAAATGATGTCAAGGCTCTTTTCCTGATCATGACTCTCAGGTTTCCCAATAATTTTTAAATTATCTTTCCTGAATCTGTTTTCCAGTTCAGTTGTTTTTTCAATGAAATGTTTCACATTTTCTTCTAATTTTTCATTCTTTTGGTTTTGAAGTATTGTGTCTTGAATTCTCATAAAATCAGCAGCTTCCTTTAGTTCCATTCTATATCGGAAGGATTTTTTTGCCTCAGTGAGCTTTTTTATTTCCTTTTCCATTTGGCCACTTCTGCTTTTTAAAGTGTTCTTCTCCTCAATAACTTTTTGAATTGTTTTATCCATTTGACCTATGGTGGTTTTTAACATGCTATTTTCTTCAGCATTTTTTTTTGGATCTCCTTGACTAAGCTGCTGACTTCTTTTTCATGTTTTGCCTGCATCTTTCTCATTTCTTTTCCCAATCTTTCTTATATCTCCCTTACTTGATTTTTCAAAATCTTTTTTGAGTTCTGTCATAGCCTGAGCCTAATTTCTGTTTTTCTTGGAGTTTTTAGATGCGGGAGCTTGTACTTGAGTATTCTGATCCTTCTTGGGATCATAGACAATGTATTTCTCAATGGTGTTCCTCTTTTTTTCTCTGTTTACTCCTTTCCCCACCTGTGCCTGGTTTTGGGGTGCTTCCTGAGCTTTTGAGTATTATTGGGACATTCCCCCCGCCAAGGATCTCATTGTGTGAGGCTCTGTCTTCCCTCCTGTTCTGTGAATGGTCACAAGCATACCCCTCTGCCACAGGGCTGATGTGGGGAGGGGCCCTGCTGTTATATGGGAGGCCTAGACTGTGATCAGGATCTGAATGTGGTCAGAGCCCCAGTGTCCTATTTGAGGTACAGAGGACAGACCTCAGAAGTCTCCACTCTCTTAATTTAGGAAGGCTGAGCACTCAATGTTCAGTTGCCTGGGGGGCTCCTGCTTACTGGCTCTGCCAGTTTCCATTTCCTGGATCTGGGCTGCCCCAGCCACACTGCTAGCTGAGTGCCCTGAGGGCTGGGCTTTATGGGTTCACTCTGGCAGAGGTTCCCTCCCCCCATCTTCCAAGTTGTGCCTGGTGCTCCCTGGGGCTTAGGTAGGGAAACTGCCCCTGCTGCTGTGAGTAGCGGATCCTAGGTGCCCTGGGGTTGCTTCTGGGAGGCTGAAGTTCCTTCACTCTGATGGGGGCCCCTCTAACCCTGTGGAGCAGAGCCTTTCCACTATTTCCCAGGGTACCTTGGGCTGGAGAATTGCCTCACTGGATCACTGTGGGTTCTGTCTCTCAAAAATTTAGAGTGGTTATTTTATGAGTTTTGAAATATTATATATATAGAGAGAGCACCTAAGGAAGTCTCTTCTCCTGTTGCCCTCTAGGCTCTGCCCCAGAACTCATTATTTTAGTTTTATTATTTACAAAGTTCTCTTTATAGTTACTATTTGTTTTCCGATTATTTTCCTGAACTACTCTAGTGAAATTTAAATATTTAGGGTAGAGTAATAAAAAAAGGTAGTACTTTAAAGAGGCTGCAAAGGCCAGAAATACTACAAGAGTAGGAGGATGGGCAAATTGGCACATAAGATTTAAATCATTAAGTGTAAGCCTGGGAAATTGTCTTTTTCAAGGCAGAGAAAAAGGTTGGAATGCTGGAATTTTAACTGCCTCTTCAGTTCACCCAAAGGATCTTTTATTCAGCTTCTGACAGGAAAGTAGTGAGTATTTTGCTGTGAGGCCTGTTCTCCTCTGGACCCAAAGGACTTTACATATTCTACATTGGCTATGAATCATACAACACAATTTCCCTGTTCAGAGAGGACAGTCTTTCCTACAAGTCAGTGAAGCACTACCATGCTGATGAAATACAGTACAGTTTCGATGTAGGAGTGGTATTAAGACATCCTGTTTTTTCATAGACTAGTTTTTCATCATTAGCTAGGTGATAGGTGATAAAGATCTCTTTCTACTCTCTTTCTCTGTCTCTCTGTCTCTGTTTCTATCTTTGTCTGTCTCTAACATAAAGCTAATACTGATATTATTTCAAGGATTTAAAAAATATTATTTTCCCCAAGGATTTTAAAATTTTATTTTGGCATATTATTTATGCCATTGGAAAGAATTCTTTCCTTCGATACTTTTCTATTTTATATCAGTTGTGAGGGAATTGGGCTTCTTCTCTTGCCTACCCATTCTGTTATTATCCCTAGTAATCAGAAATGCTTATGCATATGAGAATCCCAGCATTTTATCCAGAAAGTTTTAAAACTATAATCATTTCTTGCAACAAAACTTTCATACCTGGGTTCATTGCACTCAGCTATTCCTCTTTTATAGTTCTTATTTCCTTTAATTATCTTTGTAAATATCCCATTTCCCCTTTCTCATGCTGATGGCTCTGGCATTGCTGAGAAGTTATTGAAATTAATATCCATGCCACTATCTAAATCAACTAGAAAAAGACTTGGCAAGTGTTATCTTTAATCACTCAAGCACCCATTTTTTCAGAGCTAAAAGTATTTCTCAAATTTTTCAGCCTGGCTTCACACTTGATACCCCTAACAATTATTTGTCCATTCATTCAAGTAGGAGAATATGCAAATGAACTGAGTAAGAAAAATTGCACAATGAGACTGTCTCATGCTGACCCTGCATTAAAAAAAAAATAGAAAGTTCATCAGTCATGTTTTAGCCCCTACTAAACAGTTTCCTCCAAAAAATACCCTACATAAATACAACATATTTTATTTAACATTAATATTTTTAAAAGCTGAATTTGAAATTCTCTCCCTCTCTTTAGCCTTGACCTCATTCATCATGAAAATAAGCATTATGATATTTTGTGAAGTTATGTAAAATATATTTACATATTAAGCATATTGCCAAAAAAAGGAATGAAGAAGGAAGGAAGGAAGGAAGGAAGGAAGGAAGGAAGGAAGGAAGGAAGGAAGGAAGGAAGGAAGGAAGACAAAACAGAAAAAATATAGTTCAGTGTGCACCCAGAATACATCAATTCTTATTCTGGAGGCAAGTTGCATTTTTTTATCATGAAATCTTTGGAATTGACATGGATCAATAGATCAGAGATTCTAAGTCTTTGCCAGTTTAATCATTATTACAATATAATAAATATAATAAATTTAATAAATATAATATAATAAATAAAATAAATATGATATAATAAAAGTATAATATAATAAATATAATGTAATAAATGTAATACAATAGAATAAAATAAATATAATTAATGCATTATATTATATTATAATATAATATATAATTAATATAATACATAATTAATATAATGTATAATTAATATAATATAAAATATTATAATATTGCTGTTACTTTGTACATTGTTCACTTCACTTTGTATCAGTTCATATTAATCTTTTCAGGTTTTTTGAACCTATCACCCTTCTCATTTCTTTTAGTATAATAGTATTCCCTCACAATCATGTATCACAACAAATTCAACCATTCCCCAACTTATTCAGTTTCTAATTTTTTGCCACCACAGAAAGAGCTCCTATAAATATTTTTGTACATATAGGTTCTTTTTTCTTTTATTTTGTTTTGTGGGGACAGACCTATTAACATCATTGCTCAGTCAAAGGGTATGTACAGCTTTGAGAGGAATTCTAACAATTCACCAAATGGTTAGAACAGTTCGTAGTTCTACCAACAATGAATTAATTTGTTTTCTCACTGCCCCTTCAATATTTCTCATCTTCCTTTTCTGTCATATAAGCAAATAAGATAGGTGGGACCTCAGAATTCTTTTAATTTGAATTTCTCTAATTATATTTTTTGGTCATTCATCAATTGGGGAATGGCTTTTATCTTTTTTAATAATTTTGACTCAGTTTGCTGTATATTTGAAAAAGGAAGTCTTCATCAGAGAAACTTTTTGTAAATTTTCCTCACTTTTCTTTTTTTTCTTCAAATTTTGTGTACATGGGTTTGTTGCTACAAAAAGTTTTTGATTTCATGTAATCAAAATGATCACTTACACTTCTTATGATCTCCATTTCTTAGTTAGTCATAAATTCCTCCCTTATTCATAGATCTGTCAGGTAATTTTTCCATGCTCCTCTAATAACCTTATGATATCATTCTTTATAAATTATATATTCATTTTGGTCATGCTATTTAAGTGTGAGATGTTAGTCCATGTCTCATTTCTGCCAAACTGTTTGCCAGTTTTCTAAGCACTCTTTGTCAAATACTGAGTTCTTGCCCCCAAAATTAATCAAATTCTAAATTTCTATGATTATGTACTTCAGAAAATTTTGTACCTAATCTATCCCACTGATTCATTCCTCTGTTTCTTGGCCCCCACCCAGTTCATTCATTGGTTGATTAATTAATTACTGATTTATAATGTAGTTTGAGAACTGGAAGTGTTAGGCTACCTTTCTTCGCATTTTCATTGATTCCTGATAGTCTTAAAATTTTGCTTTTCTAAATAAATTTTGTTGTTATTTTTTCAAGCTCTATAAATGATTCTTTGATTGATATGGCACTGTATGAATACACTGATTTATGTAAAATTTTCTTTTTCCTTATATTCAATTGTCCAAGAACAATTAATAGTTCTTCAATTGTTAGATGTCTTTATTTGTGTGAAAAACATGTAATTGTGTTCATATATTTTCTGGGTATCTTTTAGCAGTAGACTCCCAGGTATTTTATGTTGTCTCTAGTATAAATATTATTTTAATATGAGATTAAACTTCTGTCTCCTCTACTCTGGAGTAATTAATTTTTTAAAATCTACCCCCCATTTTTTTTTAACTATTTTAAAGTTTTAAACATATTTTTGACTGCTATCTCCAAATGATTTTAATCACTCCTTAAGCTATGGAAGATATGACTGAATTGTATTTCATGCAGAAACCTCTGTAATGTCAAAGGAAATCACAGGTAATGTCCAAAATGTTCTAGGCATCATGCCAAGTTATTAGAATACAAAGATACAAATGGAACAGCTGCCATCCTTAAGAAGTGTATATTCTGTTCAAGGTAATATAATACCTTTGCAATTAAGAAAATACAAAGTAACAAAAATCAATTTCAAGATGGAAAGAGTGTTAATAACTTGGTGATGATAATAATAATAATAATAATAATAATAATAATAGTAACTTTCAGAAACCATCTTGTTCAGAAGGTAACAACTGAGCTCTAAATGAAAGATTTAAGAGAGGGGGGTACAAAGATGGGTCATTCTATTTGTACAAAGATTTGGATGTAGGAATGGGGAAGAGCTAGAAGGTACCTTTGATTTGAATGGGAAATAAGTGAAAGGAACCCATTATATGGAGTCCTAATACACATTAAAGAAAGAAAATATTGGACTAAATTATCTGTAAATTCACCTCAGGTCCAAATTCTCTGATTTTCATATTTTACGTTGCTCTCATGCTTCCAAAATATGTCAACTTAATATGAAATATTCTTTTCTAGCTTGCTAAATGTCCATTTCACAGACCCTTTACAATATTATTCAGGGATTTATTCCTTCCCATTAATACTATGCCTTAATACAGAGTAGATGCTCAATAATTTATTTTTCCTATTTTCTTGTAATTGTGAAATTGCAAAGTAGATTTCTTCATAATCATGCCTGACTTCAGAAGTTGCATTTGAATGAAATTTTTCCCACATACTTAGAAACACTGATTTTTTAAAATTCCATTTTCCTCTTAAAAGTTCAAATTATGCAACCTCTTAAAAAGGAAAAAAAGGAAAATTTTCTTCTGTCAAAAAAAACACGGACATTAAAATCCATTTCTATGCACAACTAGGAGAAATATATAAGCATAACAAAAAAACAGAAAATAAACTTGACGTAACATATCATCCTACATTCTTAAGAATATTGCCAATCTCTTAACCTCCAGTGAAGATGCTTGAACAAAGAAGTATTGTGACCATATCTGTTCATATTATTTTCTCCTGATAGTGACAATAAGCATGGATTTAAGAAGAGGGAGAGAAAATGAAGATGAACATTAAAGATGGCTATTGCCAAAGATTGGGATCCAGGATTTATGGTAATGATAAGGTCTTGAATTGGGTAGTGACAGAGAAAACAGAAATAAGTGGAGAGATATTGTGGCAAAGGAGTTGATAGGTCATGAATATTAGATCTAGAAAATGGAACAGTCATTTGTCATGAGGCCACAAACATAGGGCACTGGGTGATGCCAGAAATAAAAAGAAAATAGTGATGGAATCCTTTTTGATCTTATCTCATGCATAGGAGACATGTCCTTTGAGGAGAACTTTTGAGGCTGCCTTTTACTGTAAGTCAAATAAATGCTTTTTTAAAAAAATTAACAAATAGAGGCAATAAGATTTTACATTATCTTAGTCAAATGTATAATTGTGAAAATATCTGCTGTAGATAATTTTCTGTGTAAGTTTTCCTATTCTCCTCTCATATGTTCATCAAGGATATTCATATGATATATATATGTATATATATATACATATATATATATTTCTCAAAAAGACTTTATAGAGAGATGAAAGTAGACATATGAGGTGGCAGATCACTATCTTGCCTTTAAAATACTATGATATTTCCCCCCATTCCTTTCTGTGCTGGCTAAGTAGCTTTTACCCTACCCCTTTCCTAAGTTCCAGAAAGAAACATTTGAACAAAAATAGCCAAGATGAATGGTCAAGTCATAAGCACTAGATAACACCAAAGAGATTATGCCAATCTAGACCGTATTCTGTCACCCAGAATGTGAACTGTATTCCTAGCTTTCTGTCATCTGCAAAGTTGAAGAGCATGTCATTTATGGATCTAGCTTATTCCTAAAAGTGAGAAATACCACAAAACCAAAGACATAATATTAAAAAAAAATTTATTAAGTATCTACTACATGGAAGATATGCCAAATTCTAGGAATATAAATATAAAAGAAAAACACATCCTTTTTATTGGGACATTTTACTTTACAACATTTCTGTCTCTATTCGCTTCAGAAATCACCATGACCTTCATTTGAGCCCTCACCAACTGCTGCCTGGATTTATAAGAGCCTCCTACTTCATCTCCTTTCTTCCCCCCTCTCTAATGTGTTTTCCACATGGATGTCAACATCGCCTTTCTAAAACAGAAGATAGACTGCATAATTTTCCTGCTCAAAAGTTCTAGGGGCTCCCTAGATAAAATACTATTCTCTCTCTTTGATATTGAAAGTCTTTTACAATCTGGTTCCAGAGTACCTTCCCAAATTTATTTTATTCATAATCTTTCCATTCTAGCCAAACCAACCTATATGTTTGATGTTTCATCTCTCATCTCTATACCAATACATATGCCATCTTTCATGCCTGGAATGTACTTCCTCTCAAATCTTCCTGTTTCTCAGCGCTAAGGTCACCTCCTAGCCAAGGCCTATCCCTATTCCCCTATTGCCAGTGTTGACTCTGTTTTTATATTTGCTTATTTATGTTCATGTAACTCCTTGAGGTGAAGAACATTTTGTTGTCCTTTTTATTGTTATCTCCAATATCTAGGACAGTATATAGCACATGAGAGAAGCAGAATAAATCATTGTGAATAAATTAATTAAAAATGCAATATGATCTGAGGAGGGAAGGAACACAAATTGTAGAGAGCATCAAGAAATATTCCCCTTATAAGTGGCACCTGATTGGAACTTTGAAGTTAAGAATTCTAAGAGGTAGGGTAAGGGGTGCATTACAGGTATGTGAGACAGCTTTTGCAAAAGTATACAAGTGGGAGATATAATGCCAGGTCAGGGAATAGAAAAATAGGAGAGTTTGGAGAGAAGAGAGAGTATATAAAGATAAGTAGTATATAATAGCTTGGGAAAGGAAGGTTAGAACAATGCTATTTAACATTTTAGATGCCAAACTGAGCCATTTGCCAATAAGTGGCTACTAAAGAGTCTTTTTTTAAAGTTTTTTTTTTTTAGGTTTTTTTTTTCCAAGGCAATGGGGTTAAGTGGCTTGCCCAAGGCCGCAAAGCTAGGTAATTATTAAGTATCTGAGGCTGGATTTGAACTCAGGTACTCCTGACTCCAGGGCGTGCACTCTATCCACTGCGCCACCTAGCGGTCCCTACTACTAAAGATTCTTAAACACATTAGTGACATTGAGATAAAGCTAAAGCTCTGCTTTAGGAAGAGAATTTGACAGCTGGGTGGAGAATGTATTGGTGAGAGGGGAAAATGGAAAATAGCTAGCCCAATTAGATTGCAGTAAAAGTTCAGGTAATAAGGAGCCTGAAATAAAGTGGTGGTAATAAGAAGACAGAGAAAAGAACTAATACTGGAGATGTGAAGCTCAAAGAAGTTAAAATTGGAATCTGAATTGACATGAATTTTGAGAGTGAAGGATGACTCTAAAGATGGAGGCATGGTGGTTTAATGGAAATAGAATTAGATCTGGAGCCAAATGATGTGTGTTTAATCCTTGAACCTGTTAGTTACTTCCTATGTGACCTCATGGAAATTTTTTACTCTTTTTGAGTTTCATGTTCCTTATCTATAAAATGAAGGAATTGACCTAGATGATGATAGAAGTTATTTAAAGTTAAAAGAAGTTCTAAATCTATGATGATGTGGTACAAAGGTAGTTAGTTGATTGTTGTTCTTTGTTCTCAGATAGGATCAAAATGACATCAGTGGCACCCTCAATAGAATTTGGGAAGTTTAGTGAAGTATCTATTTGAAAGAAGATTTGAATTCCATTTTAGAAATATTGAGTTTGAGATGTATAGTAGGTATTGATCTACAAATGGCAGCAAGCAGTTGGTTATGTGGGACTAGAACAGGAGAGAAATTAGGGTTGAATATACATATATCCTGAAGTCATAAAATCACAGGATTCAGAGCTGAGGGATCATTTAGACCATTTAGTCAAAACTTTTCAGACTGGTTAAGTATTTGCAAAAACTATTATTTTTTTGGGGGGGGAATAAATTGCAGCTAATGTATCAACATTGATTGGGGAGGATGAGGAAAAAAGAGAAAATAATATGAAGAACTTGATAATGTTCTTTGATTATGCAAACATCTATTGTAACATTTTGGTGCCTTTTATGCAAAGGTTGGAATAAATTAAGATGGGGAAAAAATCAGAGCAAATGGATCAGGTAAAGAATGAGAAAGCAAAGATGTGGATAAAAAGAATCCTCATGTCTATCCATTATGAATATCCCTTCAAGAAAAGAATTAGGAAATGATTATTAAATAATAATAAATTAATTTTAATAATTAATATAGAAATTAATTTTATAATAATATAAAATTAATTTTAATAGCTAGGCAACAAATTGTTACTGATGCTTTTGTCATTCAATCTGGGGCCAGTTATCTGTATACAGCTGGATCACTACAAATTAGAGGAAAGATCAAAACCAATTTAAAGTTAGAAGACACAACAAAAAAGTGGGAAAAAGATATAGTGTACCACCAAAACAATACTGATCTGACCTATTAAAACAAGTTATTAATAGCAAAAGTGAGGAAAAGAGGGAAGAAAAAACACTGATGGCAACTCTTAACCTTGTACACAAAATTTAGCTAATGTATAACAATTGCTAAAATGAGAAGACTAAAAGTTTAAAAATCACCTTAAAACACTTGATTTACTTCGAAAGTAGAAAGATATGGCATGTAATGGCAACACCAGTTTAGAATATCAACTCTATCTTATATCTTCATCAAAAATATAACAGAAGATTATAAGTAGTATGATAAAATAGTGTGAAATAGGGGAGGGAAAAAAAAAGTCTAAGGAAATCTTGACAAAAGATTCAACAAAATAAGTTTGATCCAAAGATAGAGATAAAAGCAACAGAAAGAAATTAGGAGGAAAATATGGAAGTAAAAGATAGAAATATCTGAATGGATTTTCCTGACTAAATATTCTCTCCATTAAGTAAAGAGGAACCACATTTGGATCCTAACTACAGCTCAAATGGACCTCCTAAAGGAGGCAGAAGTGAAATTGTAGAATAAAAAAAGATGGGAAAAGCAACTGAATGTTGAGGCCACTGAGGAACTAATTGAGGTATCTGAAGAGGAAGATTCCATACATACAAATACATACATACGTACATACATACATATATATGTGTGTGTGTGTATATAAATCTCAAGCTATTATTTTGAAAAGAAATTTAACTGGTAGGATATTAATATTTACTGACTCATGTTTGCTTTCCTATATATAATAACTTTTAAAAGACAATTATTTACAGATACCCCAAAGATATCTTTTAATAAAAGAATCACCACAGAATAAGCAGGCTTTCCTAACTCTTATTCCATAGTAGACTATATATATAAAACATCATCACACTGACTTATAAAATCCTCCTATTTTAACTATTTGTTGACCATAAATAACAGTTGTTTCATCAAAGCAAAATTACACTCTAATGATTTTCCTCTGAAAAGTGTTTCTTATGGATGTCAAATTATATAGAATTTTTAGAAAGATATAACAATGGATAAAATTTTGATTGATGACTCTCTAATGATCAATATCAGGTATTGCATAAAAAGATCAACAAAAGCTCATTACATGTTTTTTGCTGTCATAGAGAATATTCAACACAAAATCCAGGTTGAAAAACATTCTAATAGATAGTAAGATCACTCAGATTCTTCTATTAACAGATGATGAAATGCTGTTCCATCAGACTTCCAAACATTGCAAAAATTCCTGGATAAAATACATAATCTCTCAAAAGATTTTGAAGACTCAATTCATAGAAATAAACAAGTGGATGGTAGATGCCTGCCATTTCAACTTGCTATATAGCTAGATGGAAGAACTCTAGAACTTCTCCATGACTATGAGTGTATTTATGATAAACCCAGCAAATAGAAAATGAGTTGGATCTAAAATTCAATAGAAGATGAGAAGGCTAGATTGTTTTTAGAAAATTACAAAGTTCTATTAGCTAAGTGCCAAGTTTCTAATTGAAGCAAAGACTTTTATTTTAAATAACAGTATTCCCAGTGTTGCAGTAGAGTGACTATACATTAAATATAACAGATCCTAAAGAACATAAATTAAAGAGCTTAAGTCTCATTACTTTTAGAAACAATTATGAACTCTTCTATTTGGCATTTAAAGCACCTCACAACCTTCCCACCTACTGAACTCCTTACACCTTAGGCTTTTCTACATATTTTATGGCTGAGCCATACTCACTAAGCATCCATTTCTGTATCTTGTGTATAGAATGACTTGTCTGTCCTCCATCGGGGGAATATCACTTACCATTTCTGCTGCTTAAAAAGTAATTACTCCACAATCAATTATCAAGCATTTATTAAGCCCTTCTTATATGTCAGGCACTGTTTAAGTTCTAGAGATATAAAGAAAAAATAAGAGCTGATACAAGCTATAAAAAAATACAAGGCTTAGAGGAGAAATTGCAGGAACTGAGAAAGATCGTTAGATTGAACAGATCCCTTTGAATATTTTTTCTTTTATTAATGTCTTTGTGCTTATCTCTTTCCTATTATACAAATACTCCTACTTCAATACTATTTATGGAAGTGTATTATGCAATAAGAAAAATAAAGAAAAGGAATTATATGGTTGAAATATGCATATAAGATCTGTGAAAGGTCTCATTGTTTATTCATTTATTTGTTTGATTTCTTTTTTTATTACAAAATCTATAAGCTACCAGGTTAATAAATCACAAGATTTTGACAATCCAAGCATCAAATGGAATGCATCAGATATCATGAAATGCATAAATACCAGATTGCCTTATTTGAGTATTTTTAAAAATACTTAACTGATAAGAATGAAATCTGTGATGACTTTTTTGAAAGAATTTATTTTGAATTTTACAATTTTTCTCCTAATTTTGCTTCTCCCCCCCCCCCCCCACAGAAGGCAGTCTGTTAATCTTTACATTTTTTCCATGGTATGCATTGATCTAAGGTGAATGTGATGACAGAAATCATATCCTTAAGGAAGAAACATAAAATATGAGCTATAGTAAAATTACATAATAAAATAACATTAAAAAAAATTAAAGATAATAGTCTTTTGTCTTTGTTCAAAATCAACCATTCTTTCTCTTTAGACAAATGGTATTCTCCATCACAGATAGCCCAAAATTGTGCCTGATAGTTACACTGATGGAATGAGCAAGTCCATCAAGGTTAATTATCACTCCCATGTTTCTGTTAGGGTGTTCAATGTTCTGGTTCTGTTCATCTCGCTCAGCATCAGTTCATGCAAATCCTTCCAGGCTTCCCTGAATTTCCATTCCTCCTGGTTTCTACAATTGGGGAATGGCTTAATAAACTGTGATGACATTTTATTGAAATTTGGTTAAAAATGGAATATAATACAAGCCCTTACTTTTCACCATTTATATTTGCTTATTCTTAGCTCAGTCAACTATGGTGATGCAGTTTGGTGACTCAAGTGGATAAAATATGGAGTTAGCAAGACTGGTTCAAATCTGGTCTCAGACACTTTCAAACTGGGAGATCCTGAGCAAGTCAATTAACTTCTGTTTGCATCAATTTTCTAATCTACACAATAGGAGTAATAATAGAACTTTCCTGTCAAGAGTTGCAGTGAAGGTCAAATGAGATGACAATTGTACTTTTGTACTTTATTTGTGCTTTATTCCCCGCCTCCATTATAGGTTAAAAACATTTTTTTAACATTCATTTTTCATTACTTGTACAAAAATATTTATAGCAGCCCTGTTTGTGGTGGCAAAGAATTGGAAATCCAGTAAATGTCCTTCAGTTGGGGAATGGCTTAGCAAACTGTGGTATATGTATGTCATGGAACACTACTGTTCTATTAGAAATAAGGAGGGACAGGATTTCAGGGAAACCTGGAGGGATTTGCATGAATTGATGCTGAGCGAGATGAGCAGAACCAGAAAAACACTGTACACCCTAACAGCAATATGGGAGTGATGTTCAACCTTGAAGGACTTGCTCATCCCATCAGTGCAACAATTGGGAACAATTTTGGGCTGTCTGCAAAGTAGAGTACCATCTGTATCCAGATAAGGAGCTGTGGAGTTTGAACAAAGTACAAGGACTATTCCCTTTAATTTGGGGAAAAAAACAGATATCTTATTGTCTGATCTTGTTTCCCCTGAGAAATCTGTTCTCTTTAAGGATATGATTTCTCTCTCATCACACCCAATTTGGATCAAGGTAAAACCTGGAAACAAAGTAAAGACTGATGGAGTGCTATCTGTGCAGTGGGGGTGGGGGAGGGAAGCAAGATTGGGGGAAAATTGTAAAACTCAAATAATATCTTTAATAAAAATTTTAAAAAATTAAAAAAAAACCATTCATTTTAAAAACTCTGAGTTCCAGTTCTCCCCTTTCTTCCTTCCCTAACCTCACCCCCACTGAGAAAACAATCAATTCAATATAGGCTATATAGCTGTAGTAATGCAAATCATTTTCATAATAGTCATGTTGTGAAAGAAAACAGAGCCCCCTACCATGCAAAAAAGAAATCTCAAGAAAAATAAAGTTAAAAAAGTAAACCAATCTATTTTCAGACATATCAGTTTTTTCTCATAAGATTTTCAGAGCTGTCTTGGTTCATTGTATTGTTGAAAATAACTGTCATTCACAAATGATCATCTCAGAATAAGATTGTTACTTTGTACACAGTACAATTGATTTTGCATCAGTTCATGTAAACTTTTCCAGGTTTTTCTGAGAACATTCTGCTCATCATTTTTTTTTTAGGCTTTTGCAAGGCAAATGGGGTTAAGTGGCTTGCCCAAGACCACACAGCTACATAATTTTTTAAGTGTCTGAGACCAGATTTGAACCCAGGTACTCCTGACTCCAAGGACAGTGCTTTATCCACTACGCCACCTAGCTGCCCCCAAAATTTATTAGGATTTTTTTTTTTTAGGTTTTTGCAAGGCAAACGGGGTTAAGTGGTTTGCCCAAGGCCACACAGCTAGGTAATTTTTAAGTGTCTGAGCCTGGATCTGAACCCAAGTACTCCTGACTCCAGGGCTGGTGCTTTATCCACAACACCACCTAGCCACCCCCTCATCATTTCTTGTAGAACAATAATGTTCCATTATAATCACATAACAAAATTTTTTCAGCCTTTCCCCAAATGGTGGACATATCCTCAATGTCCAATTCTTTGCCATCTGGAAAGAGCTGCTATAAATATTTTCACACATAGAAGTCTTTTCCCTTTCTTATTTTTTTCATCTCTTTTGGTATATAGACTTGGTAGAGATAGTTCTAGGATAAAGGGTATATAGATTTTTAAGAGTTTTGCATATATTTCCAAATTGCTCTTCAAAATAGCTGATTTATATTCCCACCAACATTTGTCATTTTCCTTTTCTGTGCTATTAGTCAATCTAAAAGATATGAATTTGTACCTCAGAATTATTTTAATTTGCATTTCTCTAATCAAGAGTGAGTTAGAATAATTTTTTCATTTGACTAAAGATAGTTTTGATTATTGCATCTGAAAACTTCATATCTTTTGATCATTGAACATTTGGGGAATGGATCTTATTTTTATAAATTTGATTTATCTCTATATGTTTAAGAAGAGAGGCCTTTATTAGAGAAATTTGCTTCAGAAATTTTTTTTACAATCATTATTGCTAACTGTATTTCCCTTTATTCTATCTCTTTTGTATATTATTTTTTTTTATCCTGACCTTCCTCAAAAACACTTTACTTCTGACAAGACCTCCTCCCTCATTAGCTTTCCCTTCTATCCCTACCCTCCCTTGTTTTATCCCCTCCCCTCCTACTTTCCTGTAAGGTAAGATATATTCTAATTGAGTAGATTATTCTCTCTTTGAGTCAATTTGAAGACTCCCTTCTCCCTCCCTTTCCTCCCTTTCTATTCACTGTAAAAACTTTTTCTCCTCTCTTTTATGTGAGATTATTTACTTTCTACCTTTCCCTTTCCTTTTCTCCCAGAATATTCCCCTCTCATTCCTTAATTTAAAATTTTATAGTTTTAGATATTTTCCCTTTTTTTGTTTTTTGTTTTTTTATTTTTTAGATTTTTGCAAGGCAATGGGGTTAAGTGGCTTGCCCAAGGCCACAGGGCTAGGTAATTATCAAGTGTCTGAGGTCAGATTTGAACTCAAGTACTCCTGACTCCAAGACCAGTGCTCTATCCACTGCGCCACCTAGCTGCCCCAATATTTTCCCTTTTTTATTCAACTCACACAGTGTCCTCTATCTATCTATCTATCTATCTATCTATCTATCTATCTATCTATCTATATATATATAAACTCCTTCTATTTGTCTTAATAATGAGAAAGTTGCTATGTTACTAGTATCATTTTCTCATATAGGAATAAAAACAGTTTAACCTTATTCAGTCTCTTAAGATTTCCCTTTCCTATTTCCCTTTTCATTTGTCCCTTGAATATTATATGTGAAAGTCAGATTTTTTTATTCAACTATGGGCTTTTCATCAAGAATGTTGGAAAATTCTCTACTTCATTTAATATCCATTTTCCCTTCCTAATGGATTATACTCAGTTTTTCTGCTTAGGTGGTTCTTGCTTGTAATCTTAACTCCTTTGCTTTCTGGAATTATATTCTAAGTCCTCTGATACCTCAATGTAGAAGCTGCTACATCTTGTTCTATCTTGACTGTGGCTTCATGATACTTGAATTGCATTTTTTTCTGGTTGCTTGAAATATTTTCTCTTTATACAGTTCTATAATTTGGCTATTATATTTCTGGGAGTTTTCATTGTGAGATCTTTTAGATGTTTGGTGGATTCCTTCAATATCTATTTTACCCTCTAGTTCTAGACTATCAGGACAATTTTCCTTGATAATTTCTTGAAAGATGATTTCTAGACTTTTTTTAAAATTAGTCCAAGAATTTTAAAATTTTTTCTCTGAATCTCTTTTCCAGGTAAGTTGTTTTTCCAATGAAATATTTCACATTTTCTTTTTTATATTTTTACTTCTTTGGCCTTTCTTAATTTTATTATTTTATTGTTTCTTGATTTCTTATAAAGTCATTAACCTACATTTGCTTAATTCTAATTTTTAAAGAATTATTTTTCTTTAGTGAGTTTTTGTTTTTCCATTTCCATTAGGCCAATTTTGTTTGATTAAGTCATTTCTCTCCTCATTGGCTTTTTTGCATCTCTTTTGCCTTTTGACCTAATCTATTTTAAGGTGTTATTTTCTTCAGTTTTTTTTTTTATATGTATGTGTCCCCTTTACCCAACTGTTACCATTTCTTTTCCTAATTTTTCAACTATTTCTCTTACTTGCTTTTCAAAAACCTTTTTGAGCTCTCCCAATTCTTATATTTCATGAAGATTTTGGATGCAGGAGCTTTGATTTTGTTATCTTCTGTTTGTTTCTTTGTTGTTTGTTTGTTTGTTCTGATCTTTAATGTCATAGTAACTTTCTGTGGTTAGATTTTTTTTCTATTCTTTTCTTATTTGCCCAACCTATTACTTGACTTTTAATTCAAACTACCAAAGAATAACTTTTAAAGAAATTCATCTGGAGGAGCAAAAGATCAAGAAGTATTTTAGTATTTTAAACTATACTATAATATACTATATATATAGTATTTTAAACTATACTATAAATTAGCAGTCATCAAAAAAAAATCTGGTAGTGGCTAAGAAATAGAATGGCAAATAAGTAGAAAAGATTAGGCATCCAATATAGAAGTAAATAATGACAGTAACATGATGTTTTAAAAGGCCAGAAATCAAAATATTGTGGGCAAGAATTTGTTTTGTTGAAAAAAATTACTTGGAAAACTGGAAAGTAGTTAGGCAGAAAATAAATAATTTACAAATTATAACATATACTAACAAAAGGTCAAAATAGGTACTTGATTTAAATGAAAAGTGAGATACCATTAGCAAATTAGTGTAACAAGGATGAAATTATTTATCAAATATATGAACAGGATAGAGTTTATGATCAAATGAGAGAGAGAGAGAGAGAGAGAGAGAGAGAGAGAGAGAGAGAGAGAGAGAGAGAGAGAGAATGGATAATTATAACTACATAAAAATTTTTTAAAAGTTTTTACACAAACAAAATCAATGTATCAAAATTTTTAAAGGGATTTAGGAATGGCTAGGTGGCACAGTGGATAGAGCATGGGCCCTGGAGTCAGGAGGACCTTAGATCAAATGCACCCTTAGACATTTAATAATTGCCCAGCTGTGTGACCTTGGGCAAGTCATTTAACCCCATTTCCACAAATTAATAAAAAAAAATTTTTGAAAGGGATTTAGGGGGAAATCTTTGTAGCATGTTTTTCACTAAGGGTCTCATTTCTCAAATATATCGGGAACTAAAACAAATTCGTAAGAATGAGTCATTTCCCAATTGATAAATGATAAAGGGATCTGAAGAGGTAGCTTACAGATGAAGAAATCAAAGCTATCAATAATGACATAAAATTGACTAAATCACTAATAATTAGAGAAATATAAATTAAAACAAAACTGAGGTACTACCTCATACCCATTCAACTGCCTAACAATGACAGAAAAAGAAAATGACAAATGTTGGAGGGATTGTAGAGAGATAAGTACATTAATGTACTGTTGGTGGATCTCTAAACTAGTTCAACTATTTTGGAGGAGAATTTGGAACTATGTGGACTATGAAACAGAGATGAAATTGTGAATATTCCTTGACTCAGAGATACCACTACTGGCTTTCTATACATCTAAAGATATGTCTCTCTTTTTTAAGGTTTTTGCAAGGCAAATGGGGTTAAGTGGCTTGCCCAAGGCCACACAGCTAGGTAATTATTAAGTGGCTGAGACTGGATTTGAACCCAGGTAGTCCTGACTCCAAGGCCAGCACTTTATCCACTATGCCACCTATCTGCCCCCATCTAAAGATATGTAAAGGAAAAGGACCTATAGTTACAAAAATATTTTTAGCAGTTCTTTTGGTAATTGCAGAGAACTAGAACCTAAGGAGATGCCCAACGCCTAGGGAATGGTTATGGATGTGATGAAATATTACTGTGCTATAAGAAATGATAAGGAGGATTGTTTTTTTCCATAAAAACCAAGACTTATATCAACTAATGCACAAAATGGATAGAACCAGTAACAGCAATGTTATAAATATAATGATCTGTGAAAGTCTACAATGATCCACCATAATTTCAAAATACTTATGATGAAAAATGCTATCGAACTCCATATGGAGAACTGATGAACTCAAATGCAGATTGAAATATTTTCATTTTTATTCTCTCTCTCTCTCTTTCTTTCTTTCTTTCTTTCTTTCTTTCTTTCTTTCTTTCTTTCTTTCTTTCTTTTCTTAACAATATGGATAGTAAGGACATTTTTTGCATGATTTCCTGCATCATATCTATTGTATTTCTAGCCTTTTCAAAGGATGTGGAAGAAGAGGAAAACAGAATTTAGAAATGAAATTTTTTTCAATGAAAATAGAGTACAATTCTATAGGAAAGCAACTATATATTATATCTTTTATTTTTATTATTGTATATTTTTCATATTCTATACATTAATATAACTTTTTTATTATTATGGAATTTTCATTTTGTTGAGTTCAAAACAATGAATATGTCAAGTATTTTGTAGAGTAAAGCATAGAAAGGTGAATAAGTCATGACTTATATAAGCAGAACAATATTTAATATTTTCATATTAAATAAATTGATATGGAGAAAACTATTTTTATCATGGTAGATTGACATAAAAACAATGAGAAGACAGCAACAATATCAAATAAAACACCGAATACCATTTGAAGAATACATAAACGAATGAACATATTCTCCCCAGTCCTCTTATTTATCACTTATTTTGTATAGTAGTTACATTCTGGGAATTGGGAAGATTTAGGGAAAAGATATTAAAAGATATTAATCACACACACACATATAGTGAAGAAAAATTCATTATGTAAATGGTTTTCTGAAACTCTAACGATGATTGGGTTTTTTATAGCCCAAGAGTTCATAGCCTTATGTAGGCTTTATACTAATTTTTTCCTTAGTTAATCAATTAACATTATATTATGTGTTATGATTTTTATGTGTCAGGTACAACTGGAGATACAAAGGCAAAAATAAAACAATCCTTTTACCCAAGGAACTTAAGAATTTAGTCACTCGAACATACCTCTCAAAGAATCCTCTCCTTCTAATTTGATTTTTTTCTTATACTTGTTTACTTGTGGTCTCTTCCATTAGAAAATAGGAACTTGAATAGTATTGCATTTTTTTCATTCTAAGAACTTATCAAGGTACTTGGTACATAATAAATACTTTAGAAATGTTGATTTATTAATGAGACAATCAGTCTGGGTTAAGTGAAAAAAGTGTTATGCAGATAAATATACATACACATATTACATACAAACACATACACATGTATATAGTCCATACACATAAATGCTCATCTCTGTATGTGTATACACACACACACACACACACACACACACACACACACACACACGAATTTTTTTGTTTTGTGTTTTATTTTTTACAAGGCAAATGGGGTTAAGTGACTTGCCCAAAGTCACACAACTAAGTATAAAGTGTCTGAATCCAGATTTGAACTCAGATTCTCCTGACTCCAGGGTTGGTGCCCTATCCACTATACCATCTAGTTGTTCCCTTACATAGTCTTTCTTAAAACTGTTTTAATATAATTGGTTTCTTTGTAATTCTAATTTGTTTACTTTAAAACAATTCTACAAATGGGGGGGGGTAGATAAATTTCATCATTCTGCTTAAGGGATTCATGATTCATAAAAGTTAATACTCCTGGTACAGATCTCTAATGGAGAGTGTGAATAGGTCTCCCACTTATAGGGACAATAGACAATTTCTTTGATCCTCTCTTGGAATTCTCAGATATATAGTGACTCAGCTGTTAAATATATAGATTATGACATTTCTGACTTCTTCCAACTATTAAATTCTTGATATTTTGGTATCAAATTCTGAATAATTCTTGGTACCTCCAATTGAGTCATGCCATCAAGAGGACAGAATACTCTGTCAGTTGAAAGAAGAGGCAGGTGCCAGCAGGTGCTCTTCAAACTTTGGAAAGAAAATTTATATTGGAAATGTAGACTTAGATTCTCTACCATTCCAGAATTACTGGCTACTAATTCTTAATCCCAAGTCACAGTACTTTGTATTAAAATGTTACTCATCCTTATTTTATCCAATCTATTCCAAAGTAAAAAAAAAATAACACTGACACTCCTCCCTACCATCTCCACCATAAAAGCAAAACAGTTAGCAAGTACCATAAAATGGCATACCTTAAAAGGCAGGCTAGAAAGCTCAAGTCCAATGTTTTCATTATAGGTTTTCTTTCCCAAGATAGGTAAATTATTAAACCAGGTGAACAAATGAAGAAGTATCAGAGAATTCAGACATTGCAAAAGGAAATTTAAATGGCTAGCATTCTATAGATTTTGTTTTGTTATGGTTTCTCAAAGTGTTAGCAACTGAAAATTTTAATTAGGAAGAGAAAAAAGACTTCAATCATCTTCAGGAACCAAAGAAAACTTATGTCATTGCTTCTGAATGACATGGATGCATACATATATATATATATGTGTATATATATATATATATACACATATATATATATGTAAATTGTGGAACTCAAGAATGAAGAATATATAGACTTTTTTATCTTCTGGAGCTTAAGGAGGCTTCAATGCATCCTTCTCCACTTTTTAGTTACAGATAGGTTATATGGTATTGGTTTTTGAGCAAGACAGCTTCATCGTGTTCAAAATACTGTACTAATTTAGGAGCTGACACTATAATGGATGTCCTTCTCTCTGCACTGGTGAGGAGGTTGGAAGAGTCACTGATGTCCTAACATGGGCTTCTTTAATGAACTAACCCCAATTTGAGTCATATATAAATTGGTTTCTCCCCTTTCTGAAAGGGATTCAATATAAATCATTCTGAACAGAAATGGAATCCTTGCCTCTTCATCAGTTATTTCCCACTAGTGTAAGGATTTATCCCTCTGTGAATATTCTTTCTGCCTTTCAACATCTGATACATTGAGAGCCTTGAGATAGGGAAGCCAGTGGGTGATTTAAGTTTTGCACTAATATTAGGCTGTTTTTTTTCCCAATCATAAATTTCACATGAGTATGAAACCTCAAAAAAACATACATTTTCTCTCTTAATTTTAGAGATTCTATTTCGAGGTCAAACTTAATGTAAAATAAATTCTGTCTTTACTATTGCTCTACAAAAGAGAAATATATATTTTAAAATAATTACTTTCACTCTTCCAGAAAGAGCATATCAACCTAAGAAGTGAAACTAAATTTGAAAGAAAATGCACCATCTTTGCTTTAGAAAAGCACAAACCTAAGATGATTTTAAATCCCTTGAGTCTAGATAGCATGTCTTGTTAGGAGTGAATGATTTTGACTCATTCCAATATAAGGAAGAATTGTCAGAGTCTGTGTATTTTGCTAACTGTACACAAGAGTAAATTCAATACTTTAAGAGAAGATCAAAACTGGAATGTTCAACATAGACAAAAGAAATAAAGAGTAGCTTGATATAATCAATTAATAAATAATAATACTAGTCAAATAACAAATAAACATTTATGAAACCTTTACTATGTGCCAGACAATGCATTAAGTTCTGGGGAAACAAAAAGAGAAAAGACAGATCCTGCCCTCACAGAGAACATAAATTAATAGATGAGACAGCAATTAAGTATATAGAAACAAAATTTATACAATTGAAATAGGAACTAATAAATATAGAGAAGGCACTTGAATTAAGAGTCATTGTGAAAGACTTACTGTAGAATGTGGGATTTCAGTTGAGATTTAAAGGAGGGCAGGAAAGATGCTAGGCAGAAAAGAGGAGGAAAAGCACAGCAAGTATAAAGTATAAGCAGATAAAATGCATGGAACTAAGAGATGCAGTATCTTATTTGTGGAAAAGCCAGGAGTCCAGTATCACTGGATTGAAGATTATTTGGCAGGGAATAAGGTATAAGAAGACTAGAAAAATAAAAGGAATCAAGATTATTAAGGGGCTTGAATGCCAAAATGAGGATTTTGCATTTGTTCTTAGATGTGATGGGGAGTCATTAGGGTTTTTTTTGAAGAGGGGTTGTGGGATGTGTATGATAAGGTCAGAAGTGTACTTTACAAAAATCATTTTTGGTGACTGAATGGAAGATTGCTGGAAGAGCAATAGTCCATGCAAGAGGTGATGAGGTATGGGCCTTTAGTGGAGCCTGAGTCAGGAGAGAAGTAGCTTATTGGAAAGATTGTTTGTAAGTGTAAATTGAGAAGACTTGGGAATAGATTGAATATGGGGGGAGATGAGAGAGAGTGAGGAGTGAGGATAACTCGAGAGACAAAGATTGAGAGAACAGTGTTGTCCTAATAGGGAAATTAGGAGTGGGAGGAAGGTTTAGGGGGAAAGACAATGAGTTATGCTTTAGATATGCTGAGCTAAAGATGTCTTCTAAACATCCAGTATGAGATGTCTGAAAAGTGGTTGGAGGTTCAAGATGGTGGGTCAGTAGAGAGATTGGGGTCAGAAAGGTCGATTTGAGAACCATCACCAGAGAGATAATAACTAAATCCATGGGAGCTGATGAGATTACCAAGTGAAATAGTATAGAGGGAGAAGAAAAGAGAGTTCAGGATAGACACTTATAGTTAGAGGCATGATCTGAATGAGGAGCCAGGAAAGGAAACTGAAAAGAAGTGATCCAACAAGTAGAAGGAGAACCAGGAAAGAATAGTGTCCACTCCACAATGCATCTGCTTCTAAGCATGGTTTCAATTCCACAAAACAACCTTTCTTCAAAATTAGTATCCCCTTGACCTTCCCTCACCCTCATCTTTCTTGACTCCTTTTGTGTCTCCTCCCTCCACTCCTCCCCCCTCCCACCACCTCACCTTAGATTATAAACTCCTTGAAGGTAGAGATGTGCCTTTCTTTTTGTTAATTATATTAGAAGTGTGGAAAAGAGTATCTGGGACATAGTATGTTTTTAATAAGTATTTATTAGATTGAACTGTTATTCTGAAACCTACAGAGAGTATCAGGGAAGAGATGGTGTTTAACAGTGTCAGAAATAGCAGAGTGCTCAAGAAGATTGAGAATTTAGAACAATTCATTATTATTACTTTTTTAACCTGCCCAAGTAACTTTCTAATCCTGTAAGTTGCAGGTAAAGTGCATTGCTAGAAATAGTTTCATTCTGTGGAAATTTCCTATGGTCATATAATTGCACATTCAGTCTTTATCCCCTAGAAATAGGACTAGTTCTAAGCAAAACTGGCAAGCAGGAGAATTTGAACTAAAGCAAGAAATAAGTTTTTACTTTAAAATTCATTCATTAAAAAACTAATAATTTATGTAGATTTCCCCCTCCAATAAATGCTTATATTATAGATTTAGCAATGAGGCTCTAGAAGATGTACAGTCCTCTCCCTATAATTTAGATTTGGACATTGGGGTCCACAGAGCCCAAGTACTTTGTCTGTCTAAGATTACACAAAAGTCAAATTAAAGTCCTTTGATTCAAATAAAGCAGCTTTTCCAGGGTACCACTTCAACTGAACTATTATTTAACCAAAATGAATACTCTCCACTGGTCAAGATTGAGACTCATATGCAACTTATCATTCTGTGTGGATATTGTCCATATCCTCTCATAAATCATTTATAGAGGAATTAGTCAACTGATTGGAAGTCATACTCTAGGATTTAAATTTTTTACAGGGCAGTTTACAGTGCTGAGTCAAGAAGACTCATCTTCCTAAGATCAAATCTGACCTTGGATACTAAATAGCTGTGTGAACTTGGGCAAGTCACTACCCTATTTCTCTTAAATTCTTCATCTCTAAAATGAATTAGAGAATCAAATGACAAGTCACTTCAATAAAACTTCAAATGGGATCACAAAGAATTGGACACAAACAAATTGACTAAACAGCAAAACTGTAGAACTCAGATTTTCCAAAAAAAGTATCACTTTCTCTTTCTTGTTCCATGTCTGATTTATCCCCTTGTCTGATATGTATTTCCTTAATGATATAACTTATGTCTTTTATTATGAATGAGTCATCATTCAAAACATGTTGCAGTATAGTTATCAATATCTGAATAGCTTATAACTTTGTTTCTTTAGCGAGGGTTCTATTCAAGGAAAGCTTTAACAGAGGTTATAACTTATAACAGCAAAACTATTGAGTCTTCTGTGCCAAACTAAAATTTACTTGGAAAATGTTTAACACAATAAATAAAAACACAACATAGTTAATGTTCATTTGTGATTTTCTGACACAATATTCTGCAAGGCTCTATTCATATGTGAGTCTGACACCATTGCTTTACAGTATCACCATGAAAAGTGTTTTTAAAAAGGAGGTTCAATACCTTCTAAAATTTAAAATTGTTGCTGAAAATCTCTCAAATGTATCTAGTAAACTTCTTTCATTTTATTCATTTCTGTTATTATTATTATTTTTAGATTGTTCAAGGCAGTAGGGTCAAGTGGTTTGCCCAAGGCCACACAGCTAGGTAATTATTAAATGATTGAGGCCAGATTTGAACTCAGGTACTCTTGACTCCAAAGCTGGTGCTCTATCCACTGCGCCATCTAGCCGCCCCCTTTTGTTCATTTCTGAGTCAAGTTCAATGTATGTTTTGAGAATATGATTAAGACATGTGCACTGAATACAAACCAGATAAAATATTGGAGTATCAGGAAGAAATACAATTTAGTGTTGCCCCATAATCACTTATCAAGATTTTTTAAAAAAAATTTGGTTTATTTATTTTATATTATGATAATAATCTTGTTATGAGAGTAAACATACCCCCTCAAAAGATGAGAAACATCAAGAATAGTGAGAAAGAAAAAAATGTGCTTCAGTTTGTTTTCAAATTCCAATGGCTCTGATGAGTTGCCTTCTTTATCAAAAGTTCACCAAAGAAGTTGCTTCAATATTTTTTCCCACAGTTGCTATGACTAGCTGTATTTCCCTCCACTCTATTCCTCCCCACTTTCATTTATTCCATTCTCTCTCTCCTTTCATCTTGTCCCTTTTCAGAAGTGTATTATTATATCTGAGTACCCTCTCACACTATCTTCCCTCTCTTCTATCATCTATTCCCTCCTTCCCTCCCTTTATTCCCCCTCACATTCCCTAGATCCACTCCATTGTAGAAAGCTTTTTCTTGACTCTTATGTGAAATATTGTAGCCCCTTCTTCCTCCCAGTGTTTTCCTTTATCACCCAATGACTGAATCTTTTTACTATATTATTATATTCAACTCCTTCCTGTGCCTTGTCTATATATGCTTCTTCTAACTGCTCCTATAAATGAAAAAATTCATATGAGTTATCAATATCTTCCTCCCATGCAGGAATAGAAACAGTTCAACATCTTTAGCTTCCTCATAGTTAGTCCTTCTTGTCCACCCTCTCTATGATTCATCTGAGTTCTGTACTTGGAGATCAAACTTTCTGTTCAGCTCTGATTGTTTCAGTAGCAATTTTGAAAGTCCCCTGTTTCATTGAAAGTCTATATTTTTCCCTTAAAGAGGATATTCAGTTTTGCTGGGTAGTTGATTCTTGGTTGTGACCCAAGATCTCTTGCCTTCCAGAATGTCATATTCCAAGCCCTAAGAGCCCTTAATGTAGATGCTCCCAGATGCTGTGTAATCCTGACTGTAGAACCACAGTAGTAGTTGAATTGTTTGTTTCTGGCACCTTTTAGGGAGTTTTGCAATTTGGCTATAATATGCCTGGAAGTTTTTCTTCTGGGATCTCTTTCATGGGGTGATCCCTAAATTTCTACTTTACTCTCTGCCTCTAGGATCTCAGACAATTTTGCTGGATTATTTCTTGAAAAATTAAGTTTAGGTTTGTTTCCTGGTTGTGACTTTCAGGTATCACAGTAATTTTTAAATGATCTCTCTGGATCTGTTTTCGAGTTTCGTTGTTTTTCCAATGAGATATTTCACATTTTCTGCTAATTTTTTTTGAGATAGTTTTATTTCTTCCTGTTATTTTGCAACATCATCAGCTTCCTTTAGTTCCATTCTGCATTTGGATGAGTTATTTTCTTCAGAGAGCTTTTTTAAGACCTTTTTCCAGCTGGCCAATTCTACTTTTTAAGGCATTCTTCTCCTCATTTGCCTTTTGTGTTGCTTTTTCCATTTGGCCTAAACTGGTCTTTAACATATTATTTTCTTCATTATTTTTTGTATTTCTTTCACCAAGCTGCTGATTTGGTTCTCGTGATTTATCTGCATTGCTCTCATTTCTCCTCCCAAGTTTTCTTCTTCCTCCCTTAATTGCTCTTCAATTTCTTTTCTTTTCAATTCAATTCTTTTTTTGAGCTCATCCATAGCCTGAGCCCATTTTCTATTTCTCTTGCAGGTTTTCGATACAGAAGTTTTGATTTTTCCATCTTCTGAATCTAACATGGCACCAAAGTAATGTTCTATGGTCAGATTCTTCTTTTTCTCTTGTTTGTTCATTTCCTTAGCCTATGCCTGATTTGCCATGTTTACAAGGCTTTGGGGATTTTTTGGGACTACTCACAGGGATCTTAATTCCTCAAAGGTCTTATGAGAACCTTTGACTGCTCTCTTGCCTGTCTTCATGCAGCATCCCTGGAGCTGTGAGGGGGTTCCCTGCTCTGCTATGGTGATGTTGTGGGGGATCAGATCAACTTGTATCTAAGTGTGGGCATACAGCTGAGCCCTGTCCCAGGGCTATCAGAGAGACCTCTGCAGTTTCTCTTGAGCCCCTTATAGTCTATGGGCTGAGAGCTCTAGATAGGCCTGCTGGCTGGCTCTGCTGATTCCTGCTTCAGGTTCTCACTGAAGGGCTGCTCTGAGGCCTATGCTCCACTCTGCACTCACTCTGGTATAGCAGAGTTCTCTCAACACCCCTTCATGCTGTTCTTGGTGATCTCTGGGCCAGGAGGTCTGGAAACTACCTGCTCTGCCATGGATGTAGGCACCCCCAGGGATCTAGGCACTCAGCCAGGCTGCCCTGTGCTGTGACTGAGATTGCAACAGCTTTTTCTAACCCCAGTCCAGATGAAACAGACCTTCCTGTGGAACTTCTAAGTTGTCTTAGACTGGGATATTGTATCACTCTGTCCTTCTGTGGGTTATGCCCCTCTAAATTTTGGTCAGACTCATAATTTGATGGCTTTTGGAGTTTTTTGGGGAACTAGTTTCTGGAAATTCCTGCCTTTATGCCTCAACCTTGGCTCTGTCTTCACCAAGATTTATAAAATACCCTAGACCAAGTCCTAACAAAAAAATCCAAATATGAGTCATTTTTCTAGTCTAAGTAGGCACAGGAGATAGCTTAAGAAGTATTAAAATAGTAGAGACAGATTCTAGTCAGGAACCTCAATGCTGAACATTCTTGAGTAGGAACTGAACTAGGCTCTGTCCAAATTTGGGCAACAGGACAAGAGGAGTCCCCAGACCTAGACAAAGAGATCTGACCTTGTTGAAAAAATAGCTCTGTCCAGGTGCTCTGTTATTCACTGTTATGACACTGAGTCACAGACCCAAGGTGAACTGAGAAGAGATAGTTGGGAGTCCAGTGTGAGGAATGGTTATGTCTATGTAATATGTGAGGAATTGATACAGAAATAGGCAACAGAAGTATAGTTCTGATACCAGGAGCAAAATGGAGTCTCAGAGCCATCCTCTAGCACAGTCTGAAGTCTGGAGCAGAATAAATAGAGTAGGAGGCAATACCCATTTAGTACCTAAAGACTAGATAAAAATTCATGTAAAAGATGACCTACTATACTTTCACAAAAGAAGCAATCATAGAGGTCAACATCTTCAGAGTTTCTGATCAGAAAAGAAACAATTGCTATTTATACTTTGTGCCAAACTCTAAGCAAGTGAGGCTTGAGTTGGGACCTATATTGCTTAATTCATGAGAGTCAGAGTGATTTGTATTTGAAGGCATAGTCAAACCTTTCTCTCTCTCTCTCTCTCTCTCTCTCTCTCTCTCTCTCTCTCTCTCTCTCTCTTTCTTTCTTTCTTTCTTTCTTGTTGCTGCCACTTTCTAGATGTATAAAAGTCAGGTATGACAAACTTCTCTGGAACTCTATTTTGTCATTAGGCAGACTAATAATATTTGTAACTTCTATTCTTTAGAGTTGTTGCAAAGTTTAGATGGTAGAAAGTATGATTCAGTCATAAAATCTTAATATGTAAGCAATGTTGCCAATTCATTATTTTTTGTTTATAAAATTTGCCTCTACATAGCTTGATTTATTCGAGTATCTCTTCCAAAGAGCCAAGGAATTTTAATAAAAAAGAAGAAAAAAGTTTAGCACAGCTAATTAAAAAATTAACAAAATTATACACTATTTTTAGAGTTCTACACAGAGATCCATACTGTTACAAGAGACATGAAGTCCATCCTCACAAATATTCTTTGAGACCAAGTTTCATCGTAAAAATGCTCATAATATTCAATTTTGCTTGCTTTGCTGTAGTTCTTTCCATTTATATTCTTGTAGTCATTGTGCATATTGTATTCCAAGTTCCACTTATGTCATTTTGCATTAATTCATATAAATTTTCCCAAACTTCACTCTACTTATTATCTTCATTGTTTCCTCTATTGCAGTAATATTTTATATGCAAGTCCCGCAATGTATTTAGTTAGTCCCCATTTGTTATACAACCCTTCTTAAAAATCAATTGCTTAAAGCTTAAAATAAAGTATTAACAGAGCTCAATTCCTTCCAATTCTGTCATTGTAGGCTAATACAACAGCTGACACCTGAAATTATGTGTTTATTCTAAATATATCAATGTAAAAGTATCTAATGCATTCTTTAATTAAATAATTCTTGGGTTCAGAGGGTGAGTTTACAATACGAGAGTGATTAGGACATGTATGGTTTATTTGTATTTTTATACTAGTCAGTTATTGCTTGATTTTTGTTCATTTCAAATTTAGTGCTTAACTTTCATACTTCAAATTCCATATGTGTTCTTTTTTTTCAGGGTGATGCATTAACAATTTCAAAGACAATTATAATTTCAAGTTCTTAATTAAAAGTCCTCAGTGACCTTTGAATCTTCTTTCTGTTTTAGACTATTTTGAAAATGTTTTCCCTTGTGATGTCTTTCATAGTGATGGGAAATTAAGCTTAGTTATGAAAGATCAGTCAATGACTTTGAGGCTAAATTTACTGAGCTTATCTTTACTTTTCTCTTCTTTGTGATACTCTTGTCTGTTATCAATCCTTGCTGTTTTGGTTCAAAACCCAGTGGGTCTTTCCCTCCTAGAGTGATTTTTTTTTGACTAGGTAAAAGATGCCATTCTTTGCCTCCTTTCTTACCTAGCTTTAATTATTGACTGGGTGTTTCATCAGACAAATTGAAGCCTGGGAAAGACTGAGATCTTAAAGGGGCCAACATCTCCTACAGTATCATTGGTCATTTCCAGGTATCTTGATTCATATCTGGACCCAGATGACTCTAGAGGGGAAAGTGAGACTGGTGACTACACAGTTCTTCCTCACTTAAATCTAATTCACTTGCATGTCATGGCATCACCTCCCTGCTCTCATGGTGTTCTTCAAATCTGAAGGCTAGGGGCAGCTAAGTGGTACATTAAATAGAACACTGACCCTGGAATCAGGAGGACCTGAGTTCAAAACCAGTCTCATACACTTGATATTTACTAGCTGTGTTGTCCTGGACAAGTCACTTAACTCCATTGCCCCACAAAAACAAAAACAAACAAACAAACAAAAAGAATGAGGGACAAACTACAACACCCTTGTCTAACCAAATGGTTGAGAATCAAAGTGTGACCTGCACAAGACACAGGAAATGACAAATATATAAATTGACAATCCTTTCCAAAGGTATGTAGAGACATAAGTAGAAACAGACATGACCATACAAATGGGGAAAATTAGACCACACCACTCCTGGGTATCTCATCTGCTGTTCCTTTCCTCATTCTTTCAGCATTTGGGCTGATCTGATCAAGATGCACCAATAATAATAATAATAAAAAAAAAGCTATTCAAAAGATGACTTAAATATTTGTAGGATCTAGATGGAGTCTTTGACAAAAATCCTTGCTTGATATTAAAATCCCTCTATCATCTGAGTAAAGCTTATCTTTCTAATCTGATTATGCATTGTCCCAGTTCATATTTTCACCTTGTATGATCCATCTCTTATAGTCATTGCTTTCCATAAGTTATCCCACCTTCCAGACATGCTTATTTCTCTTCTTGGAATTTTCAATTCAAAGGATAAACTCAAGTGTGAACTCCTATAAAAAGTCTTTTATAATTCCCTCCATTATAAGTGTTCCCATGTGCCACTAAATTACTTTGTGTTTATCTTATGCAAATTTAATTTACCTTTCTGTGTATATGTTGGGGATCCCTCATAAAATACAGACTCCTTGAGGTGACTCTCACTTTTGCTTTCATATGTCCAGGGTCTAACACAGTGTTAGGAACATAGTGAATATTTAATAAATACTTGCCAAATTGAACTGAATTAATTGAGTGCTTATTTTCAGTGTAACAACCTCAGCTTCTATCACCCTGCTAATTTTCTCTAGTGCATTTCATAGTTCCAGTACTCTCTCATGTTATGCTTGTTAACACTTTCCTAGAGAATGACAGTTTTCTCAACTTCATTTCCCTTTTAAATATACTTGGAAATCACATAGCATTAGATCTATATGACTAGATTTGGAGGAATGATTGCAAAGAAATAGAAGTATTTTTTTTTTTCATTCCATGACTAACTATACAATTTTTAAAAAGTCACTCTTCTTGAGCTATAACTCTCATCTGCAGCATCTACAGAAATCAAGACTTTAACCACAAAGTTTACCCATAGTCATCAATCACCTATATTGTCACACTGGTTTAAATCAGAGTATATAGAATACATTGAAACATTGTAGTTACTGAAATGTCACCAGCACTTGTCATTTTCTGATGAATATAATTTCTATGGAGGAAATAAATAGAGACAAAACTAAAGGGAGTAAATGAAATTTATACTCTATTGATAAGTAAAGTGCCAGACTCTGTCATCGTGTGACCTATTCCTTAAATTAGAGGCATTTGGAATCTTCTTTAGTACTTTAGAATTGGATTGATATACTAACTGATGCATTTCATACTAATAGTTTATTTTTTTTTGTACTTTATGGCAACAAGATTTATTTGGCCCTTATAAAACAACTATATAAAACAGTAAAGGTATTGCTTTTACCTCCATTTTAAAAATGCGGAAACTGAGACCTAGATAGTTGAGAGCCTTTTATTCAGTATCACATATATCAATCCTTCCTTCACATGACAACTCATCAATATTTGAAGAGTGTGATTATTTTTATCTCCCAGAAACTGACTGGAATGAGGTTGGGAATATCCATTTCATAAGACATTCTTTCTAGTGTTTCCTGTAATTTTATAATTCAATTCAATGCAATCCAATTCATTTGCAAAAGCATTTATTAGATAAAGACTATGTGCTGGGCACAATGCTTAGCATTAGAAATGTAAAGATAGGGATTTACCCAGGAGTCAGGAGAGCCAGAGTTCAAACCCGACCTCAGACACTTGATCCTTACTAGCTGTGTGATCCTGGTCAAGTCAACTAACCCCATTACCTCACAAACAAAACAAAACAAAAAAAGAAAAAAGAAAAAAACAAGGATAAAAAATGAAAATAGTTCTTGCCATCAAGGAACTTTACATTCTAGGATTGGTACATCCAATCCATGGTCAACAAGTCACATGCAGTCCTTAAAGACCTTTAATGTGGCTATGTATACCGGAAAAGGAAGGAAAAGATGAATGTAAGCACCTATGTAAAATCATAGATGAACTTTTCCTCATGAAATTAACATTGTGCAGTCTCATAGATTGCCAGAGTGTTTTATTTGTGTTTGTTTATAAAAGATTTGTATATAGGAATTAAGATCTTCATCCTAATTACAACAACTTTATTGTATGCTGCATTAATTACTATTTTGTCATGGACTTTGAGACCAGATTCCAAGATTTTAGAAAATACCAGTTCTTAATTGCCTGCAATCTTGCAAATACACAACTTAAAGAAAAATTTGTTCAAGTGTCTTTATTGGAATTTTTAAAGTTTATTATTATAATATCTTGCATGTCAACATGTCCAGTTCATGACATCTCTTTTGGCCAGTAAGCCTATTTTTGAGCAATAAAAAAGTAAAAATTAGCAAAAATTTTAGATGAACATTTACAAAATATTCTTCATATTGCTAAAACCCCTATCAAACCAGATATAGATGCACTGATATTGAAAAAGCAGGCTCAGTGTTCACATTAAAAATGGCATGTTCTTATTTTTTATTTTAAACTAAATGGTATACTCGTTATTATACTTTATAACATTTTATTGTTCTTTATTACCCTATTACATTTTATTATTATATTCATTGGTAATATGGGTTGCATTGTAGTCATAAATAAATATTAAATTTTAGATACGATCCTGGAAAAGTTTTTATTGGTCAATATGACACAGAAGAACTAAAAGTTGGACACATATTCTAGGAAGAAGGAGGTAAGGCAGAGAACAACAAATACTAATTTGTAAATGTTGAATATATATCAAGTAAATACAAAACAATTTGGGGGGTATAGGGAGAGCACTTACAAATCTTAGTATATACTATTATTGTTGGTTGGAGAGGAGAATTCAAGGAAAATACAAAAGAAATGTTTCATTGTCCATTGTAAAAATAATGGCTTAATTGATGTTGTTACTAGAGATAGAATGGCTCTGTCAAAAACCAAATTTATCACCCCTTTGTCTCACATCTACTTAAGAAAACAGTCAGGAAGAGGTACTTTTACCATGGTCTTATTCTAATATGTTTTGTAGCAAGTTATCAATTCCCCACTCAGAAGCCTAAGAAATTAATATTCCCACCAGGAATATGGAGGCATGAAGTAACAGATTGCCTTTAAGATCCTAACAGAAACAAAAGATAACATCTATTCTTTTTTTTGCAAATCAGACCTATAATTTCACTGGTATAAGAAAATCATTTTGAGAAAATTTCTTATATTAATTCAAATATATACTTGCTCTAGAATTCATAATTTGAGAGAATTGCTTTGAACTTTGAGTTTCATTAAATTGCCAAGGTCACAAAGCCCCTATTAATGGGAAGTGAGATTTGAATCTAGAGCATCCTGAGCTTGAGGTCAGTTTTTTCCCCCTAGAAACAATAGAACCTTTATTATGTAAGAGAATATAAAAGTGAATATTGATGATCATGATCTTTTAGGTTTCCAAAAATGATCACCAGGACTAAAATGATAAAAACTATATCTGATAATTATTTTTCCTTGTCAAATTAATGTCCTTTTGACAAAATGCTACATCTTTTTTTCCAGGGGAAACTACCTTCCAATTATTAATCATTAAGAATTAAATAAATGAAGTAGAAAAATCCAAGTGTTGAATTTGGGAAATACTTTTATTTTCAGTTCATTAACACAAAACAATTAACTAATTTTCTAAACCTCAGATTGTCCATCAATTTCATGGGGGCTACTATGCTATTCATGACTTTCTATCCAGTATTCTATGCTTTCTCTCTTAAACAGAGATATAGATTTACATACACACATATAACCTATATCTACCTATATATCCACACACACACACACACACACACACACACACACAGAGTATAGTTAGGTGTCACAGTAGATAGAAAGACTTATTTTCCTGAGTTCAAATCTAGCCTCAGACATTTACCAGCTGTGTGTCTCTGGGTAAGTCATTTAACCCCATTTACCTCAGTTTCCTCATCTGTAAAATTGTGTGAAGACAGAAATGGACAATCCCTGTAGTATCCTTTATAAGGAAACCCTAAATGGAATCAAGAAGAGTCAGACATGATTGAATAACTTTAATATATGTATGTGGAGGTAGTTAGTTTTGTTCCTTGTTGAAACTTGTAAACATATAACATCTATATATTTATATGCATATACACCCATATACACATAAATATATGCATAATCCTAGAAAGTTAGAGAATAGTCTACATTGTGGTGAAGTTAAGTGTCATTTCCAGAGGTAATGCAGTAAGTACATTAGAAAGAGAGATGACTTTTGAGTCAGTTCAAATTCTGCTTCTGATCCACGTGCAAACTGTCCTTATACTGTACATGGACTTCTATGCCAGCAAAAACACTGAGGAACTACATTGCAAGGAGGGGATAGAGGTACTTTGCCTGCAGATGGTCACCATAATAAAGATAACTTTGCAGAGGAAAACCAGAATGGTGAACCATATCAAAGTATTTTGTGTTTCCAACTTTATCCTTATTTTCATGTCCTCTGCCAACACAATGAACAGGAAGGACATTTTGATTCAGGTGTATGATTAGATCCATTTCCAAGGAATCATGTTTTGGAAGTTTAAGTCTGAATATCAGGGCTTTTTAATAATGCATTTTTGGTTACTTTTATGGTCAAAGGTAATTTCAGATTGGACAGACACACAAATAGGAGTTCAAGGAAGTCTTCAAGAGGGATATATCAACTAAATTAACCTTAGAAGAATAGTAGAATTCTGAGAGATGAAGATGAGAAGAGAGTTCTTTCTAAGTATAGTGGGGAACGTGGGTAAATCTGAAAGATACCAACTCTTGATGCTCAGATGAATAAAAATAATCAATGAATAAACCAGGAATATCACTAGCTAGTAGTTCCTTTATCATGAAAAAGTGAATATTGATAATCATTGTTATTTAAGTTTCCTGGATATGGCTTACATAGCTAGAATGACAAAAACTGCTCCTAGAACTTAATTATTCTGCTTATCAGTATGTTTTTGACAGAATAGTACATTAGGAAGAAAAAATAAGTGGTGCATAGTGGTGGACCTGGACTTAGAAGATTTCAGTTCTAATCCAGTCTCAGACAGTTACTGGTTGTGTGACCCTGGGCAAGTCACTTCATCTATGTTTCTCTCAATGACTTCATTTGTAAAATGAGCTTAATAATATCATCTACCTCCTAGGGTTCTTATGGGCATCAAAGGAGATATTTGTAAAAGAGATATTAGTAGAGCTCCCTGTACATAAAGATAATAAGGATTTGCTTCTTCTTTCTTGCCTTCCCTCCTTTCTTCTTTTCTTTCTTCCTTCCTTACTTTCTTCTTTCCATCCCTTCTTCCCTCCCTTTCTTTTTTCCTTTCTCCCTTTCTTCCTCTTTTCCTTCCATCTGATCTCCCTTCTTCTCTTCCCTCACTTCTCTTACTCTCTTGCCTTTCTTCCCAATCTTTTCCCCTCCCTCCTTTCCATCTTTGCTTTCTTCCTTTCTTCCATCCTCTTTTCCTTCCTCTTTAATTTTCATGCTTTTCTCCCTTCATTTTTCTCTCTTTCCTTTTACCTTTTCTTCCTTTTTCCCTTCCATCCAACAAAATAGTATCAGCAACATAGATATATTTTAACTGTCACCAGGAGATCTATTGGATAACAACAACTCCTTAAAAAAACTATAGTTGATGCATTGCAATACACACTGTTTTTCTCCCAGTATATGTGTATAGATTATTCTTTCTTTTATTATCTCTACCTGACCTGTTATCTGTGCCTACTTAGCTGTACTCTTAATTGCTCTAATTACTGTTCTAATTGATTTAACTCTGAAAAGAAGAGAAGGAAAAATAGTAGCAATGTTTGTTAAGCACATCCCATCAACCAGTTTCTCACAGAAATTGATTTGTGTTTTCTTTGGGATAAAGAGCAGATAATACACAGTTGTTTTATTGTCAGTTTTCTCTAGTTTCAAAATCTCTTCTAGTAAATATGTCTCAGTCTTTTTTTGTTGTTGTTGTTGGTTTGCAAGGCAATGGGTTTAAGTGATAGGCCCAGGTAATTTATTAAGTGTCTGAGTCTGGATTTGAACTCAGGTACTCCTGACTTCAGCACTGGTGCACTATCCACTGTGCCACTTAACTGCCCCCTCAATTCTTTTAAAGTCATCAGAAAACAAGGTCCTGTGTGAAAATTTCCTCCATCAAAACCCTCTGACTTCTTGAATAAACCCTAGGGAGCTGTCAAGAGGCATAGAAAAGTTAAACAAAGACTTTCTCAGGGTCACCTAGTTCCTAGTCAGAGGCATTGTGCAAAGTCCTGCACTTTTCTTCATCTTCAGACATACTCAAATGCCTTATCATGTCATGGAGCTGTCCCTGGATTCTTGAATAATCAACAAGGAGAGCAAAGCTCAATTCTTCTGCTATACCGGAAAAATTGAGTATAGTCCAGGTAACAGACCATGGGGAATCATCCTCACTAAATACCGAGAATCTCACTTGCAAAGAGGTCAATCACATGGGAAAAAAAAAGCAATAAATTCCTTGGCTATTATAGAACATTAAACTTTAAGGGTCCACTTCTCTTCTTGCCTCATATATGTATAACCTTCCAGAAGGCACTCATTGCTTGACTAAGTTCTTTCAATTGCTGTTTCCTAGTGAACAAACTCCTTTAATTTTGAACGTTCTTGTCTCATACTCCATCTTGTATTTACCTTACTGAAATGTGGCTTTCAGCCGAAGACACTGAATCCCAGACCAGCTTCCATCACTAGCTTTCCTTTCTCTCTTCTATCTCCCACTTCATATACTCTGACTAATGGAAAAGTCGGGATATACCTTGCTCCCCACATTAACTGCCATGTTGTCTCTTGACCACCATTGCTCAGCAACTCATTTTCCTTTGAAGTCCTCTCAAAGTTCCAAGCAGTACAAATCATGGTGGTCATATATCAGTCCCTGGATCATTCTTTCTATTTTTTCAAGATATGTAGTATCTGGTTCACCATCTTCCTTTCCACCCAACTTTTGTACGTATACTAGGGGATTTCAACCTTCCCATGAATACTCTCTCAACTCTTTAACCTCCCAATTCCTCAAAATTCTCAAGTTCCATAATCTATTTCTTTACTTCTCCTTAACTCCACATAAGGAAAGGTCATAAATTATATTTTACCATTACCTATAAGTAGCTTACTTTATTAATGAGAAAATCTGACATTTTCATAGCTGACAAATAATATATTCTTCTCATGTCTCACCTTCACATAATAAGTATTTATTAACATATTAATGATACAACTTTTCCCAGCTTAATTTTACAGCCATAGAGGACAATACTCCATATCCCTTACTCTGATCTAGTTAAACTGGTCTTCTCTCTGATATCACACAGGGGGTCTATCTCCTATCTCTCTTTGTACTAGATGCTCCACATGCCTAAAATATACTTCCTCTTTGCTTCTGATTCATATACTTCCTCTTTTTTCTTACAGAAGCAGATTAAATACTACATTCTATACAAAGCCACTTTTTATTCACCAATCTGCCAATGTCCTCCATTCTAAACTATCTTATATTGAACTGAATACTTATTCTTTTCAGATTTATTCTGTATGTACTTATTTAAAAACTTGTTTCCTCCCTCATTACAATACTGTCCTTGTTTTCATTTGTATGCCCTAGCACCTTGCATTTAATAAATACTTATTCACTGATTTTTTTGAATCAACTTCAATGAATGATTGAATGAATGCATAAATAAGAAAGAATTTATTAAATATGTACTTTTTTCCCAGCACCATAATACAAGTTAACACTACAATAAAGGTGCAAATGTATGACAGTAAGCTACCTCAAGTAGCTTTCATTCTAATAGAGCAACAGAAATAGGTGAGTGATAGCCAGGGAGGGGATATTTTTAACTGGAAAATAATAGGAACATTGAGTAGAGCTACAGGGGATAGATTGGTAAAATTCGTCTCCAACATCATCAGTATCAGTAGTAATAGTATCATGGTAAAACAACAAAAGCAACAAACCTTTAAACTTTATGATTCACGAAGAAAGGAGGAATGGAAAAAAGTAAGTAATCATATAGCACCTCTTTGGTGCTAGGTGATACATTATGTGTATGAGGGGAAAACATAAAGGTAGGTAAACAAAAATCAATGAACATAAGTTATTCTGAGGCAGATAGTGGCTGTATTATTTTATGATTAAAAAAGAGATTCAGAAAGGTTGTGAGATAGTAAGTGACAGAAGGAATATTTAAACTCAGGTAGTCTGACACAAGGAGCATTGAATCTTAAAGGCAAAGTTCTAGATTTGTGTCTTGATTTCATCAAGGGAACACTGAAAGGAAAGAAACTTGCAAATTTTTGCATATTGGGTTAATTTATATTATCACTGTCCTTGGCTATCTCTATATAGTCAGACATTCTCATTAGAAGGGCAGAATCATTATCAGATTAGATAAAAAACACAGTTGAGAAGACCAAACATGCATATATTCCTTCTACTACCCAACCTATTTAAACTTATTTTTAACTCTGAAAAATTGGGAAAAAGGGATCTATTGACCCTGAGTATTACTATTTTTTAGATATGCTTAATCTGACTGAGACAGTTACCATAATGCAGAGACCAAAAGAGCCCAGAAATATATCAGTAAGGCAATCACTTGAGTTCCTCTTCAAGAAGAGAGATTGACCATCTAAAGGCATAATAAGTTCTTTTGCACCCTATCATGATGCAGGATGACTGAAAATCTTTGAAAATCAGCATGCAGAAAGTTTGCCATTTATGAAAATGAGGTAAGTCAGATCATCCTGAAAACACTTATACATGAAAGTGGAAGTAGGACAACAGTTAAATATGAAATGCAAAAGACCTTCCAGTATTTATGTGGTAATTTATTTTCATTATTGAGAATAGTGAAATTGCCAAAATTGCATACTAACATCTCTGATTTCAATGCGCTATCTCAATAAATGGAAATGACACTTAATGAAGATGAATTAAGAAGAATGGTTGTATTAAAACAAATATATATATAGAATCTATATATGCTTTTTAATATCAATAATGTATATTACAGTTAAGATTATTTAGAAAAGAATGACTTCCAAAGATTGAAAATATTATGAAGTATATTAGTGCCTTGTTCCATCCATAAAAGTGTGTAGAACAATGCAACAACTTCCAACTCATATCCTTATTTTTTCATCTCTATAAAATCTTTATAAGAAATGTCTCTAAATGCAATAATGGTATATGTGATGAAACTATGAAAAGGAGATACACAGTTTTCAACAATCATTTTCTAAAACATTACATTTTCAAAGTTAAGAAATTTGATCATAGTTGTAGAGAATACAAAATGCTATTATGTTTACTGTTTGATGATTACCCAAATTATACAAAGCATCACTAATTAATATGTAAAAATATATTACTATGTAAATAACACTGATAATTTTGTTCAACAATTTTCAGTATCCATCTCAAATAAAACACAACAAAAACATGCTTGCCAAAGAGTTATGAACAAATTCCACATAGAAGAGGCATTTTCTCTTTATGATGAAGTTCTCCATATTTCTTGTTTTTCTATGTCACTGTGCTGATTGCCTCAGCACTTGGATTCTCCAGCCCTCCTCGTGGAGATCTATGGTTACACAAAAATTAATGGAGCTATGAATTGATTTAACAATTCTGGAAAACAATTTGGAATTGTGCAAGAAAATTTATTCTTTATACCATATGACAAAAACATTACACTACTGAATTATAGTCCAAGTCAATTTAATAACAGTAGTAAAAGTTCATTTGTATAATGACATTAACAGTAGTATTTTACAATTAAAAAATCTGGAAATAAAACATGTACTCAACTAATGATTGGTGAACAAATGAGAAAATCATATACATTCATCTAAAGAGATGTTACTACTATACAGTAAACAGTGATGGATATGAAGAATTTAGAAAAAAACATGAGATTCAAATATAATGGTGAAGAAAGTAGATCCAAAATAACGACATAGAATGAAGACAACCTAGAAAATGTCAACATGGAGAAGCAACTGAATTAAATGACAATTGAAATTGAACTGGAAGGGTAAATTGATATCAGTTTCAATTGGTTTCCACAGGGTGTGGAAAAATACCTTATTTTGCATCATTTATTAATATTTTTTTGAACCTAGCTTTATGTGGTTAGAAAATTGCCTAAACCAAACATTTAACTTATGGAGGTAAGGCTATTTACAGCCTCAGAAAAGCAGTAAGCCATAATGAATGCTTATATCCCAGCCAGTGCTTGCTTTGGATCTACTCAAAGTCTGTATTTTGGGTTGCCCAAATTAGATAAAATATGCTGACATATATATGTATATATATGTATACATACATACATATATATATATATATATATATACGTATATATATCTTCTCTGAAGACCACCTACTGTAGCCTATTTGAGATCAACTATCCAAATGTCCTTTTCTGAACTCCATTAATGTAAACCTTACAGAGACTTACAAGGAGCCACACCTTCCAATTCTCTCCTTTACCAAGTACATTTCTTTTCAGAGCTATTTCAGATATTGAAGTTTGTTCTCCTACCTAACAAGGATGATGAAAATATGACATTTTATATTATAGGCAATGAGGAATCATCAAAACTTTTTGGCTTGGAGAGTAATATAATCTTAGAAAGATAATTTTTATAAGAGTCCAGAGGATCGATTTGAGAAGAGATAATCTGAATCTTAAACAATCTAGAGAGAGACAAAGTAGATTGAGATTTGGCCTCAGTGTCAAAACAATCAGAGTTCATGTGCTGTTGTGATCACATACTGGTTGTATGATTCACCCTGTGCAAGTTGCTTAACTTCTCAATAATCTAAGGAAACTCACCAAGACTAAGACATTGCGGTACAGGTAACAAATCTGCATTGGTAGAGGAAACTTCCTCTCTGGGAGTTCCCTAAATTAATAAACTCATGAAACTAGTCCAATGCAAACAAATTAAAAATATCTATATAATTTTGGGTAAGTAATTTTGTCATTCTGTGATCATTAAATAGGGCTTCTCACTAGAAAAATGGGGATGCTTTACTGGATTATCAATCTCTAAACAGAAAGATGATGTTTATCCTTTATTGATGAAGACCATGATATCAGGGGAGGTGATGCCATGATCAACACAGGAATTGGATTTGAGTGAAAGGTGTATTAAGTCACAAGCCTCATTTTCTCCTCCACACCTTTCAAGGTCCAGTGTCCAGATGTGAATCAGGACTACTGGAGATGGTCCTGGATGTAAGGCAATCAAGGTTAAGTAACTTGCCCAAGGTCACACAGCTAATAAGTGTCATATGTCTGAGCTAGATTCAAATTCTCATCCTCCTTACTCTAACACTAGTGCTCTATCCACTTCAGTGATTAAGAAGAACTCTAGTTTAGACATACGAAACATGATGGGTCTTATTGCCAAGTTAAAGAAACCAGTGATCTTGGCACCACTTGTGATCAGTCACCTGTCTACCCTCCCAATATTAGGAGAACTATTTCAAGAAACTAACATAAAGAGTTAGGTGATTCATTGGATAGAGCATTATACCTAGAATTAGGAAGTCCTAGTTCAAATCTGTCCTAAGATACTTAATAATTGTGAGATTCTGAGAAAGTCACTTAATTTCTGTCTGCCTCAGTTATCTTAAATTGTAAAATGGGAACCTACTTTCCCAGGGTAACCATTAGGCTTTAATGAGGTAATATTTGTGAAATATTCAACACAGTATCTAGATGCCTAATAATGATTGTTTGTTTCCTCCTTCCAGTGAGTGTCCAAAAATTCATTTGAATCTGTGGATTATAAGAAGCATTCCCCATTTCCTCCCTTCCCCACAATACATACAAGACCAAGAGAATATTTGTTAGTAGTAATCCAAAGTGAGAGGATCAAGGGAAGCCCTATGGATCTTGGGGTAGATGCTAGAATAGGATGAAGTGTGGTTGAGTGGAAATAACATTAATCTGGGAGACTTGGTTTCTGATTTATGGTTTGTCAGTACCTGCAAAAATATAAATGGTGACAGTTCCCATTTCTCTGCCACTTCCATTTCTCTTCTATAGCCCTGCTGTATTCTTGGTCTCATCACATTTGGAACATGGCAGTCAGACTTGGAGGTCACATTGCAGGAAAGACAGTGATAAGTAGAAACTTGGTTAGTGGAGAACTATAAGTATTGTAAGTGGCTTTGAAGCTATGTTCTATGAAGATCAAATGAAACAATTGGGATTGGAGAGTTGAAGAGGAAAAGACTGAAGTGGAACATAATGTTTGTCTTCAAATATTTAAAGTTTTGTCATATGGAGGGCAGGATCAGGATTCATGTTTGGAAATAATAGGGAAGAACATTTTGAGTACATACAGGAAAGAATTTTCTAACACTGACAACTTAAAAAAAGAAAAGCTAACCATTATCATTTAAGATTTGAAGACTGTTTTTTTTACATATAATCATAATTCAATCCTTACAGTAACCCTAAAATCCATTTTAGAGATGAAGTAACTGAAACTGATCTGTTGAGCAACTTGTTCAATCACTTTGTAGGAAGTAATTGACATCAGATCTGAATTTAGGTTTTTCTGATCCCAGTTCTTGTTTCCTAGCTATCTATATGACAAGCTTCATCTTCAAAATATAAATATATGATTTATGAGGTTCTAAGTTCATTTGAAATACTTTAAATAGAAGCATCATGAGTTCTTATCATTGACTTTCCCCAGGATCTTACAGTTACTAAGTGTCTAGGCCAGATTTGAACTCAGGTTTTCCTGATTCTAGATCTAATACTCTAGCTAGTATGTTGCCTACCTCCCCACAGTTTCTGAAGTAGTTCTAGCAATGGGAGGTTTGACAGGTGACTACAATTGGTGCTCAATATCCCTGATTTCTTTAACTTAGTAGAGTCAGTATGTCTTTACTACAACATAGAAAGTGTTACCAATATATTTTCTGAGATTTCTTTAAATTCTAAAATATTAGTTCTCTAACTTTTTGGGCCGAAGATCCCCTTATACATCTTAAACATTATCAAGGAATAAGATAGCAAAAAAGACTTTTATATAGGTTGTATGCAGAAATATTTTGTAATTGACTTGCTTTGGAATATAAGAATGTGAGCATTTATTTTCACCTTGGAAATCTGCAAATACCACAAATCAGGGCTTGTTTGATTGATTGTCTCTAGACTTGAGATAGTAACAAAGAAAAGTGAGTAATGAAGATTAAACTTAAAATTGTATAGACTACATATTTTTTCCCACAGAGAATGGGTTGTTAGACATTTACCAACATATTCTTGTCTATGTCTATAAACATTTTCTATATTTTAAATAAAACTGTCTTATTTAGTATTATTATGAAAATAGTTTTGCCTCACAGAACCCCAGAGATTGTTTCAGGGATCCCAGGGATTGACAGAGCACACTTTGAGATCAGTTGCTCTAAATCTTTATTAAATCAATGTGGAAAACCACTATTTTAATCTCACAAACCTTAAACAATCTTAACACTCATCAACCACCTCACTTTGAATTACCATTATTTAACAAGAGACAAACTATATTAATCTCAAAAATACAAAAAATTCTAATCACCCTACACCCTGGATTAGGAGATAGGTGGAAATGAATAAAATTCTGGGCCTTGTGTCCTGAAGATCTGAGTTCTAATCCTACCGTGGGCACTTCACAGCAATGTGATCTTAGCCAAGTCACAATCTGTTTCCTCAAATGTAAATATGTATAAAAAGAATACAACCTACCTTCCAGAGTTGTTGTGAGAATCAAATGAGATAATATTTGTAAAGTACTTAGCACAGCATCAGTAATATAGCAAGCACCATATAAAAAAGTAATTATGATTATAAATTAAGTGATTTTGGCATAATCTTAACACATTAAGCCCAGAAAGCCTTATCATCCTGTTTATCCTTAAAGTGTCTCATTTGGACGCCTATTTCCCATGCTACCATTTCATCATCATTCTGCCCTCCTCTCAACCCTGCCCCCTACAAGATTTAAAACCATTTTTGAGCCAAAAAAATATGACTTTAATAAAGGCCTACTTTTTAAAAGTGATATTGGACCATTTACCTATTTTGTGAAAGAATCTGAGTTACAAAAGAGATTCAGCAAAACAGGATAAAAATCCTCCAGAAGTCATAGTTCAATGCAAAGACTGCTGGGTTTGGAGTCAGAAAACTTGGGTCCAAAATAGCTCTGTGATTTAACTACCTTTGTAACTTTGGATAATTACCTTGACCTGGGTTTTGGTTTCATACAAAATGATGGAGTTAGATGGATCTCTAAGGACTCTTCCAGTTCTGAATCTATGCTTCTATTATCTTAAGTTAGAAACAGGTTAAACTAAACAGAAAGATCTAGGTTAAAATTCTACCTGAGATAACTCACTAACCAGCTTGGGCAAGTCACTGAACTTCTTTCAGACTCAGTTTTACAAAATGAGGATAATAATAGTGACTGTGTCATTGGATTGCTGGAATGCCTGATAATAATAAATAATAATCAGATAAAATATGTAAAGTGACTTGAAAACTCTAAAGTGTCTTATAAATTCTGTTGGGATTATTATAGAGTGACAGTGGACAGTCAGCCCATCTACCTTAGTGTCAAGAAAACCTGGCCAATCTCTTCTCTAACATAAATTAATTCAGTGACATGAGGGCAAATTAGTTAACCTCTCAGTGCCCCTGGGCAACTCTCTAAGACTATAATTTACAGTACTATTGCTGATCTACATTAATGAGATAGAAATGGAATTACAGGTTCAATCAAAAAAATCCCATTATTTCTTGTTCTTATTCTTGTGTTCTATTAATATCATTTATAGTCTTATTTTTGTAAGTGCTAGACATAGTATCAAGGAGATTTAAATCCCAGGCATAGCTTCCTGTTGGAGAATCTTAACTAATATCATTCTTATGCAGGAGGAAGTAGTTCAATTTTAATTGGTCCTGGCACTGTGATGAGATCAAGCAAATGGAGACTTGGCTGAAATTGGGAGCCCAGAAGCAATAGCCTCTGGTAAGCAAATCCTGATTATGTCATGTCATTAAGGAACCAGGATAACAGAAAGATTACTTATACCAAAAAAAAAAAAAAAAAGAACCCAGGAATAATCCTTCTATTATGCTCAGCAATGGTTTTTGTCATTATAAGATTATTGTTTCCAAAGCAACAAACTTGATTAGAGGGGGATAAAAAGTGGGTCCTCTGGGGAAAGGTTAAAGAAACTAGAGTTGCTACACTAACAACAACAACAAAATGATAATGGGTAACTTCATAACGCATTCCAGATATAGGAAAGATGATTCAAAGGTGAATGTTTCCTGGGGAATGAAAAAGAAAAAATTACTTAAATTGTGATAAGAAAATTAATTCAAACATTAAGCCATACCTTCATAGACACTTGAGTTATTGAGGAAAAAAAAACCCTGATTAAAGAAAGGTGTTTGCTTGGACCCATCATATGAATCCCCTGCTTTTCAAATAAAGCTGGTACTCAATAAATGTTTGAATTGAATTGAATTCTGACTTTAAATTTAATCAAATCAATCCTCATAGTTCCTGCTGATGACTTCCCACACTAGTGGGTTTCTGCAAAATGGTGCCCCACAGATGAACTGTGCTAATAATTCAACTCAACTTTATTCAATTCAATTGAATGAAAAAAAACCTTATGTATTAGACTTCTTTTGTGTAGGGATCATTGTGAAAGATACAATGTTTACATAAGATACAGTGCTGGAGGGGCGGAGCCAAGATGGCAACAAGAAGGGGATCAAGTCTTATGAGTTCTCTGATAAAACTCATAAGCTAAGGACTAGCTAAACTTTCGAGAGACAGAACCCAGGGACCCAGTGAGGCAGTTCTCCTACTCAAAGTAACCTGGAAAAGAGCAGAAAGGCTCTGCTCCCCGGGGTCGGAGGGGCTGCCCGCCAGAGGGGCGGCCTGCCAGAGGGGCGGCCTGCCAGAGGGGCGGCTTGCCAGAGCAAAAGAACTTCAGCCTCCTGGAGGCAGCCCCAGGGCCCTGGGAGTCACAGCTCACAGCAGCGGGGGGAGTCTCCTGAGCTGCACCCCGAGGAGCACCGGGCACAAAGTGGGGGAACAGCGGGGGACCTCTGCCAGAGAGAGCAAGAGGAACCCAGCCCTCAGGGCACACAGCCAGCATCTTGGTCTTTCTGCAGGCCAGATACGGAAACAGAAGCAGGCTGAGCTGGTAAGCAGGAGCCTCCAGGGCATGAGCCCATTGAGCTGAGGGAGGGGAGTGAAGAGAGACTGCTGAGCTCTGTCCTTTGTCCCTGGAACTGGACTCCGGGGCTCTGACCACATTCAGATCCTGATAGCAGTCTAGGCCCCCCCCATAGAACAGCAGGCCCCCCCCCCACCTCAGCCGTGTGGCAGAGGGGGGCACTTATGGTCATTCACAGACCAGGAGGGAGGACAGAGCCTCACAGACCAGGAGGGAGGACAGAGCCTCACACACTGAGATCCTTGTGGGAGTGTCCCAGAAGCTCAGGAAGCACCCCAAAACCAGGGCCAGGCTGGGAAAATGAGCAAGCAGAGAAACAAAAGGAAGACTATTGAGAAATATTTTGCAAATGAGCCCAAGAAGGATCAAAATACTCAGTCTGAAGATGAGGAAGCACAAGCTCCTGCATCTAAAGACTCCAAGAAAAACAGAAATTGGGCTCAGGCTATGACAGAGCTCAAAAAAGACTTTGAAAATCAAATGAGGGAGTTGGAAGAAAAACTGGGAAAAGAAAGGAGAGAGATGCAGGAAAAACATGAAAATGAAGTCAGCAGCTTAGTCAAGGAAATCCAAAAAAATGTTGAAGAAAATAGCATGCTAAAAACCAGCTTAGGTTAAATGGATAAAACAGTTCAAAAAGTTATTGAGGAGAAGAATGCTTTAAAAAGCAAAATTGGCCAGATGGAAAAAGAGATAAGAAAACTCTCTGAGGAGAACAAATCCTTGAGACAAAGAATAGAATTCATGGATTGATGAATTTACCAGAAATCAGGAATCAATACTTCAAAACCAAAAAAAAAAAAATGAAAAATTAGAAGAAAATGTGAAATATCTCATTGAAAAAACAACTGATATGGAAAACAGACTTAGGAAAGATAATTTAAAAAATATTGGAATACCTGAAAGTCATGATCAGGAAAAGAGCCTTGACATCATTTTCAAAGAATTACTACAGGAAAATTGCTCTGATATTCTAGAAGCAAAGGGCAAAATAGAAATGGAGAGAATCCACTGATGCCCCAGAGAAAGAGATCCCAAAAAACCAACCCCTAGGAATATTATAGCCAAGTTCCAGAACTCCCAAGTCAAAGAGAAAATATTACAAGCAGCCAGCAGGACACAGTTCACATATCGTGGAGCTGCAGTCAGCATCATACAGGACTTAGCTGAAACTACATTGGAAGCTTGTAGGACTTGGAATACAATATACCGGAAGGCAAAAGAGCTTAGTATGCAGCCAAGAATGAACTACCCAGCAAGGCTGAATGTCCTCTTCCAGGGAAAAAGATGGACTTTCAATGAACCAGGGGAACTTCAAATGTTCCTTTTGGAATGGCCAGAGCTGAACAGAAGGTTTGATCTTCAGATACAGGACTCAGGTGAAGCATGGAGATTGGAGGAGAGGGGGGAAATATGAGGGACTTAATGAGGATGAACTGAATGTATTCCTGCATAGAAAAATGACACTGATAATACTCATATGAACCTTCTCAGTTAATAGAGCAGGTAGAGGGAGCTTTTATAGTTGAAGCACAGGAGAAAGCTGAATTTGAAGATAAAATAGGGAGTCAATAGAAAAAAAGGGAAATAGAATGGGAGAAAGAAAAAGGAGAGGGGGAATAGTCCAAGATATTTCACATAATAAGATTTTTTTTTTATTACAATGAGCTATTGCAATGATATGGAAGGGGGGAAGCAAGGGGGAATGAGGGAACCTTTGCTCTCATCAGAGATGGCTAGGAGAGGAAACAGTATATATACTCAATGGGGTATAGACATCTGGAGTAAGAAGAAGGGGGGAGCAGAGGGAAGGGGTGGGGATGTGAATAAAGGAGGAGAGGATGGACATGGGAGGAGAGTGGTCAGATATAACACATTTTCTTTTTTACTACTTGCAAGGGCCCAGGATCATGGGGCCAGATGGATTCTGGGCCTAAGGGGTTGTATGGGGGCTCAGGGCTTCTTGGCCCCAGGACCAGGGATCTGTCTACTGTGCTGCTCAGTGACCCTACAGCAGAGTCAGAGTGAAAGGAGAGAGAAAATATAGTACATGGTAGTGGAGAAATAAGAAAAGAGAGAGTTACGATCAGCAATGGCAATGTTGGAAAAATATGGAAGTAACTTTTGTGATGGACTTATCATAAAGAATGTGATCCACCCGTGACAGAGTTGTTGGTGTCGGAACAAAGACTGAAGCACATTTTTTGTTATTATTATTTGGGGGAGAGTGCAGGGCAAGTGGGGCTGGCTGGCCTGCCTGGGGCCACATAGAAGGGTGATCTTTGGGTGTCTGGGGCCAGATTTGGACCCAGGTGCTCCTGGCTCAAGGGCCAATGCTCTGTCTGCCACCCAGCCACCCCTATTATTATTACTATTTTATTTTATTTTCGGGCTTTTTTTTTCTTCCTTTTGGTTTTTGCAGGGCAGTGGGGGATCGGGTGGCTTGCATGTCACACGGCTGGGTGATTGTTGGGTTTACGAGGCTGAATATGGGCTCGGGTGCTTGTGGCTCCAGGGCTGGTGCTTCGTCCATTGCGCCACCTGGCCATACCTACAATTATTACTATTATTTTTAATTTTAATTTTTTTCCTCCCCCCTTTACTTTTTTCGCCCAAGCAAGTCTATCTATATTCATGGGGGGGAGGGGTATTTTGTTTACTTGTAAGGAAGAATGTTTTATTAATGTAAAAATGAGAATAAAAAAATAAATAAAACAAAAAAAAAGATACAGTGCTGGTCCTTGAACAATTTACAATCTATTATGAGGATAAAACAAACTGATTAATTTTTTTAAAATTGGGAGTCAGGCAATAAACATTATCAAGGACGTATAATGTGCCAGGCACTGTGTAAAGCACTAAGAATACAAAAAGAGACAAGATCATGAGTTCTGGCCCTCAAAGAATTGACAATCTAATAGATTCTCCTAATCTACTTTTAGAATATTGATTTAGGCACTGAGATGTTATCTATTTGTCCATCCTAACTAGGATCTTAACTGTTGTCAGTGGATGCTAACAAAGACAATTCAAATATCAAAAATAGACTAAAAAATTAAATAAAATAAAACCAAAACTCTGAAAAAGGGTGATTGGGGCAGCTAGGTGGCAGTGGAAAGATAAAAAGATCTGGAGTCCAAAAGAACTGAGTTCAAATTTGTCCTCAGATACTTGATACTTACCAGCTGTGTGACCTTGGGTAAGTAACATAATGCATTGCCTTGCAAAAACCAAAAAAAAAAAAAAAAAAAAAAAAAAAGGAAGGTGCGATGTGAAGTGCTATGTGAAGGGGGATAGGAGAAGGAGTGAGAGGAAAAATGGAGGAAGGTCATTCCTAAAAGGGAAGATTGAGATCTAGAAAAACTATATGAAGACAAAGCAAAAGAAGACATTCATTTGCCAGCGGATTGATTGCCATTTTAGTTCAAACTGTCCTGTCCACCATGACTGTGTATATGTTCATGTGTATGTATGTGTGTGTGTGTTTGTTTATATATATGTTTGAATATATAAATGTGCATGTATAGATAATATATATACAGATATAGATAATATATATACACATATAGATATATTTGTGCATGTACACATCAGAGATAATAAGAGGACAATAATTTTATATTGATTGGTTTAAAAATGTGCCTACTAGAAAGCAGTGCATTGAACCATGTGATATGTTGAAGTCTTTTCTTGGTCTATGATTTTATTGAGATGTATAATTGTCTACTTTATGTATGCATGTTTACTTATACTTGAACAAGAAATGATGTAAGTAGATGGATAGGGGTGAACAATTTCGAAATTCAGTTACTGAGTATTATATATGCATTTCTATTCTTAACTAGGCATAGTAGAGAGAGTCAATGATTAGGAGTCAGGAAGATGAGTTCAAACTTTGTCCCAGACATTAACTTTTCAGTGAACTTTTCTCAGCTACAGTTTCCTAATCTGTAAAATGGGGACAATAAAACGATCTCCTTCAGAGGACTGTGATGAAGGTCATGGAGATAAGTAGACTGTCTTGCAACCCTTAAGCCTCCATATAAAGGTGTATAATGAAAATATAAGATCAATTATATATATATATATATATATATAATAAGATACAAAAATACATTTTATATATAATGAAAATACAAGATACTAAAATATTATAATGGTACATACAATTTTAGATTTATGGAAGAGAATAAGCATTTATAAAGTACTTGCTACATGCAAAGCAGGATGCTATACATTTTTAATAAATATATCACTTGATCCTCACAACAACCCTGCAAAGTAGATGATTATATAATCATTTTACAGTTGAGAAAACTGAGACAAACAGAGATTTAAGTGACTTATCCAGATCACACAAATAAAAAGAATGAAATTTGAACTCATTTATTCCTGACTTCAGTTATAATGCTTCATGCACTATGCCATCTTCTACTTATATAAATATTTCAAGAGTATGCTGAGAATATTATAGAAGAGCATAATATAGAATAATATTAACATCACAAATATGGATGCTTTTCCCAAATTTTAAAAAAAATGTTATAGAGTTACCCTTAAATACTAGTCAAGGATTAAATAGAATCTAGATTTTAATTCTGGCTTTATCATTTCTGAACCATGTGATCTTGAATAGACCATTTGACTATAGGCACAAGTTTCCTTTTTTTGAATGAGTGAATTGTGCTCAATGTTTTCTAAGATTCTTTTCAGGTTTAATTATGGAAAATTCTCGAATCTGTCCATGGATTAGGAATTAATTTCATTATAAAGCTACCATACAAGAATTCCATATGATAGAACTGAGATCCTACTCTACCAGGCCAATTATCTATGCTCCCTTTTTTGAGGGAATAACCTAGAGTTAAAATATTAGCATATACTCTATAGAGCAGCACAATACAAAAACCTTGATATGTCTCCTAGTTGATGAAAAATGTTTTAAGCTACAAGGTATTTTGACAAAGACTTTAAAATATCTTACTTTCACAAAACTAGCAAGAATAGATGCAAATAGTTCCTTCTCGCTTTAATATATTTTTCCCTGAGGCAGAATATTCTCTTCCACCTTGATGACCATCTGACCTTTTATTTCAGAGATATTTTTATTTTGTCTTATTTTTGTATGTGTTTATATGTGTGTTTTGGGCTAAACTGAACAGGAGGAATAGTAAAGGAAATGTGTGTGGTGTGAGATCAAGCAATAATTCAAGTCAGGTCCACTAAACCCTTTGAAGAGTTTAAAAGGTAGATGCAGTTTAGAAGGAAAAAAAATATAAAAGCTTTGCAGTAAAGGAATGTGCTACTACAATTCAGCTCCTGTCAGAGGAGTGATAAAACATGTGGAGAAATATTCAGATATTTGGAATGGAGCAAAAAGAAATGTTTGTTGTTTACCTCTGAACATGAGAATGGGTTAGCATATTTTATATAGGCAATAGCTCTTTTAGGTTAGTAGGTTAAGGCTTGCAGCTAATTGCTACTTACACCTCAGGAAAAAGAAGGGATGTCCTTAGGGATAAACTAGCTACTTTGGATCACAAAATATACAGAATAACCATTCTAGAAAACTGCCCTCATAATGACAACAGCAACAAACTCAATACATTGTTCATTTCCCCAGGGATGGAGAGAAGCAATAGCCAAGTAAGTATGTCCCTAAGTAACTCCTAAAATGTTAAACGTCTAACTTCTCTCAGTACCTCTGATTCTATGGACTTTCCAACCAGTGGGATAAAATTGTTCCTGTGGATCTGAGACATAGAAGGGAAAACAAAGGGATAACAGTCTGGTCCCAACTGAAGCTGTCACTATGATCTGTTTGGCATGGAAAGCAGTGGTCCAAGTATTATTCTTTCATATTCTGATATTTTAAGAAGTAGAGATACAATGGAATAAATCAGAAATAATAGCACTAGCTGGAGATGTTTCATCCTAGATGACACAACACTAAAGAGTCAGTATACATTAGTATACAGGAAATGAATTGAAGATACAATTACTTACACTATACACCAATACTATTTTAGAGCCCAATAAAAGAAATCTTTTCATTAAGGGTACCCTGAGCTTTATTCAACACTATTTAAAACTGATCAATAGAGGGAATTTATTATTATTATTATTATTATTAGTAGTAGTAGTAGTAGTAGTAGTAGTATTAGTATTAGTAGCAGCAGCAGCAGCAGCAGTAGTAGTAGTAGTAGTAGTAGTAGTAGTAGTAGTAGTAGTAGTAGTAGTATTTAGTTTTTTGGAAGGCAATGGGGTTAAGTGGCTTGCCCAAGGCCACAGCTAGGAAATTATTAAGTGTCTGAGGCCGGATTTGAAGTCAGGTACTCTTGACTCCAGGGCTGGTGCTCTATTCACTCTGCCAGTGAAGGGAATTTATAAACAACTATCCAGGCTTAGATTAGATTAAATATGAGACTAATTAATGAATGAATGAGAAAGTATTTATTAATTACTTATTATCTACAAATCACTGTGTTAAGTGTTGGGGATACACACACACATAAGTAAAAAGCATGACAGTACCTGTTTTCTAGGAGCTCACTTTTTAAATGAGGAAACAACACAACTTGATTTTAGCTGAAAGTCATATAGAAAAAAAAATCTCATGATCCTTACTGTACAGTGTCAAAGCAGAAGGTAATACATCATCTTTAATAGCATTTCCACTAATAAGATCACAGAAAGTTCTGATTTTGAACCTCTTTGTCAAGGACTTTTGACTTCATAATGATCAAGTATGAAGGACTTTCTTTGCAAGTACTGATGGTTTGGAGAGGTGCTGCTACTTCAGACATCTTGGTCTTACCTGTCCATTGTTAATGTTTGGGTAGCACTTGGTGTTGGTGGTGGCTAGGATAATAAGCCTCTTCTCTACAGTGATATTTCCTCTCAAAGATGACTGCCAGGGTTAGGATAAGATTAGGAACAGTTTTCTGGAAAGCATTAATACTCCCAAGAATCTTAAGCTTAGGGGCTTCCATAGTAGACTTTATAGAAGTGGTGATTTGACTTGGCACATGCCTTTTCTCTTCCTCAGGACATTTTGCTGCTTCTACTAGACTGGATTGCTGGTGAAATATTACAGACCCTGAGATCTTTCAAAATCATAATGATGCCTAATTCAGAAATTATATCAAATAATGAAAAGAGAGTTCAAAAAGTAATACTAAAGATTTGAATGATTCTGAAAAGGAATTAGGCAAGTAGTGTCAAATTCCAAAATGTTCTTTTAAAGTTTATAGCATCAAAACTTTGAAAAGATAAGTCATACCAAAACAGAATTATCTTAAAAGATTTTTATCTACTGTAACTATCATGAATGGAAGCAATCTCGCACAGTATTTGAAAACAAATAGAAACATATTTGATGACCTGCATATATAGTATATACTATGATAAAAGTTATAGGAGGAAAAATAGGGTTAACCCCCCACTGAAAGGCAGAGGAAGATTCCATTAATGACTAGCTTGTACTTTTTAATAGTATGGGTCAGCTCCACAGTGGATAGAATGAAGTACCTGGAGTCAGATAGACTCACCTTCCTGAGTTCAAATCTGATCTCATTCTCTTCTAGGTGTGTGCCCCTGGGCAAGTCACATAACCCTGTTTCCCTTAGTTTTCTTATTTGTAAAATGATCTGGAGAAAGAAATGAGAGACCATTCTAGTATCTTTGCCAAGAATACCTCCAAATGAAGTCACAGAGTAGTCAGACAGGATGGAAAAATGATATAATAGCAACTTACAATAGAATGCTTGATCATTGTATTGTCCAATTAAATGTAATAATCACAAAAAAATGGATGAAAAATGGAATTCAGAAAACAAAAAAATATCAGAAATTCTAGATTACCATAATCCCAAATAAAAACAGTAGTTAGAATGTTAAAGCAGTCCAGGAAATCAAAGCAGTGCAAAGAACAAAATTAACAATGGAAAAAAAATCAAACAAAAACTTTATGCTAGAGGTGAGAGAGAATCTGCAAATAAGGGAGATGTGGAAAAAATCTGATTTTCTAAATGTTTGTGAAAAATCCAACCCAACAAAAATTCAAATTGCATCAAAGGAGGAAAAATAAAACCTTGAAAAATGACTACTATAATAAAATAAAATTTAAATTAAGGAAAATGACTGAAACTAACTTCTCTGCAAAACAGGAAAGTTGCTGGGCCAGATTTCAAACCCTTCAGAGGGATATGTGACTAACAAAGAGTATTAACATCTTCTCTGTTATGAACCTGATGCTACCTTTTTTTTTTTTAAAAAATGGGAAACATTACTTACCTAGTATCCAAAGGAGAGAAAACTAACAACTCCTCCAAATGTAGACCAATTATTATTTCATGTATTTTATACAATATATTCACAACTTGTATTAGTTTTTAAAAAAATTATAAACACAAGAAGCAATATATTGATTAAAGAGCATAAAAACTATGAAAAAATACCTGTGGATTAAAGAATAATTTGTTGATAATTATTGGAATCGACCAAAAGAACAATATTATATACATTGATTTTGTTGATTATCATGAAACTTTTGATGAAGTTCTATAGTCAAGGATTGTTCACATACTACAAATATATGAAGTAGAGCCAAATATGGCTAATATTTCCAAAATCTACTTAGAAAACTTTTTCTATTGAAGACACATTATCAGCATAATAATGTCATGAAAAATTGACATAAATGTAGCATTTTTAGGATGGTTTGCTTTTATTTAGCCCTAAATCCATTAACATCTATATTTTTTTTTAACTTTTGCCAGGAAATGGGGTAAAGTGACTTATTCAAGATTGTACAGCTAGATAATTAAGTGTTTGAGGTCACATTTGAACTCAGGTCTTCCCGACTCCAGGGAGTCACTATCCACTGCGCCACCTCGCTGCTCCAACATCTCTTCTTAAGAGAACTAAATATAGTTTCTAAACTAAATGAATCCAGTCAAAATATATTATTAATTATTAATTACTTGATGGATTGTCACCAAGATACATGCTCCATTAAAACCACATGAGAGGGTGGCTAGGTGGCGAAGTGAATAGAGTACCAGCTCTGGAATCAGGAGTACCTGAGTTCAAATCCTGCCTCAGACAGTTAAAAATTACCTAGTTGTGTGGCCTTGGGCAAGCTACTTAACCCCATTTGCCTCGCAAAAACCTAAAAAAAAATGTCACATGAATTTGGAAGTTGTAAATATATTGATAATCAGCAAATAGTGATAGAAATTGGTTAGAACCCAGAAGTCACATTTAACTAATAGATGAAGAAGATGATACCTACAAATGCTTTGGCATATTCTGGGCAAACATGTTTATAAATGTATATGTTAAGAGATCTCCTGGTATCCACCTTTGTCATTATCTTCAGAATGTTAAACATCAAAAAAAAAGTAGGATAATGACTTCTCAGGTACCATTTCTATCTGAATCCACTGAAGAAAGATAAGTAAAATAATGAGATAATTAGAATTACAATAAAAGTAATAAAAATAATGTTTAGAGGGAAGATTGGGGGGGGCACAGCAGATAGAGCACCAGTCCTGGACTCAGGAGGATCTGAGATGAAATTCAGCCTGACACTTTCTTACCTGTGTGAACTTAGGCAAGTCATTTAACCCCTTTACCTTACAAAACCCAAATTAATAATAATAATAATAATAATAATAATAATAATAATAATGTTTAGATCTTTCATCATATCAGTCTTTTCCATTTGACTATTACTTTTATTCTTCCAATTACATGCAAAAATAGTTTTAACCATTCATATAAGCTTTTGAGTTCTACATTTTTCTATCTCCTTCTTTTCCCTCCCCTTGAAGTGACTAATCTCACATGGATTATACAGGTACAATCTTGTTTAACATTAAATTAATTAATATATTAATCACCTTGTAAAAGAAGAATCAGAACTAATGGGAAAAACCATGATAAAGAAATAAAATAAAACAAGTTTTAAGATGTGAAAATAGTTTTGTATTCAAAGCATTCAGACTCCATAGTTTTCTCTCTGAATATGGACAACATTTTCTATCACAAGTCTTTACGAATAGTCCATTAAAACTGAACTACTGAGAAGAGCCAAGACCGCCACAGTTGCATATCAGTCTTAATATACAATTTTGTGATAACAAAATAGACAAAAAAAGATTTTATTTGATTCCAATTAAAAACTCAGGGTTTAACAAAACATAGAACCCACTTCTCCAAGGCATCCATAGATATATTAGTACTTCCTTGGCAAAAAAGAGGAAGAAAAATGATAGATATTCTCTACCGCATGATAAACAATTTAAAATATTACAGAAATAGTTCTAGAAAAATGGGCACAACTTCAAAAGGCAATATTTAAGACTATAAATGTATCTGTGAATTTACTTCTGGGCAGTCTATGAAGCAGTTAAGATTTAAGAGTAGAATCAAAAGGGCCACAATGTATGACAACCACCTGAACTCAACCAGCAATATGCTCATTAAGAACTAGTGAATAAATACATGGGTCATGAGGATTTGTTAACATAAAATTTATTACAGTGAGATAGTACCAGGTAAACCATAAATTATAGAAAAGCCATCCATAAGGAGTTTGAATTTATTATACAATGGAGATTTTGTAGAAAAATGATAAAAGCCATGCAACTTATCATTTTGGATAGGAAAAAAAAATCTACTCCCAAAGATATAGAAAGATATGATCAAGTGACAGAAATATACATTGGAAGTCTCTGCATGAATTAATAAATGATAAATCTTCATTGTATAAATACAAACCCCCAAATTTTTAAAAATTCAACAATTAAAAACTGTTGTGAAACTAGAGCATCTTCCTAAATAAAAAGTTATCCATAATCTCCCAGATACAACACTGAATCATAAGAATTCAAGAATGTTTTAATAGATATCACCATATGGAATATTCATAACTCTCAACTATGTGGAATGAAAAAATCACACTATTAAGACTTAGCAGAGGAAATCAAAATTATATAGGCACAAATAATCCCCATTATCTTGTCTGCTACTGAAGTTGTCCCAAAAGTGCTTTCAATGAAGCTTTAATAGATGGGTTTATACCTCAGTGTTTCCATTCAATTATAAAAAGGAATCTTTTTAATCTACTTTACAATAGTCTGTTGTGCTTTAAATATGAGAACTATCAATAGAAACTTGTTCCACGACTACCTCTACATGAATATAAAGTGAGACCAAGATCAATGGTAGTAGTGGCAGCGGTGATGATGATAAAGATGATGTCAACTATTATCACAATTTAAGTTTTTCAAAGTTCTTTACGTGTATCATTTGATCATCACAAAAATCCTAAGGAGAGTCATTAGTATCATCCCTACTTTATATATGAGGAAATTGAAGCTTAGTGGGGTTAAGTAAATGTCTATCTATGGTCACATATCTAATAAGTGTTGGAAGTGGAGCATTCTAACCATCTTGCAGATAGGCGGTGCAACAATATACCTGGAGTCAGAAAGAATCTGGCCTCAGACACCTGACTATCTCTGTGAACATATCACTTCATTTCAGTTTCATCAAATGTAATTTCAGTTTCATCAAATGTAAAATAGAGATACTATAGCATCTATCTCAGTGGATTGTTGTGAGGATAGGGTAATATTGATAAAGTGCTTACTAACACAATGCCGAAATACTCCTTCCTTTGCAATATTTTTCTCTGTTAAAATTCTCACTATAAAAAAATTAACTAATATTAGAGTCATAGACTAATAAGTCAAATATAGAAAACTGGTCCACTGTTTATTTGAATATTTAAATAATATTTTTACTGTGACTTTTTTTTTCCTTCTGTTGGTTGGGAGGGGTTTAGACCTACCGTTTCATTGGAGTAGAGAGCATGAGAGATGGAAACTTTTTACACCAATGAAAATTGGAAACTTTTCTTTAATCTGTAGCCTTAGAAAGGTATTTGAATTTAATCAGCTTATCCATATTCACAAAGATAGAGACCGATCTTTAACCTAGAACTTTCTAAGGTTAAAGCCAGTTTTTTCTGCCTTATTTTCATGGGGTGGGCAGAGGTTTTGACCTTTATTGTAGAGAAGAAAAATAAAATTTAGGCAATTATTGTACAGGAAAAAAATATTTAGGCAATCATTGGACACCACTTTGTATACTCATATATCTGTCTTCAGAATTCCTTTTAATGCTTGCATGATAGCATCTAATTTTATTTTTAATTGTTTTCTCTAATCTTTGATGCCTAGAATAGTTTTCTCAGTCACCTAAAAAATATCTATGAAAAAAGCATTGAATGAGAATTGCCAATCACAGTCTTATATAGTCAGACCAATAGGTTATTCTATATTTTTACTGAATGAAAAAGAAATATACTGATACACAATGAACTCCCAAGCAAGTTATGTTTGATAGAATATTAAAACATGAATTTCTTTCGAAAAGAAACCTTAACCCAGTCAAAAGTTTCAGTTCAATAGCTGAGAAATTATAGGATTATGGGGAGGGAGCAGGGGTTTAAAACATCAGAAGCAATAAATCCTCATTTTCTAATGAGCCATACAATTTGAGTTAAATATTCAAATGACTTCAAATCATAAGAGCCCATAAGTTCCTAAAATACTGATTTCATCTCTTTCCATTTTCATTCCCTAAACCATCCTTTATTAAAATCTTGACATTTAAACTTTTAAATTCTTCTCATAAGAATTACATGTTTTCACTTCCTCAATATATTGAATGCAGTTTTTTCTAGTAATAATAAACATAATAACAATAGCTGGCATTTATTTGTTATTTTAAAGTTTATAAAATGCTTTTTGCTAATTTGCTATTTTCTTTCCATGAAATATTTTGTTTGATCCGCACAATGATCTCTTAGGTAGATTCTACCCATCATCCTAATTTTAAAGATAAGGAAAGTGAGACTCCAATAAGCCAAATAACTTAATTAGTTCTTAGAACTATTAAGTGTAGTGCTTGAGATTTGAATTCAGATTTCCTTTCAATCTAAAGTCATTCTTTTAGTTATGTCATGCCATACTGATCATTCATCAAATAGATGTTAATATGAAAATTCATCTTGGAGCAAAAATTGACTCATTTGTGTAAAGACACACAATATCATAGCTGGGACATTACAATCCCTTCTTGGATGACAACATTGAGGAGTGGGTTCAGAAATACAGTATGATATATCTATAATTTTGTCAGGACAGGTTTAGCTAGGGGAGTGATGCTTTGGAAGCAATATGGAGATGTAATGTTGGCAATAGGAGAAGATGAGTGTGGGAGAGCAGAGTAATAATAAAATTTATAAAATATGATGGAAAGTACTAAAGGAATAATAGAGAAGATACCGGTGACTCAGCTGAAAATTCACTATTAAATTGAGAAAGAGGGAGACAGAAGTAATAGCTTCTATTCTGTAGAAAACTTAAAATTATATTAAATTTAATTCAGTTGTCAATTGGTCCCTGGTAAAATAAGTGACAGAGTGGGTTTAGCTTAGGGTCTTCTCTCAATAAATAATCTCTATAGTCTGTGCCCTCACTTAGGATTTCCCCTGGGAATGTCTGAATTTGACTTATGTTTCCCTTGGGGTCCCTAGATTGCCTGCAAGCATTCAGGATAACAAGACATTGGATATAGGACAAGTTTTATTTAACCTGATAAAACTGGGTTTTTTACAGTTAGGAAAACTCTTTTCTACCTTTTAGAGGGATTGAAGTAGTTTTATCTTTGAATGGGTGCCACCCTTCCTCTTAATGCACAGTATATATATATATGTGATACATAGTTTAATTGAAAGGATGCTCCTCCATACAAATGCCTGCCTGCTCTGCTGATGTTTCTCCCTTCTAGGACTATATAGATAATATAGACTATGGAGTTGGGGGGCAGCTAGGTGGTGCAGTGAATAGAGCACAAGCCTTGGAGGCAGGAGGACCTGAGCAATCTTACCTCAGACACATAATAATTACCTAGCCATGTGACCTTGGGCAAGTCACTTAACCCCATGGCCTTGCAAAAAAAAAAAACCCTAAAAAAAGACTATGGAGTTGTCTTGATTTCATGAGATGAATATGTTTTCTTTCTTTTTGTTGAGGCTCCATATTTCATTTTTCTCTAACTCCAAATGTCACAAATTCCTGAATGTGAGTGATTCCCTGTATCTTTCTTTCTAGGTTCATTTGCAGTCCAGTATTTCTCTATTTCTCTATGTCAATGTCTTTTATCTTTCCTTACTTTCCTCAATGGGAGGATGTCTGTCATCTCTGATCTCAGTCTCAGTCTCCTGAGTGTCTCTTGGAAGGTCAAGCCCAAAACAAATTCTAGTCTTATGAATGTTGTTATTAGTAATATGTTAACTTAATGAGTTTCATGACTGGTACTTTTTTAATTGTTATTTTATATTACTTTTTCAATCATATGAAAATAAATTTTTCAACATTCATCTTTTTCTAAGTTCCTGTGTTCTACATCTTTCTGCTTTCCTCCCTTCCCTTCCCCCACTTCCCATGACAGCAAGAAATCTGATATAGGTTAAAAATGTGTAATCATGTTTAATAAATATCCAAATCAGTCATGCTGTGAAGGAAGAATAATAACTAAAGGGGAAAATCCATGAGGAAAAAGGGGGAAAAAATAAAATTAAGTTTCAAAAAATGAAAATAGCATTTTTTGGTCTGCATCCAGACTGTAATTTTTCTCTGTATGTAAGTGGCTTTTCACTCACATGTCTTGGAATTATCCTTGGTCACTGAATTGCTAAGAGGAGCTAAATCTATCATAGTTGATTATAATATGTACAGTGTTTTCCTGATTCTGCTCACCTCATTCAGCATCAGTTTATCCAAGTCTTTCAAGGCTTTTCTGAAGTCTGACTGCTCAGAATTTCTTATTGAACAATAGTTCTCCATCACATTCAGCTATATAATGTATTTAGCTACTCCCCAATTGATGGACATCCGTTTGTTTTCCAATTTTTTGCCACTACATAGAGAACCGCCAGAAATGTTTTTGTACATGTAGATCTCTTTGGAATATGGATCTAGTAGTGATGTTGTTGGAGAAAAGAGCAAACACATTCATTGCCCTATGGAGATAGGTCCAGACTGCTCCTCAGAATGGTTGGATTAGTTCATAACTCTAATCCTGGCTGCTTCTTAAATAAAGGTCAGGTAATTGTGGCAATAGGCTCCAGGGCAAGAAATATTCACACCTTTTTCTGTATTATACAGGAGATGAAAGAAGGGGAAAGGGTTGCAGTTAAAAAAAATAGTAGGAAAAAATAGCATCACTCTAGAGGTCTTCTCCCCTCCACCCAGTATTAGAGATCTACAAAAATGTAAATTCATTGGCTGAGGCATTTGCTGTTACAGTGGAAGAATGCTGGACCTATCAGAATAATCTGAATTCAAGTCCTGCTTCAGATATTTACTAGTGTGACCTTGGATAAGTCACTTAAGATCTCGCAGTCTTAGTTCTGCGAACTGTGAATTGGAGATAATAATAATAATAATAATAATAATAATAATAATAATAATAATAATAATAATAATAATAATAATACCGCCTATTTCTCAGCATTGTTGAAATTCAAATAAAATAATGTTTATAAAGTGTAAACACCTAACCCACAGTTAGTACTACATGAATGCTAATTCTCTTCTGCTTAGTAGTGACTTTTTAAATAATGAAATGACCATTTGTTAGGGACCTATTTTAATGGGACCTGATTCAGATAAAATTTGGACTAACTGATCTCTGAATTCCTTTCTTTCTTTGTAAACTGAAACTGTTTAAGAAATATTTGTTGATGAATGATTTATTTAATACCAGCTGAAAGCTGTTCTAATCTGTTTACATAATTGTCTACTCTCAAACAGTCATCCTAGTGGTGCTTGTCCCTGGAGGTTTGTACAGACTGACTCCTCAAGGATGTCCTCTTTTGTTTCTCCATGACATTCCATTCCCCCATCTGCTTCAAAATCTGACTCAAGTCCTTCCTTATAGTATGCAACCTAAAGTAAGGCTTAGTATTGAAACATTCTTTTGTTTTACTCTGATTACTATTTTGTGTTTTTCATGATTAGCTAGTTGACTTGTTATTGCCCACCAGACAAGTCTCGGTTGAGTTATCTGCCAGAAAGATTGGGTGACTTCTATAAAATGGGGCAAATAAATTCTCATAATTTTAGGTCACTTTAGAGGCATGCTATTGGTGACAGATTTTTGTGTTACCACTGGGGATGGGATGGGGGAAAATTCAGATTAGATGAGATAATACCAGGCAAGTATCTAATTGCTATTAAAAATGGTCCAACATTATTCACCAGTTCCAAGGAATTAAACAAGATAAATATTAGCAAAAATGAGCAAATTGATCATTCGATATGTTATAGTTGAAGAGTCCTAGATTTAGAATCAGGAAACAAGGGATTAAATCTAGGCTATCCTAACTATATGAATTTAGATAATTCACTTAACTGTTCTGGATTTTAGTGGCTTTCCCTGTAAAATATGGAAGTGGAACTGCTGGCCTCTAAGGTCCCTTAGAAATTTATGACCCTATGATACTAAGTTTCATATTTCAGTCCTTATATTCATCAAAATCTGTTTCTGAAAGCCTGTGAATTTTTCCTTTGTAATGTTCTACTTTAAGCAGTAGCTAAAGAAACATTGAATTTAGAGGCACAAAAATCAGGTTTCAGGTCCTTGGTTTATTACTTCTGTAACTTTGGCAAGTCATTTTCCCTTTTTAGGTCTTGATCTCCTTACCCGTAAAATGAGAAGGCCAGTCTAAATTACGTTAGATCTAAAACTGGAAGGGATCTCAGGAATCTATCTAATTCAAACTCCATATTATCTAGGGAAAGAAGTTGATGTCTCCAAAGAAGGGTGGCTAACAAAGAATAAGTGATGGAATTACAGCACAAGGAAAAGACATTCACTGATCAGAAATTCATTTTATTTATTAGAAACATCCTTGATATACAATGAAATGTCAGAGGCAAGATTTGAAGCCAGTATTACAGACTTTGGACCTAGTAGTCTTTCCATAAGGCTGTTCTTTCTCTCTAGGTAGCTGATTATACCTTCCATCTCCCAGAACAGGGCAGTTAGGTGGCATAGTGCTGGAGTCAGGAAGACTCACCTTCTTGAACTCAAATTTGACCTAAGGCTCTTACTAGTTGTCTAACCCTGGGCAAACCACTTAACCCTGTTTCCCTCACTTTACTCATCTGTAAAATGAACTGGAGAAGGAAATGGCAAGCTACTCTAGTCTTTGCCAAATAATCCCCAAATGGAATCACAAAGAGTTGGATGTGACTGAAAAACAAATGAACAGTAGTCACAATAGTTCCCAGCATCGTTACCCTATAAGTAAAAGCCTTAGTAACAAATTTCTTGAATAACTGTGGTTAACTAGCCTCAATTACAGAGCATTTTCCTAGTGTAAATTATCCCACATATGGCTGCCTTATGAAATAGCACTATTAAAAGTACTATATGAACATTAGTTATTATTATTGCTTCTAAACATGTTTTATTATTTCTCTATTTACACATTCTCAGTGGTTCCTTTTGTAACCTCCTAACAACTAGAATGGTTAAAAAATGGATCAGGTTGATTCATGAAGTAATGAGCTCTATGTCAATGGATATGTTTAAGCAGATTCAAAGATTCTTATAGGTCATCTAAAGCAATTTCCTTTCTGATGTATCAATGCCTTTTCAACTTCAAGGCTCTGCTTGAATTTATCTAATGAGAGAAAACTATTCTATGAAGCAATCCAATATATTTTTCATCTAATTCTGCAATTTCATTTAATTCCTTAAGGATGTTTTTCCTTATATTAAGTCAAATTGTTTCTCTTGTTCCATCCTTCATTCATCTATTTCTGCCCTCTGGAAGAATATATGACAATAACTAGAATTTATATAGCACTTTAAGATTTGCAAAGCACTTTGCAAATATCTCATTTTATCTTCATGACAACACTGGGAGTATTTTTATAATCCTCATTTTTCAAATGATGAAACTGAGGCAGACAAAGTATAAGTGCCTTAGGTTCACACAGCTAATATGTCTGAAGCTGGATTTGAACTCAAATTTTATCTGAAGGACTAACACCATTCACTGAGTAACATAGTCACTTGTCTAACATGAAGCCTTCTACATTAAAAAAAATTTAATCAGTGGCCAGTGAACCAAGCTTTGAACTCTATTACTTTGGATTCAACTTGAAAGACTTCTCAATAATTAATGCTCTATATAGTTGTACCTCTACTAGGAGAGTATAGCTTCTGGGAACATCTAAATTTTTCTCATTTCTATCTTGCATCTAAGATATCCTCAGTTCTCTAGCTAGCAAAATTAATCAGAACAATTTTATTGTATAAAACAAGTCATTTGGACAACAAGGTTTATTAAGTACTTAAAATACACTACATTCTGCAGATACAAAGGCAAAAAAAAGTTCATGCCCAAAAGTTGCTCATAGTTTAGTGGAGGAGAAACAAAATATGTACTTTTAGTAAATAAACAGAGTAGATGGAAGACAAGCTCTGATAGAGGCATATATAGGTATTCCAGAATTATATAACTCCTTCTCTACTCACCTGAAGTGGAATAGGAATTGAGAGTTTCCAGAGATTGACCTAACCAGTGAACCACAGCTTTGCCAGAGACCTATACAGATGACCCAAGTTATTAATGCCATTTTGAATTTGAAATTGTTCATACTTAGAAATTTTTCACTTATCATTGTTATTATTGCTGCTGCTGCTGATGGTACAAATTCTAGGGCAAATAAATTACTATCCCAACATCTCACAGAGAGGCAAGTCATTTTCAGATTTGTTATTAGTCGAGCCTATCTAATTAACTAGTACACAAAATTAGTGATGTCAGATGTTGACTTCCTGATCTCCCCTTCTTAATTAGAACATGCTTCTTTTTCACTTCCAGCTGAATTGTGATTATTTTTGTTCATGAATTTTTTTCAGGCTTCAAATCTCAGACAGTGTGACTCCTGACAGGGGAGAGTAATAATAATAATAATAATAATAACAATATTAGGTACCATTTATTAAGTTCCTGTTAGGTATGAAGAATTGTGATAAATATTTTATAAATACTATTTTCTTTGATCCTTACTACATCCCTGGGAGATAGCTGCTATTATCCCCATTTTCAATTGAGGAAGCAGGCAAACAGCAGTTAAGTCATTTCCCCAAAGTCACTACTAAGCTTCTGAGGCAGGATTTGAACTTGTCTTCCTGACTTCAGGTCCAGCCTTCTATCCAGAGAAATTCTAGAGAACACTTCTGATTGATTGGGAAGCTTAGAAAAAAATATCTCTCCATTTATGTTTTCAATTCCCATTATCCTTCACACCCCAACAACCAATACTAAGACTCTCAAATTACTCTGAAACTCAGAGAAACCAAAAATTAGTAGTAGTGAACTAGAGAAGGAGATTTGAAAGCTATTGTTAACAGTCCTGCTTCAGTAACAAAATTCTCCCTTTTGCATTATTAATAATTATCCTATAATGCCACCTCCCTGTGAGGTAGGACAAAAGGATCTAGTCATTTCTCAGTCATCTCCATCACCTTCCCATCAGAACCTGGGAGTTTGCCCATGAAAAATTTCTGGACTCTAATTGGTGATCTTTGTGCAGGCAGGTCTCTACCTCACTTCCAAAATTCCATGGGATTTTTCTGTCTCTTCCTTCTCTACTCCACCTTTTCCAAATCCCTCTTTTATATTATCTACTCTCATTAGAATGTAAGCTCCATGAGGACAGAGCCTGTGTTGGTTGTTTTTATTTGCATACCCAATTACTTAGCATAAAACTTCACCTCTGGTAGTTCTTAAACTTTTTCCCAGTTTCCTCATCTAGAAATGGAATAATAATAGCACTTACTTCCCCTGGTTGATGTAGTAGGGGTAAAATAAGATATTTGTAAAGTACTTTGCAAATTTTAATGTGCTATATCAAATCTGATTGTTGTAAATCTTATTAGATTAATAAATAAAAAATGCTCTTACATCTGTACCATTTTACAGATGAGGTAATATACTCAGTTTATGGTAATATGCTCAGTACTTACTAATATACTCAGTACTTACAATTATACATGTAGTTAATATTGGATTTGATTTGATGCTTCAAAACAAAGTCCGCGACTCCATTTAAAATATTTTTCCCCATCTTCCATGATAGTTTTCATATCACTTAACTTGCACAGGTAAAAATATTGGAGTAGATGATTTCTCAGGTCTTTTCTATCTCTAGCTCTATGAGCCCATGATGCTAATATTACTTTTTCCCCACCTTACTCAGAATCTTTACTAGCTGCCTCTGGATATTGTCCAAGTTGTTAGTACACCTCTTAAAAATATGATGCCAAAACTGAACTCATCACTCCAGTTGGAATCTGACCAATATAATACCCTTGCCAGTGTGAGATTTATTTTCCTTGACAAAGCAGTCAGAAACAAAATAGTTTATTAGTAGATCTGTTTTGTACCTGTCTTTCATTATCATTATACCACCTGTCCCTACTAAAGGTCTTTTGTTCTTTTTCTTGCTGAATATAAAACTTTAAAAGCTCTCTCTGTCTCTCTCTGTCTCCTCAGTTCATTTGGAATTCTAGTAAAACTTGTTTTGTACATATTTTGTTTTCAAAAAGGATCAATGGCATCATGAATGATGACTTGCTCAGGGAGTAAATTGGATTTAAGTGAAGCAGAGTTGCTCACTCTCTTTGAGAGTCATCAAAGTAAAGTGTCAGGACAAAAGTCAAGATGATTGGTGATGGCCTGTGATGTAATGGATGACCTTGACATTTTTGATGTCTGACCATGCTCCACAGTTTTCTAAGTACTACACAGAGCCGCCTTCTTGGACAATGGAACAAATTGTTCTTATGAGCTCATTCTACTGGGGGTGGGGGGAGTCTTCACGTGCCTGGGGTTGCCTTCTCCTTAACTCTTAAATGCATTTGAGGCCCACCAGTTGACATCAACCTGGTTTAGCTTCTCTGCTGATACATATATGGCTATATACATATATACATTCTTAAATAAATAAATGTATATGTATATGTACTGGTGAGAGTTGGGTGATAGGTAGACACCAAAGATAGATGAGCAGCCCTGAAAAGGGTTCAACAAGTCCTCATATCAGAGATGCTAGATACTCCAGCACAACTTATCATGTTCTTAAAGGTACACATGACTCTTTGGTATTTATTGTCTCTTGTTGTCTTCTTTCCATTCTTTGTACTTATTCTTTAAAAATCTTAAATTAGAACTCCTGGATGACTATTCTGGACAGCCTTGTTGGCCTTCTTCAATGCTTTCTCCTCTTTTGCCTTATTGGCATATTGTTCTAGTATATCATCAACATTTTTATTTTTTGGGAATAGCTAAATGAAACTGTAAACTGTCTACTTTCTTTGCCTTTTTTGTTTATTTTGATGTATGTGTGCTAAATTTGTGGGATCGATTTCCTTGAGGGGCCCCAAGACTAGTCTGAACATTTCCTTCTTAAATGATCTCTCTTTTCTGTCACTAATTTACCAGTGGTTAAGCAGCAATAATCATTCTGCTAATCCATTGATCAGCCTGCTAATCCACTAACATTGACCATTCTCTTTTCTCTTCCATCTGGAAATGGGAATATTTGCCTCTAGAGGTTATTTCTAACTTTTCCTTCCCTTTTGGTGAATGAGAAAGGAGAAAACTAAACTGACACTAAACTCTTGGCCACATGAGCATTGGAAATGATAGTTTGGGATCTAGAGTTTATCTCAGACTGTCACTTTTTAGGTAACTTGGATTTCTGCTGCCTTCTAGCTGTATGGGTTTAAGACTTTTCTGCTATTCCAATGACTAAATCTGTTAAATCAACAAGTACAGAAACTACTTTACTAAAATAGTTATTACTTATTGTATTATACTATATTTTCTGTCCTTGCTTTTCAAAATTGTGATTTGATGTTGCTATTTCTAGACATATCACAAAATAATAAACTTGGATCTGGGAGAAACTTTAGAACCTTAGAGAATCTAGTTTAGATTCTCATTTTACAAAAGAGAAAACTGAATGTTAAAAAAAAAAAGACTTGACCAAGATGACAACAGGTAGCAAATTAGTAGGGCTGACATTTGAATCCATATCATCAGCATGTAAATCTAGAACTTTTGCAATTCACATACTTCTTTTTATAATATTTTATTTGTTTTTTTCCAGTTACATGCATAGTAGTTTTACTAATCAATTTTTGCAAGGTTCTGAGTTTTACATTTTATCCCTCCCTCCTTTCCCTCCCTCTCCCCTGACAGAAAACAATCTGATATAGGCTCTACATTTATAACCATGCTAAACATAGATCTTTATAGATCATTGTGAAAGAAGAATCAAATCCAAACAGAAGAAAACAAACATTAGAGAAAAATGACATAATAATAAGATAACTTTGAAAAATTGAAGTCAGGAGCAGCTAGGTGGCACAGTGGATAGAGCACTGGTCCTGGAATCAGGAGTACCTGAGTTCAAATCTGGCCTCAGACACAATAATTACCTGGCTATGTGGCCTTGGGCAAGTCACTTAACCCCATTTGCCTTGCAAAAAAACCCCAAAAACCCCCAAAATATTAAAGTCTTGGTTTTCATTTAAACTCCACAGTTTCTTCTCTGGCTATGGATGGTATTTTCTTTTAAAATTGTCTTTGATTATTGTATTGCTGAAATAAACAAGTCCATCCTGGTTGATCATTACTTCATGTTGTGTTAGTGTGCATAATATTTTCATTTCACTCAGTGTCAATTCATGCAAATCTTTCCAGTCTTTTCTAAAATCCCATCCTTAAGGATTTCACATAGAACCATAGAGTTCCACCACATTCACATACCACAATTTGTCCAGCCATTCCCCAATTGATGGGCATTGCCTCAATTTCTAAATCTTTGCCACTACGAAAAGGGCTACTAGGAATATTTTTGTACATGTAGGAATTTTACCCCTTTTATGATCTCTTCAGGATACAGACACGTGGCATTTTTGGACCAGAAGTTATTCATATTTTTATTGTCCTTTGGGCATAATTCCCAATTGCTGTCCAGGAAGGTTGGATCATCAATTGCCAGATATCTAAAACTTCTTTATCTAATCACCCCTCACAAAGTTTTATAAATGTTTTTGTTTTTATATCAAAGTTATATCTGGCTATTTTCCATTTTCCCCTCTTTCTACCTTTCACCCCCTTTAAATGAAAGAAAATAATTGAGCAAAATAGAACAAGAAGAAGTTCTATCTTATACTCATTAATTTGTCAAAGATGCCAAAAAGGGAAATCAATGAATGTTAGAAAACATTGAAGGAAAACAGGGAGATGATTTTACTTTTGGAAATGTGAATTGCTCCAGATATTCTATAGAGTAATTTGAAGTTATGCCCGAAAAGTTAATAAACTGTGTTTACTCATTAACTGACTACTAGGTCTCCACTTGAAAGAGATCATAAAAAGAGAAAAAAAGACTTGTCCTTCATTATTGCAGAAGACCAAAATGACATAACCATGTTTGACACAGACTGATCAGACCAATATGACCTTGGAATGCTCTACCATAGGTCAGATACAAAAAAATCCTTGTGAACACCTGGGGTATACACTCTAAATTTACAGATGTCACATTTCCTTTGAGCTGCTTCAATTCTGCTTTCCTCATAGAAAGCAGAAGCCTCTCTGATGAGGGCATACCATGCTGGGTAGTCCTATGCCAGTGTCTCCATGCTGTAAAATAAATTCTAAGGTTCTTCAATGAGACCTTCAGGGTGTCCCGGTATCACTTCTTTTGGCCCCCTTATGAGCACTTGCCTTGTGTAAGGTTTCCATAAATAGTCTTTTTGGCAAGTGTACATCTGCTATTTTAACATGTCCATTATAGTTGCACTCTCTCTAGTAATGTTGAAATGTTAAGCAATTTAGCTCTAGAAAGTACCTCAGCATCTGATACCTTCTTCTGTCGGGTGATCTTCAGAATCTTCCTAAGACAATTTAAATTGAAGTGATTCAGTTTCCTAACATCGTGCTGGGAGATTGTCCAGGTTTCACAGGCATGTAGCAATGAGGTCAGCATAATGACTCTGTAGATCTTCGATATGGTAGTTAGTCTAATAACTCTTCTCTCACACACTTTCTTTAGGAGCCTCCCAAATACTGAGCTAGCTCTAAGGTATGCCTCCTTGGAAAGGACACTGCCAAGTGAACTTTCCCACAATACTGGAAACTTCTCCATTTGATGAATCAACAATTCCACACATGGATGGTGTGATGCCAGCTGATAGAGCTCCTGGGTTTTCTTAGTGTTAATTGTTAGACTAAAATTAGCAAAAGGAGCAGAGAATTGATATATTGTTTCATCTCAGCTTCAGAGGTTGCACTGAGCACACAGTCATCCGCAAACAGAAGATCATGCACCAAAACTCCCTCCACTGTGAGCTTGTAGCCTTTGTAGCCTTTTCAAGTTGAAGAATTGCCATCAGTGTGATAGCTGATCTGGAGGCAATGGTCATTCTCAGTGAAGGCATTTGATAACATGACTGAAAACATCATGCTAAAAAGTATGGGAGCAAGGACACAGCCTTGTTTCATTCCATTGGTGACTGGGAAATCTTGGAAGCACTGTCCACTATCCGGAACCTGGGCAAGCATGATGTCATAGAATTGATGAACCATACTGATGAACTTTTCCAGGCAACCAAATTTTGACATAATTTTCCATAAACCCTCACAAGTGACAGTATCAAAGTCCTTGGTCAAATCTGCAAATGTTGTAAATAGACCTCTGTTTTACTCCTGGCATTTGTCTAGGAGTTGTCAGGCAGCAAACACCATATCAATTGTTCCTTGATCCTTTCTGAAGTCATGGTGGCTCTCAGGGAGGTGATCATCTTCCAGATGAAGTATTGGTCTGTTGAGAAGGAATCTGGCAAGAATCTTACCAGCAATGTCTAAAAGAGTTATATTCCTGTGATTGTCACAGAATAATCTATTTCCTTTTCCTTTATAGAGATGGATGATGGAGGCATCATTGAATTCTTGGGGGATAACCTCTTCATGCCATATACCCTGGAAAATTTCAGTCAGTTTTGGATGAGCAATGGACTCCTCAGTTTGTAGCTCTCAACTGGAATAGAATCAGTACTTTGCCACATGTGCTTTGCCACATGAAAAGAGTCTTAATGACTTTCAAAACCTCTTCTTCAGTTTGAACTTCAACTAGGGACTGATTGACTTCAACTTGAGGTAAATAGTCAATGGCTTCCAGATTGATTGGCAATTGTTAAAAACACTATGGAAGTGTTCAGTCCATCCCTCTAGGAGATATTATATATATACATATATATATGTATAAATATATATGTATATATAATAGATATAGTAGCCCTTTTTGTTTTTTTGGTAGTCTTTTTTGTAGTAGAAAAGAACTGGCAATTAAGGGGGTGCCTATCAGTTGGAATGACTGAACAAATTATTATATTTGAATATAATAGTATTCTATTATGCTACAAAAATGATAAAAGGGATGAATTCAGATAAATCTAGTAATATTTACATGAACTTATACAAAATAAATTATCAGAAACCAAAAAGCAAATTATCTAATGCAATACTGTAAGAACAAACAATTTTTGAATGAGTTAACAATTCTGATTAATGCAGTGACCAACTATGTTTACAGAGAACCTATGATGAGGGAACTTAACCACCTCCAGATAGAAAGGTAATTGATTAAACAGGCAGATTAAGGTATACATTTTTGACCTTGCCACTTGCTGGAATTTGTTTGTTTGAAAATGCATATTATAAGAAATGTGTTCTTTATTTCCCTCTATGTGTGGAAGAGAGAATATATGTTGATAAATGGAAAAATTGAATTGAATTAAAAAATAATCAAACATATAATGATTTATTTTGTCAGGATAAATACACGTGTATATGCAAGTATGTATATGTGAAAGTATATGTGAATATATATGTGTGTGCATAAATAATTAATATTCATAATGAAATCAAGAGATGTGATTTCATTATGTTTCTTTTGTTCAATATTGCTTACTGTAACTATTTAGTTTCTTATTCTTTTATAATATGTTTTTATAATAGAACCATAGTATATATTTATAGTATACATTATGTAACTTTGAATCATTTCATGTGTCTTTTCATGTTTCTTTGTATTCTTAATTTTGGATATGACATAGAGTAAGGAATGCTAGATTTGATATTTAGGAAGATCTTAGTTTGAATCTTCCCTCAGATATTTGTTGGTAATATGATCCCAGGAAAATTACTTAACCTTTATAAGCCTCCATTTCCTCATCTGTAAAATGGTGATAGCAATAGCATCTACCCAATGGGGATTTTATGAGAATCAAATTTTATATGTGTATGAGTGTGTGTATATAAATATATATGCACATTTGTATGTATGTATGCATATATGTATGTATGTATGCATGCATATTTTTCTGCAGACGTTGACTCTAACATAGTGATGTCATTTTGGACTTCTTTGAGAATGGTTTTCTTTGGACTCTTTGAGAAGCTATTTGTCTATTATTGATTTTTCTTATGGTACAATAACATTCTGTTACTTTCAAAGGCTACAATTTGTTCTGCTTTTCACTAGCCAAAGGCAGCTACTTTGCTTCAAGTTTTTTCTACCACCAAAAACATTCACTTGACTTTCAAAACTTAGATAATCTAGCTCCACTATGTTTATAGATTCTCATTTCTTATGACTCCTCAAACTAAACCCTCTGTTCTATTCAGAATTGGTTTCCTTACTATCTTACAACTATGCCCTACCTTCTACTCTTGCCTGCATCCATGTTGTCTGTAGAATACTGCATAATGCTAACATGTAGTAAAATACTTGACGAATACTTTTTCATCTATCCATCCATCCATCAATCCATCCATTCACCTATTCATCCATCCATCTATCCATTCATCCATCCATTTCTTTCTTTCTTCTTTAATTAAATAGAAGTTTCTTTGGAAACCTCTTCCTGTAAGCTTCATCCATTCTTCAAAGTGAAGCCTAACTCCTATCTTGATTATATCATTCATGATAAAACTCTTTATATTAACTTATTAGAGTCCTGCCTATACCAGAAAGCTCTTTAGTATTGTTGTATTACAATGTCTCTTGTTGTTTTATGTATGTTATCTTATAGAGATTTTTAAGGGTTATGGAGGGCAAGGAACAAGCATTTCTTCTTTATTTCTGACAGCAATTACACAATAGTGGACATGTAATAGATAATAAACATTTACTGAGAAATTTAAGGCTTTTTATTATTTTATGGGGTTTTATTTTTTAAAAAGGAATCATTGCTATCCAAAGGTACAACCTTGCTACCTTTGAGGGTAGGGGAGAGTTAGAGGGGAAAGAAAGCTAATAAGCCTAGCATAGTTGGAATTTCAATTATTTCTGCTGAAATATTCTATTTATAAGAGAATGATCAGTACCATTCTGTCCTCTAATGTCAGAACCCTAATAGATTTCATAAAACTATAATAAAAAGGTACATGAAGCTATCTCTTATTTATAAGAATTTAAGTCCATTATTTGAGTCATGTCTTGTTACATAAACATTTTGAGGTGACTTGATGTGAAGATGCCATAATGAGCCTCATTAAAACAATAAACAAGAGGATCTGGGTATAAATATAGACCTAGAAAAATGAATAGGCTTTCTGGTCCAGTGAGGCAATTGTCTTAGTCAAAGAAATGCCAGTGTAGATGAAATCACTGAAATTGTATTCTGTAGATGTATTTATTGCTATGGGGCTTCAATAGGCAATGCTAGGTATAACAAGACATGATAACACGAAATACAAACACACTCTGGTCTAAGGAACCATATAAATTATATCATGGAAATCCTGAGGCTTGAGCCAACTGCCTAATGAAACATGCTTCTAGAGAGTTCTAACAATTGAGAAAAGGCAACACCATGTTGTGGGGTGGGGTGGGGGGGAGGGAGAGAGAGAAAAAAAAAACGTGTAAAGAGGTTTCAGAGAAAGAGTGTGCCCAGAGAGCTATCCTTTAAGCTAAATGAAAGGGCAAGAAATGAGAACAGCTCCCCAAATTATATGCATTCGAAGAGAGTGCCTGAGGGTCAGATATTTAGTCCAACCTGCTGTATTGTTGCAGTGTCAATTATCACAGAAGCTACAAGGAAAGTGAAAAGGTGGAGGGGGAAAGCCATTCAGTTGAACTAAATGAAAAAAGCAACAGGAGATCAGCCTTCTTAGGAATTCAAACCATTTAAGACATACCTACCAATCAGACATAATTACTGTAGATTTACAAACTCAGTGGAGAAGTACTCCCACCATGGGAAATAGAAATGCCACATTTAACGAAAGCTATGCTCCCTAAACTATGAATCAAATCACTTAGATTATTCATTTCCCTCATCAAGACCTTTTCAGCATTTTCCAGAAAGCTAACACTGAAAATCTTGAATCTTGAAACATACTCATTGGACAATAAATTTTATGTCATATCCTGGAGATGGGCAGTCCAGAAGTCCCTATAGAACAGCATGGTTCAAGTCTTATATATATTTGCTTTCTCAGTTTGCTGTGAACATCCCCTATCATATTTGGGAATTACATACCTTGACCAAACTGAAAAAAACATAAATAATCCTAAATGCTAAAGGTTTATGGAACTATAGTTTTCTTTTTTTTCATTCCTTCTCATTATTCCTCCTTCCTAAAATAAAATAAATATTTCTCAGAAGAATTTTGGGGACAGTGGGGGGAGTTGCTTCTTATTTAAACAATTTTAATGAAGGTTTAACCTTTTACGTTAAACATCTGTTCCCCTCATTTGCTTTCTGGCAGAAGTTCATACATTTTCTGCAAAGGACACAGCTTAATGAACATATACCAGATTATTTAAATGAATGATTTTAATGAGTTCTTTGAATAGTTTCTTTAAAAAGCAAGCATGAAATTACTTTCCCAGTTGGGATGCCTTAACATATTTTAAGGGAAAAAAAAATCAGACCTAAGCCCCTAAAGTTCCAACCTTTCTTAAAGAAACTATTGAAAATACTGTTCTATTACAATATGACTTACAGTGAAAAACATTACAGAACCCAGCAGGATTGTAGAATTATTTTTAATGGAATATAACACTTCATATTAGCAAGTCCTTATTTTTCACATAGGAAAGAAATCATAGTTCTAATTTTTCATTTTTTTGTGGATATAACAAAAAAATTAACCTCTTTTTATACTACTTCTTGCATATTTTATGGGAATAATAATAATATATAAATACCTTCATCTACATGCAGAATATTGGATAAACATCATAAAGAATATAACAGAGTTAAAGAGTATAAAGAGCTCTGTGTTTGGAAGGCCCACAACTCTAGCTATTTGAATTTGCTAAGATGGGTCTACTTTTAGAGAGCTGGCTACCTAATTGGTTACACAACCTTGGTAAGCCATATTATCATTCTTGACCTCAATTTTTTTACCTATAAAATGAATGAATTAGACCAGATGATCTCTAAGTTTCTTGCTATCATTGCCTAGAATCTATGAACCCAATAGCCTGTGGCCTACATTGAAATCTCAGCTCTGCTGCATACTTTGTATAACCTTAGGTAAGTCACTTATGTTTCCTGATCCTCAGTTTCTCCATAGATACAATATAGAAGATGTATTCAATGATCTCTAAATTCTTTTCTAGCTCAAAATCCTATATCTCCTTTTATATAGCACTGAGTTTTTCAAAAAGCATTTTCCTCAATTTTCACAAAATGAGATCAAATCTTTAAAAAAAAAGTCATAAAATCATATACAGTCAGAGATAGAAATAACCTCCAGAACTGTTTAGTCTTACCTCATTTTACATAGGAAGCAGAGGCCCAGGGAGCTTCAGTGATTACATCTAAGTCACCCAAGTAGCAATAGTTGTAGGAGGCAGGTCTTGAACTAAGATTTTGAACTTTGATTCCAGAGTTGTCCTCTTTCTAAAACATACTATTAGACAATAGTCATAGAGAAGGTAGGATCAGAACCCTGTTTTCCTGAATTTATATCCAACATATATTCCAATGAGACATGCTGCTATCATGTCTGTCTTGTTCTATCCTTCTACTCCCAACTTTTGCTAAATAAAGGAAAGGCCTCAGATTCCTCTTTTATTTTTAAAACCTACAACTAAAATCTCAGCATAGAACACCAGTGTTTCTTTAACTATGTTAATATAATAGAACTTCTACCTCCTTTCAAAAAATAACCAAATCTAGGGGCAGCTAGGTGGTCCAGTGGATAGGAGTCAGGAGGACTTGAATTCAAACCTTACCTCAGATGTTTAACAATGACCTAGCTATGTGACCTTGGGCAAACAAACCAACAAAACAAAAAATAACCAAATCTTGACAAGGTCTATGATAATTCTATACTATTCAGAGAACCCAAGTCAAACAGCCCTTTTCTTGAACTCATGAATGAAAACATTTGACCCTGAAGGTGGGGGATATCAATCTCATAATGAAAGAAAGAAGTATTGGTCTCCCATAGCTAAAGAACATTTCCCTTAGTTTCCTGAAATCTGGCATGACTTTCTTTCTAGATGAAGTTCAGAGTCAGTGCCATCACTCTGTCAACTTCAATAACTTGGGGTGGCCAGTTGTATATGCAATATCATAAGCAATAGCTAGAACCTGGAGCCTCTTATGAGACTCACTGTCAAATAAATGGGTAGACATCATAGTTTATGACAATGTTAGGGTAGACCTATCTTACTAGATGGGTCTTTTAGACTAACTGGAGTTATTAGACTTAGACTAACTAGAGCTATGGAGACAAATTACCACTCTTTTTTTGTGACCAGTGATAGGTAATATCATAAGAATTATTAACAGCCCTTTAAGGATCATAGAATCAGAATTTGAAAGACTCTTCATTTTACAGCTGAAAAATCTAAGATGCCGAGGTTGCAAACCACTAGTTTATATTCACATTATTATGGCAAATAAAGAAATTTACAAATGGACAGGGTTTCATAATATTTCAAAGTGAAATTTGTTTAGTATTGGAGGGAGACAAAGTCCTTTGGCACTTTAAATGAAGACATGTGCCAGTTTTGATGTGAACTTATTGTACACAGTGACTTTTCACCTATTTGAATGTAGGGAGATTTAAAAATTCAGTTCAGTTCACTGAGCAGTTATGTTTCCTGAGAACTGATATTCCAAATCTCTCTCTCTCTCTCTCTCTCTCTCTCTCGCTCTCTCTCTCTCTCTCACACACACACACACACACACACACACACACACAAACACACACATCTCTGTCTCTGTGTCTGTCTCTTTCTCTGTCTCTTTTCTATACTAGCATGAAACAAGAGGGGTGGACTAGCAATAATATCATAACTTGAACTTGTGTCTTCTGATTCCAAATCTGGGCCATACACAGTTTGGTTCTGTGAGTACTCATATGTAACCCATCATATGTACTATTTTTCCTTTTTGATAGTACCCATGAACTTCTAGCAAGTAGGTTGACTAACAGAGTTCTATAGATAGTCATTTAGAAAATATTGCTCGATGAAGACAAAACAGAGTGATCAGTCAAAAGTTTTTATCATCATCATCTGTATTATTTATCGAGGGCCTTTTGTATAAATCACAGTTTTTGGTCTTAGGGGTATCAGGGATTCTCAGACTTTATTATTGAGTCTAATTTTTCAGGCTCTGATATATACCTTAAGTAATCATCTGAGTACTTGCCTCTGGTAGATTCTTTGTATAGTCACTTTTACCAATTACATTTACAAACATTCATCCACAATGAATGGCCTCTAATCAGAGAACTGTGATCTTTATAATTGCTTTGATGACCTAGAAACCATTGCACTCTCTTCATTTTATCTCTACCACATTCTTCATGTCTCATTTATCCCTATTTTACTCGATATAATTAATAGATAAAGAAGTATAGAGAATCACAATGATATTAATGGAAAATCAGCCAGCCTTGCAGAAAGACCTGACTTCAAATCTTGCCTCTGACATATACTGGTTTGTGACTATTAGTGAATTAATTAACGTTGTCAGCGTCCCATTCAACTCCTAAGATTACTAGTTTTAGGTGAGTTGCTCATCTATATCACTCTATCCCACTCTCACTTGGAATTCAATACCATGATGAAATAAATCACTATCCATTTTTCCCCTAAAGTATGACTATACATTAATGACTGACTTGTGGATTCTGTACTATTATTTTATAGTTATAATCTATGGTATACAATTAGCAATTCTGCTTTCATCTGAGTGCATATGTATTTATGACATGTGCACACATAAATATATAATATGTATGTGAATGCAATATATATATATATATATATATATATATATATAATATATATAATTCCTCTTGACACAAATAAAAAGGTTCCTTTTATAATCCATACCTTTTGATAGGTATCTTCCTATATATTATTGACAGAGGGAAGTATTATAGCCATAACAGAATACAGAAAATATTACACTTTGACCAATAGAACTGGTCACAGCATGACCTGCTGATATGTAGTGGGAGAAAGGTCATTTAGAAAATAGAGAATATAAACTTAATATTGATATAAGTCTGTATCTTGGAAGATGGCAGCTAGCTACATGGTATAATTTTAGGGGCTATGAAAAGTCACCCTTAATGTAAAATGTTGCATCATACACATAAAAGTGTTAAAGACTCCTCCATTAAAGACCTTAAAGCCTAATTTCTCCATTCTTCATACTTGTCTCCTCAGTATTACCAAAGCAGTTGGCATATAGCAGGCATTTAGTAAACTTTGGGCAGATTTATTTTTTGAGTTCTTCTTTTTTCCTATACCCTGAAGAGATTATGAAAAAAGCATAAAAACATCACCTGTATAAAACTGTTCATAGCAGATCTGTTTGTGGTGCCAAAGAAATGGAAACTGAGGGAATGTCCATCAATTGGGGAATGGCTTAACAAATTATGGGGTATATATATATATATATATATATATATATATATATATATATATATATATATATATGTATGTGATGGATCACTATTGTTCTATTAGAAACTAGGAGGGATGGAAATTCAGGGAAGCCTGGAAGGATTTGCATGAACTGATGCTGAATGAGATGAACAGAACCAGAACACTATACACCCTAAAAGTAACATGGGAGAGAAGATCAACTTTAATGGACTTGCTCATACCAATAGGGCAGCAAGCAGGAACAATTTTGGGATATGTGCAAAGGAGAATGCCATCTGTATCCTGAGAAAGAACTGTGGAGTTTGAAAAAAGACCAAAGACTATTACCTTTAATTTAAAAAAAAAAGTTGTCTTATTGTGTAATTCTGCTATATCTCATACTATATGTTTCTTCCTTAAGGATATAATTTGGCTCTCATCACATTCAACTTAGATCAATGAATACGGGAATGATGTAAAGATTAAAAAATTGCTTTCTGGGGGGGGTGAGTGGGGAAAGAAAGCAAGATTGGGGGAAATTGCAAAACTCAAAATAAATAAAACCTTTTTTAAAATTAAAAAAGATTTTTTAAAATACAAATGTTTCAGGATGGACAATACTTGTCTTTTTTTTGGAATTTTTATTTAAGGGGCAATGGGGTTAAGTGACCTGCCCAAGGTTACACAGCTAGGTAATTATTAAGTGTCTGAGGCTGGATTTGAACTCAGATACTCCTGACTTCAGGGCTGGTGCTCTATCCACTGTGCCATCTAGCAGCCCCAACAATACTTACATCTTATTGTGTAATTTTGCTATGTCTTATACATTACTTTTCTTCCTTAAGGATATGATTTCTCTTTTATTACATTCAACTTAGATCAATGGAAACAATGTAAAGACTGACAGACGCCCTTCTGTGGTGGGTTGGGGGGAGGGAAGCAAGATTAGAGGAAAAATTGTAAAACTCAAAATAAATAAATAAATAAAATATTTCTTTAAAAAAATTCAGTAAATTTCTTAGTGAGAAACCTCAGTTTGCCTGTTCTGTAAAGTAAAGAGGGTGGATATAATGATCATTGGTATAGAGAAGGTCAATGATCAGTAAGTTTAATCCTTTCACTTAAATTTTAGAGTCTAGTCCAAAGCACATATTTTACAGAGTAGAAAAATAGAACTCATAGGAAATTTGAACTTTTCTAGGTCATGTAGCAGGTAAATAGTAGAGTTGGGATTCAGGTTCAGATCCTCTGATACTAGTGCTCCTTCTGTCATACATAAGGTTCCAAGGTTCCTTTTAAACCAAATATTCAATTATTCTAAGATTTTTTGAGTTTTTTGAAAATTTGGTGATAGACAAAAGGATTTATTAAAGGTGCTGAACCTGATACTGGGATTGGAGAGGAGCAGAAGCCTTGGAAAAAGGATAATTTGGACATCAGGAAAGTACTAAAAAGGTAAGAAAGATCTAGGTGTTCCAATCAAATTTTCTCTTTCTTAAGTATACTACTAGATTTTAATGACTATTTTCATTTCTGAAAGCTTCTTTAGGATTATTTCTATACAATAACACCTGGGGCAGATGGAATGAAAGAGCTGTTCTATCCCATTTGCTTTTGGACATGACCTTTTGAGCAGAAGGCATCTGGATAGCTCTGGATTCCCATTGTGCTAATTCAATTAGGTGATCTGGGTGTATTGAACAGGTTTGTATCTTTTGACCCCAAAAGACTTAAAAATATTTGTATAGAAGACCTAAACCTTATGTCAACTATATGAACAATAAATGTGTGATTGATTGGTTGAATAATTTTATTTTTTTAAAGTTCTTTTGAAAAAGTACAACTATTCTGGGAAGGATGAACCTTTAAAAAATATTCCTTAGTGAAGATTAGCTGAAGTTTAGTTTATTCCTCTATAAGGAAAGTAGGTTATACTTAACTGGCATTAAGTACAGCATTTGATCAGAATTTCTTTGCTAAATAATCATGACCTTCTTTATGTATTAACCAGAGAAATGTACTAACAACTCACAGTAATAGCAAAAGTAAAAAAAACAGTCTAACATTTTTAATATGAAGAACTAATTAGGAGTTTAGGAGACTTGACTGCCTTATTCACAAGAAGTCTCATTTGCCATCGATCTTAAAACCCCTTTTCACTATTTGACAAGGAAAGCACTTCCAGAAATACGAGACTTCTCTATGCTGGAATTAAAAAAATAATGTAATCAGCATGATTTAGTACTAGAGCATGTTGACATTTTGATTTATATCACACTAATCATTTTTAAAATAGTTTTGAAAGAGACATACCAGCCAAATAAATATTTTTCTTCATACATCTCTAAGTGACCAAAATTTAACATCTTGTCCTTACTCCCAATCAGTGTTTCTTCAATTGAATGAGGCATGTGTGAAAATTAAAGCTCATTTGGCACAGCTAGAAGAATGTTAGTACTGGAAAGGACCATAAGGATGACCTAGCCCGGTCCCTTCATTTGCCAGATTTGGAAGGTTTAAAGAAGCCAATAAAAAAACCATGAACATTTATTAAGTGCTTACTGCATCCTGGGTTATCTGATCTATATTTGGCTACTGGAACCAGATGACTCCAGAAGAAAAAGTGAGGTTAGTGACTTCATATTGCCCTCCCTCAATAAAATCCAATTTACTTGCAGGTCAGGGCATCATCTTTCTTTTATCATGGTGCTCTTAGAAAATGAAAGACAAATCACAATTGCTTACTATGTAGCAGGCATTGTTTTAGCAAAGAGGATACCAAGAAAAAAGAAAGGAAAAAAAAGAAAAATAGACTATACTTGAGGAATTTGTATTCTAAAGGAGTCAACATATGTAAGTCAATACTTGTAAAGAAAAATTTAAAAATACAGAGTAGATGAAATGCAATCTTAGAGGGGAAGGCTGTAGCAGTTTTGGGGACCAAGAAAGGCTGCCTGGGAGAAATTCTTATTGTGACCTGCCCAAGGACATACATGTTCAAATTTTCTTGTTTCCAGTCAATAGTGTTTCCATCACTCACTAATGACTAGCATAGAGGCAGTATAGGGAATCAGACTTAGATTTCACTGGTATTAGCCTTTACCAGAGAAATAAACTCCCTTCACCAATTCAGATTGATTTCCTTCTCTGCAATTAATAACATTAAAAGAGCTATCCATGGTACTAAGAGATTTAGTACTTGGCCAGAGTCCCACTGCCAGGTCACATCAGAGGAGGCCCTGAACTCAGGTTTTCCTGGTTCCAAGGTCAGTTTTCATCCTTTCTATAAATGTTATTTTCTATTATTCAAATTTATTAATAAATTCAGATGAATGACACTGAGAAGGATTATAATGTAATACTCAAAGTTAAGTACATTAAAAGAGGGGACAGTAATCAATTAGAGAAAAGTGGAATGGATAGAATTTGTCATGTGGCACATTAACATGAACTATGAGATCTTCAAACTATTTTATGTATGTTTTTTCTTATGATCTAAGCTGGGCCTCATATTAAAACAAATACTTAAGGAAGGACTGTAGTATTTTAAAAAAAGAAAAATGAACATTTAACATAGGCTATTTTACTAGCTATTAATATATGCATTTTAACCTCTGCTGGAATCACTGAAAAATTTGTTCAGACTTTCAGACACCAATTATTTTTCCATGTGAATCTTTTTGCTAGCAACTCAGTAATAGATCAGGCCTAAACACTAGAGTTCATGGCAGAATATCTATAACATGAGAATAAAATCTAGTACAGAGATATTTGAAACACCACTATGTAATTCTTCATGTTAGCTACCTTGTGACTCTATCCTATCAAAAAATATAGAAGATAGTAGCTATCATAAGTAATCATTTCTGGAGTATGATAAATTCAAACCTAACTAGAATTTGCCAAACATCTATTATATGATAGAGGATAAACAGTTATAAAATTTTTAAATGGTCATATCCTTAACTTCAATGAGCTTCCAATATAATTAGGAAGATGAATAACCAGAGGAGAATATTGTTCCATTCTCTTAGGATCTCCTGGCTCAATAATTAATATACTGAAGACAAACTGCTGAAATTTTCCAACAAACTTCTTGATAAAAAAAATATGGTTATAATTAGCCTTCCTCATCCTGAGTATACCTTACTGGTTAATTTTAAGAAATCATCCTTTGGCTATTGGTTCACGCACCCTGGCACTATTATCTACCAGTGACATGAAAACTGTGAGTCATAATCTTTGTTTGAAAATCATATGTAAACATGGGCTTCCTGGGGCTTTGGGCTTTCCATAGAAGAGATCATCTAACTATTTATGCAAGCTACCTCCAGGCATGTTGTCCTGTGATAACAGATTGGGACAAGAGAAGCTCCATTCCACTATACCTCTAATTGAATTGTCTTCTCTTTTGGTGTGCTTGCCTCTGAGTATCAATAAACTACTCTAAGCCATCCCAGTGAATTGAATTCCTCCCTAAGCTTGTGTGATGGAGAATAATATGTGCGCATATATATATATACATATATATATATATATATATATATATACATACAAATGATTATCACATAAGGAAGAAAGGGTTAGTTACAAAGGAAATCCAGACAAAATTTTTTAGGAAAATTTGAGAAGTGAGAGCCTCAATAAAATTTGATTTTCCAAATCTATGGTCAATCCTAATCTATATTTTAAAATAATAAGAATCTGTCTTTAGAATCCATAACAACAGCATATTCTTCCTTCTTACATCCAAAATATTAATACTAAGTATCCTATTTCATAGGCTGTCTCCCTTGGCTTAGTACCATAAACTACTCCATTTTCCTTATACTGTGCTGAATCTTTGCTCACCCTTATTCTGCCCTCTAAGACTATTTTCTAAAATCTTTCCCCTTTAGGTCATCATCTCTATGTAGATGGCTGCCATATACAAGGTCTTAATCTTTCCCACAAATTCCATTCTGTTCTTTCCAGCCCAGCTCAAACAAATTATGTTCTTCAAATTAAATAAGTTTTCTAAAAGTTTAGGAGTTGTGAAAAAGCATATGGAATAGTCTTTAGAGCTCCATGTGATATCTGGTGAGGGAAACAATCCCCAAAAAAACAGAGAGGAGGAAGTAGAGTCAATTCTATTGACCAAAAGATAATATTTTCTGCAGCTTTTAGAGTTTTCAACAACTTCTCTCAATCAACAATATATAAGAAGATGAAATTTCTCCCCATCCTTTAGATCAAGGAGAATATGCTATATATATATATATAATATATATATTTAAAGAGAAACACTGAAAAGAGGAAGGAGTTATATTATCAACTAATTACCTGCTAGACTTCTCCCCAAACGTCCCATAAGCATCTCAAACTCAACATATCTAAAACAGAACTAATTTTTTCCCCAAAACCTATTTCCTCCTCCAAACTTTACATTTTATTTTAATAATACCATGTAACTTTTAGTGTGCTCTGCTTGCAAATTTAAAGTCATCCTTGACTCTTTTCTCTAGATCAATGTCCATATCCAACAGCTTCCAAATCTTAAAGAGCCTGTTTCTGCAATATCTCACACATTCTTTCCTTTCCCCCCAAATTTGCACACCTTTGTCCTTATCACCTTATCACCTTTATCACCTTTATCTCCAATCTCTAAAACACAGATCATATTACTCTCTTACTCAAAAAAAAAATCAAACCTTCAATGGATCCTTATTTTTTCTTGTATAACACATCAGGTCCCTACTTGGCATTCAAAGTCCTCTGGGATTTATTTTCCACTTCACTTTTTGATTTTATTTTACATTGATCTTGTGTTCCTAGTATGAGAAATTACATTTCCCTTTCAGGACATTGCACAACAGATTCTCCATATCTAGGATATATTGTATACTCCCATTCCCCTCACAGAATACTTAATTTATTACACAGAATTTCTCAAGGACCATGTCTTTCTTATTCTCTCTTCTATTCCCTATTCTGTTTATTAATCGCTTTTAAATTATTTTGTTACTTTGCTTACACCTTCTATTTACTTGTTTGGATATTGCTAGAAACTTCCCCAAAAGAATAAACACATTGTGGGAAGCAATTTTTTCCCCCTTATTCCAAGTAACAAAATGTATGACATGTAATAAGTGAATATCATTTTTTGTTGAATTAATTCACTAAACTCCTTCTTTATTGCAGTTTACCTGTCTTATGTTTAATCATCTCAGGTTCTCTGTGTATTTCAGAATACTTATTCTTATAATATTTGTTAAGGATCATAACATTAGACCTGGAAGGAACCTCAGAGACCTGCTTGTCCAACCTCTCCACTTTGTGGTTGAGGAAATTTGGAGACTAAATGACTTGTTCAAGGTTATAAAGGTTTTAAATATTAGAAATGGAATTGAACACAAGTCCCCTGATTCAATAGCAAGTATTTTCTGCATTCTAGCTTTCTTAGTGATGTATCTTTTTTAAAAGTAAAATAGTCAAAATCTAAAATAAAAATACAATACCTTTTAAAAAATAAAACAATTAAAATTAGAAATATTATTTTTAACAACATCAATTCAATAAATACTTTGTAAACAACTATTATGTGTAACACACTAGCATCTCTTATTTAATTTGGAGGAACACTAAGGACAGAATGCTCAAACCCAGTATGAGTGATTAATCAAAGTTAAGCAGAGGGAAATGAAAGACAATCTTGGGTAGTAGGGTCTTGAGTTGCTTTTAACATGACACCTAGGGGCAGCTAGGTGGCATAATGGATAAAGCACCGCCCTTGGAGTCAGGAGTACCTGGGTTCAAATCCGGTCTCAGGCACTTAATAATTACCTAGTTGTGTGGCCTTGGGCAAGCCACTTAACACCATTTGTCTTGCAAAAAAAAAAAACCCTAAAAAAAAATCACACTTGATAGGTGGTTGCCTATTTCACCTATGTATCACTGGATCCAGATAACATTCAAGTCAAATATTTCCTGTTTCTTAATATCTCATCTTGCTATTGCTGAAAGGGTAGGTGAGGAAGAAAGAATTTCAGACATGAATATTGATGTATTCCTTTGATATATGGCATGTTTCTATTTTTTCTGAGAGGAAAGCTAAAAATGTATTAAACAGAGAAAATGAACATGATCCTTTACTGTATCAATTCAGCTTTCTTCAGGTTATTTGGATTTTTAGAATGCCAATGTATAAACCAAATAATTAGGAAAAATAAAATCAATTTATTACACATTATATGTAATAATTATGAAGTAAAACCTGTTATTGAAATATTCTTTCAATTGCATTTATTGGCCATTTGGATGGATTCAGATGTGATGTTTTTGAAGCAATTCTGGTTTGCCATCTTCTTCTTGACCATACAAGAACATGCCAGTTGGAAAAGACAATGCCAATTGACTGTCATGAGTTCCTCTCACCAGGATCTCTAATCTGTTCCACTCTCAAGTCCATTTCTCTAGCAGAAAGACGTGGGTCCCAGAACTCTAGAGAGAAAGGCCATCCTGTGGTATTTTACATTAGCAAGATGCTTCATATTCATATTATGCAAATGAAGCATCTGCCTGCAATCCCATTCAAAGTTGGTACTTAAACTTAGCCACTTCACACTGTTATTGGGCCTCGTTTTCTGGAAGTAGGCAAGTAGCTGGAATCATTACCAAATGTCACTAAGTGTTTCAGAGGCAGTGGCTCTAAAGAAAGCAGAAGTTGTCTTTGGGGGACAAAAACACTCTCCAAACATTCAGTGTGCTTTATTTCAAGGGAGTTCCACAATAGTGAGTCTGCTTACCTAGCTTACAAGGGGACAAAGAAAGATACTTAGAATCTAAATAGGTGTTCTGGTTTCTTTCTTCCTCACTGTCCATTTCAAGTTGTGTTGTGTCATCTCATCTAACGTTTTTACTTTACAGACAGCTTTTCTGGCTTTCTATACCAAAGGTCCTCAGGCATTAGCATGCCACCCAGGACAGGAGCCAGTAGAGGTGACTTGGCAGATTCACATTGACCCAGATAGGAAGCAGATTGGTACAATGGAATGATCACAGGATCCAGAGTTAGTTAGAGCTCAGTTTCAGTGCTAGCTCTTGGTGTTTTTGTTGTTCAGTAGTTTCAGTTGTGCCTAACTCTTCATGACCCTATTTGGGGTTCTCATCACAAAGATACTAGAGAGGTTTGCTGTTTCCTTCTTCAGATCATTTTACAGATGAGCAAATGGGATTAAGTGATTGCCCAGGGTCACAGAGTGTCTGAGACTGGATTTGACCTCAGATCTTCTGACTCCAGTCCAACATTCTATTCACTGTGGCACCAAGCTGACACTCATGCTGACTCTACCTTTTACTGATTAGTTCTGGTTTAGTAGTGAAATGCAACTAGAAATAGGGTCATTAAAACATACATCTGGATCCCTGCGCTGCATATTGATTTGGAAACAATATATTAACTTTCTCAATTTTTTTATATTTTTATTTTTTAACTATTTCCCAATTACATTTTAATCTGCTTTGGCAACACTTGTTGCAGCTGCAATGGAATTGGTTAGATTACATGATTGATAACTATGGTATAGTGGAAAGATTCCTAAGTTTAGGGATTGAGGACCTAGCTTCCAACTTTGTTATACTTATTACTAATATAACTTTCATTGCATAGAGTCAAATTGTTGTTTCTAAAGCACAAGATTTATGGTGTGATTCCCTCAAGAAGCTCCAGTGGCTCCATACTAACTTGAACTAAAATGTAAAATCCTCTGTTTGGTTTCTAGATCTCTTCATATTTAGGATCTAGTTTAGGTTCAAATTCATTAGCCATGAAGCACCCCTCACCCCCTTGTCCTCGCTATCATATACTGTATGTTCCAGACAAAAAGGTTCACCCATAACTCTTTCCCATACTTGATATTCCATCTATCCCTCTTTATCTTTTTTCTCTTGGAACACTGAACTCCCTTTCAGGATCAGCTCCAGTGCCATCTCCTACAAAAGGTATCTAATGATTATCCACATGGGATATTATCCTACCCCAAATTTCTTCTCTATTTTACATATATATTTATATACATACATACATGCATGCATGCATATATACTCAAATATATGTATGTGTGTATATTATAATTTACTTATCTGTGTACATGTTGCTTCCTGCCAAGAGAATGTAAATTCTTCAAGGACAGGGATTATTCCAGTTTGAGCTTTGTGACCCCAGCACCTCATAACAGAATCTCACAATAATATTACAGGATCATAATGGGTATGTAATAAATGCTTGTTGACAATGATGAAGAAGGTTACTCATGTCCTGACAGAGATCATGAATTCAGTATGCAGAATGAAACATATATTTTGAACATGAGCGATGTGGGAATTTATTTTCCTTGACTATGTATATCACAAGGATTTTGTTTTTCATTATTTCTTTCTAAACAGGGGCGGAAAAGGTCGGGAAAGAAAGAAGATAAATTCATGATGACTGAAAAAATAATTTAAAATAAATTCTTGTTGTATTGACTTGAGTTGATTTCTCTTTGAACATCATTTCATCTGGAAAATGAGGTGATTCATCTAGGTGTTTTCCACCTAATTCTAATTGTCTATGAGGCTAGCCTAAGATGAATTAAAAAACACAAAGATGGGCATCTCATCATTCTATTTCAGTCCTATTGAGAACTGGGGGTTTCACTTTTAAATATACAGCCAATCTAACATAACTGGTACAGACACAATCTAGATACATTTAAACCCTGATGATTTTCCTACCATTTTTTTCTTTTTCTTTGGATTGTCCCTATGTCTTTCAAGCAAGAGAGGATTTTTCTTTCCCTCTTGCTCCAAATTATTACATGCAGAAACTCCTATGTTGGATTTGATGCTGACCAAATATCCAATAATAATAATATTTGAAGCCCTAATTGTACCATCTGAGAATGTATGGTGATTACTGTGATGGATTTGACATTTTTGGATATACTTGCCTTTTTTCCCTTTAAAATATTTAGTATCCCTTATTTCTCTCATGATTGTGATTTCTATGACTTTTAAAATAGCTCTCATGGGGCGGCTGGGTGGCGCAGTGGATAGAGCACTGGCCCTGGAGTCAGGAGTATCTGAGTTCAAATCCAGCCTCAGACACTTAATAATTATCTAGCTGTGTGGCCTTGGGTAAGCCACTTAACCCCATTGCCTTGCAAAAACTAAAAAAACAAAAAACCTCTCATATTGTAGCCCTGTGCTTTTTACAATTGACACTCCATGGGTTCATAACTGATGTTCTGTAGCATCTAAAAATATTCATCTGTTAATATTTAAAATAATGGGCACAGCAACTGTGAAATATTCTCAAATAAAAGAGCATAGAACAGAAAGTCAGTGGGGGGAAATAATGAAGCACTACTTAGAACTGTGGCTTACAATTATTTTTAATTTATTCAATTATGTTCTTGCATTTTCCAAAACCCCAGCTACAATTTATCTCCATTTCCTTAAGTGATACTGTTTTATCAGTTCCACTAGGTCAGCTTTGCATTTAATAGACCTTGTTTGGTATCTCAAAGAAAATCGCCTGGATTGTATTCTCTCAAGTAGAAGACATTTTAACTTCTCTGCCTTATTCCAGGCAGTCCTGGGTAAGTCAGGGCCTAGAGAAGTCGGTGGGGGGTGGCAAATTCACCATTTCAGGGGGAGGGGGGGGAATGTTTGAAGGGGAAGAAAATAAGCTTTTTTGAAGCTGAAATGTTAGAACCCTGAACAAGAGTTCTACATCATAAATATACTAAATGGTAAGAAATAAACTCTGAAAACATATCTACCCACACTTTCCCTGAATTGGTTGACTATATCCAGCTTTCCTGATATGTTTTGTTACCTGTCTTCTACCCAGAAGGAAGGAAGCATTTTATTGTGTTCCTGGTATTTCTAAAACCAGATGCATACTGTAAGTACATTGCTTTCAGAGAAGCAATTAGAGTTAATGGGATTAAGAATCTAATCACACACTACCACTCTTCACTGGTATCTGCAGTTCTGAATAATAAAGCCTAGCATTCCAAATGGCACAAAGAGAAGTTATCATTCCTGCCCAAGGAATGTCTTTCCTAAGCAACTCTTTTCTCTCAGTCTTTCTCCAGGGGCAACTGAATTGTGTGAGCAGAGGAAATACTTTAGATATATTTCCTGAAACAGGTATATTTCCCTTCTCTAGTTGTAACTGCTTTGGAAGTATATTGAAGAGGACAGAAATGAAAACAACAGATCCACAAATAGAAAAAAAAAAAAGGAGACACCCATAAATCTAGAATGATAGTGATATCCTTATAAGACTGCTGGCTTACTCTCTTCCTACTTATTTTGTAAAGAATTTGAAATTAAGGTATCCTGTTATTTAGTGATCACCTAGTCCTGGAATTTTAGGGAACAATGCAAGGCTTAACTTTTTTGTCATGATCAGTTGAGGAGATGGACCAGAATCATCAAAAAGAAAGGCATTGAAGATGAAAAAGGAATATGGAAATAGCCTATTTTCTTATAAAGAATAACTGCTAATTCCCCATGTGTTGGGGTCCATATATGGAAATGTGTTCTTTTCAAGTAGTGTCTCTATCTGCTTAAAAAGTTATGTGTAGAGAAATGAGGAGAGACATTCAAAATCAAATCAAATCAATTCATTTTTGGGAAAGCACTATTAGTAATACAGAAAAGAAATCCTATCTCAGTTGTTGCCTTCACAAATCCATATGTTCTCCCTTTCTGTTGGTCTATTCCTATTAGAGTGAACCTTTAATTATCTGAACCTAGACTTCTACTTTATTCACCATTCAAAGCCCAAAGGATTTCACCTTAATGACTCAGCACTGGGGCAAAGCAAAGTTACTGGGTAAATACATTGTGTAACTTAAATTTCAAGGATTTGTGATTTTATTAGTATATGTGATATAGTATATGACACATTAGCATATTTCTTTGAGTTACTGTGGCAAAAAAAATTCAACAAAAAACCCAAAAAAACCCTCATCACCTAGTAGTTATCCTTATGGCAAGACATGTCCCACTTGTCCCTGTGGGGCAAAAATAGGGCCAACAATTATGCAAATTGAAGACAGGCAGATTAAAACTCAAGATTGGTTCATGTAGTGCTGTATCCTTATGAAAAATCATTAAGCATAGACTAGATAACCACTTTATGTTTACTTTGAAGGGAATTTGTATCAAGGTACTGATTAGACTAAATGGACTCTGAGGTCATTTCCAACTGTGAGATTCTGTGACTGATTTAGCTGGTGATGATTAAAGGAAAAAATATCTTGTGTGATTATATTTCAGGATGGTCACATCACACATAAAATTTTTTTTTCTCTTACTTCACTAAGAAACAAAAGAAGACACTAGAAAATCAAAGGGAATTAAATAACATCCTTGTAGCTGACCATGAATGCTATGAAGACTATTTACTGCTATGTTTCTGACTAGCTCTCTGAGGCTAAGCAGAATGAGTAGGATATGGATTAGATGAAAAGGAGGTCTTGGAATCATGCATAGCATGGCAAGAGACTCACACTAAGAGAAATGCACAGGAACTGAAACCAGCTGAAGGAATAACAAATTCAGGCTTTCTATTTTATGCTCAGAATAGTACATATGTTCATTGAGCAGAATGGTATGTAGAATTGCTTTCCTTATTTAAAATGCTCTTTTTCTTCCTTTTTTGTCCCTATCGTTGAATACAAGACTGTCAAAGTCATATGATCCAACTCCATTCTATTTCTTTTCATGACCACTACAGCCTATTCATATTAAATTATTATCTGTCTCTCAGATTTAGTAATCCATCTTTGGACTTTTGTTTATTCATCCAAAGTATTTTCTAAGATTTACTTTGATGTTCAAATCAAGAGCCATTTCCTCTTCAAAAACCTTCCTTGATTCCTCCAGTTGTTAGTACTCTCTCTGGTCTTAATTTTTCTTGAACAATTTTTTTAATGTCCCCACCAAGAACATTATAAGCTCTCTGAAGATAGGGACTTAGCTTGTTTGTTTTTGCTTTTGTAGGTAACATATTTATTTGCACCCATTATGTGTTTAATAAATATTGATTGGATTTTATTTAATCAGCTTCCTATCCATTCATCTCTGTCATCAGCCAGGTGGTATGCCTTTTTTAAAAAATTTACTTAATAATTTTTCCATATGAATAACTAGGGTAACTATTTCATTTTTTTTCATTGCAATGGATATCTCTAAGAAATTTCCATATTGATCTGTGATTCCATGAAATTACATAATTTTAACAAAAATATCATGGAAGTTGCAAACTGGAATATTCTATGAACTTTGTCTATCACTGGAAGTATTGGTGCCTAATAAAAGAGAGATTATAATTTAGATTGAGTGAATGATTGAAGGCCACTTCATGTAATCATAAAATATTTTGGAGTTGGATAGTTTTAGACTTACTCTTTGGTGCTCTTAAAATCCTCAATGTTAAGTTTTGATTAGTGTGGGTAAAGTGATATTTTTTCCTCATATCTTGTTTCCTTGGATCATTCTATTCTAGACATGGAGAAAGGTATAGTGCTGGACCTGGAATGAGGAAGAGTAACCTTCTTGAGTTCAAATTTTGCCTCAAATACTTCCTAGCTGTGCATCTCTTGACAATTTACTTAACCCCATTTGCTCCAATTTCCTCATCTATATGAGGTACTGGTGAAAGAAATGACAAACTATTCTAGTGTCTTTGTCTAGAAAATCCAAAATAGGGTTACAAAAAGATGCATACAACTAAAAAATATGTGATTAATAACAAAAATTTATCCTTAGATTATTGGAAAAAGATCTTCTAGTTAGTTTTGCTCTCACCTATCTCTTTCTTCTCTTATTCACAGTGCTGACAAAATTATTTTCCTTTAACACTACTCTTATTCAATTGCACTTCTGTTAAAATTTTTTTTAATGATGACTTGTTTTGTACCAAATATAGTCATTTTGACACATGTAGATTCTTAAATTCTTGAATTAGATTCCAATGTAGTATAAGATACCTTATAATACTCTTTCAAATTTTCTTTAGATACAGAGGGTCCAGCTTCAATAAATTTTAGAATGTGTTTATGATGTGACACCTTATGAAGTTGGATCTAATTAAAATATCTCATACAAGATTACTTACAAAATGTATACATGGCTTAGACATAAAAGTCGATACCATAAATAAATTAGAGGAAAAGGGCAGATTTGTCTATTCTATGGTTAGAAAAAGAATTCAAGGCAAGATAAGTGATGAGAGTATTACAAAAGATAAACTGAACAATTTTGATTTTGTTGTTTTTGAGTTGTTTCACTCATGACCCTCTGGGATTTTCTTGGCAAAGATACTGGTGTGGTTTGTCATTTCCTTCTCTAGCTCATTTTATAGATGAGGAAACTTGAAGCATATAGTTGCCCATTACCACATAACCAATAAGTTTTTGAGGCCAGACTTGAAATCAGATTTTCCTGATCAAGGTTGCCTACAATTTTGATTTCATAAAATTAAACATTTTTGCAAACAAAATCAATACATGGTAAAATTAGAAGAAAACAGGTAACCAAGAAAATATCTTTGCAACAAGTTTAAGTGTCTCACTTCCAAAATAGATAATGATCTGAGTCAAATTTAAAAGAAAAATAGCCACTCCAAACAGAGAAATAGTCAATGTCCATATTTGTGCAATTTTTAAAGAAAAACAATCAAAAATCTTATGAAAAAATTGCTTTAAATCAGTATTAACTAAAGAAGTTAAAATAATTCAGAGTTTGTACTTTATTCCAATCAGATTGTCAAAGATGACAAAAGAAGAAAATGACAAATGATAGATGGATTGAGGGTGGATCTATTGGTCCAGTCATTCCTTAAAGTAATTTAGAATTATATTCCAAAGTTAGTAAACTTCCAATAGCCTTTGTTTCAATAATACCATACTATACATAACCCCAAAGAAATAAAGAAGAGAACCTATATGTACAAAAATGCTTTATAGCATTTTTTTTTTGGTTAGTAACCAAACTAAGGAGATATCATCAGTTGGGGAATGATGAAATTAATTATCATATGATGATGTAATGAAATATTATTTCACTATAAAAAATGGTAAAATGGACAGTTCCCAAGGTAATTAGGAAGACTCCTATGAACTGATGGAGAGTTAAATGTGCAGATCTAGGTGAAAAATTTATTTATACAATGACAATAATTGAAACACTTTGAACCACTGTTTAATTCAATTGGCTCCAGAGGACCAAAGATAGAATATATTATCATTCTCCTGTTAAAGAGGTGATGGGCAAAAAAATGTAGAATGAGAAATATATTCTTTGAAATAGAAAATGTAAGAATTTGTTTTGTTTTATCATATATGTTTATTATATGGATTTTAAAATATTCATTGAGAGTAGGAGAAGGGAGAGAAATTAAGTACTTTTTCATAAAGAAATAATAAAATTAAATTTCAAAAATTAAAAAGTTTTTTTAAAAAGGGTTTTAGGTCAAATAGAGCCCTGTTAGTCACTCTTTTCAAACTGTTTCAAACTCTTTGAGAATTCTCAAATTTAACATCTTCTAGGAGCTTTCTGCACAAATGATCAACCAAGATATGATTAAAATTCAAGAACAGGTTCCATATTTATCTTCCACTGGTGGAATTGAAACCTAATAGTCCCTTTACAGTTTATATATTTGATATTATTGCACTATATGTTATGTATAGGGAAAAAAGATCTTTATAGTGTCCCCACTGGTATGTCTTGAGGGACTGACAATAGTAAGACAGTTTTTAAAATTCTCTTACTTCGAGACTTCAAACTTTAATATGGGGCAGTAGAAGGTTACTAGGTAAGTAAGAAGTGAAGAAGTCTGAGTTAGAGAATCAGTTCCATGACTGGTTAGCATTATAGTGGACAGTCACTGAACCTCTGAAATTTAGTTTCCTCTTTCATGAAATGGACATAAATATATTATATAGCTCATTCATAGAACCAAGCTGAAGGAAAGTATTAAAAGCACTGTAGAAATGTGAGGTACTAGTACTATGTGTGTAATGTTTATATGTGCCTAAACACTATTGGAGAGGCAGTGTGATATATTAGATAGAGAAGTCAGGCCTTGAATTTAAGAAGATCTGGGTTCAAGTCCTGCTTTTCCTAAGTTTGGGGACCATTAGTAATTCACTTAACTTTTCTGTGTTCCAGAGGAATTCCCCTTCCTCTAGGATTTACATTAGTAGAGGGAATTTCCTGGACTTATCATAATAAATGCTAGCTACTTGAATGTTCCCATTCTGGTATAGGCTTTCATCAGCTTAGATTTGACCTAATATAATAACCTGTGGTTGGTCTCTCTTACCCAAGTCTTACCCCACTCCAGAATATATTCCACTTAATTGTCAAAATGATCTTTTAAAAACAAGACTGACCATGTCAACCTTCCCTTGCCTTATTCAATTCTATGAGTTCTCTATTACCTCCATAAATAATCTATCTATATATCTATATATAGATATGTGTGTGTGTGTGTGTGTAAGTATATGAGTGTATGTGTGTGTGTGTGTGTATATGTGTAAAATCTTTTTTTTTTGGCTTTTAAAGCCCTCTCTGGCCTCCCCCCACCCCCTTAATTTTCCAGTCTTCTTATAACTTCTGCCATCTTACACCTACTTCAATTCTGTGACACTGGTCTTCTTGCTGTTACTTACACAAAATACTACATTTTCTATCTCCAGACAAAAATTTTCATTGACTATCCCCATGTATGAAAGCCTTCCTCCTAATTTCCTTGTAATTTCAGCAAAAGTTCAACATTCTACAAGAAGGTTTTCCCAGTGTTTCTGAATCTCTGAGACTGACCCCCCCACACACACCAATTTATCTTATACATGTCCTGTTTGTACATAACTTTTTCTTGCTATCTCTTCCATTTGACTGTGGAATCTTTGAAGGCACAATTTTTTTTAAATTCTGTAACAATTAACCCAGTGCATATAGTAGTCACTTAATAAATGCTTATTGACTAAATGTCTGAAATCCCTCTCTTTTTTAGTTTATTCTAAAAACCTTATTAAAGTTAAAAGAATCCATGTGATAATACCTAATTTATAAAGTATTTTTTCAACATTAGCCAAATCCATGTAGCATTACTGAATTAGCCATGACATTACTGATATGTAATTTGGAACCATGCTTATTATTCTCACTGTTCTCCAATATTAATCTGCCACTAAGGTAGGTGAAAGAATGGATTGTGTATTTCTATAGCTGTCTTTTTTTTATTGCTGTTTTCTTGACTTAGGCATTATCTGCTATTCAGGTTGAATAGAAAAAATTTAGAATTAGACTTAGCAACAGATTGACTGAAGAACACAGTGATTATGAGCATAAATTGTTATATTTAAATACATTTAAATTATGATGAAATCATTGAAGGTGCCACAGTAAGAAACAAAACTTTAGGGAACCTAATAATAAATTACCATTTACAGTTCTTCTGGGAATATTAATTTCATTTACCACAGAGGAATTCAGAAGTGATGCTCATTATGATAAAAATGCAGTAACTAGAAGTGTGAAATTTCAACAATTACAGACATGCTTTTTTCAAAATTGCAAATATCTTCATAAAAAGGTTTTGTCTAAGGTTTCCCTTACACTCATTATCTTATGAAGCTAAATACAGGCAAAAGAAAATCTTTGCAATTTTGATTATTCCAGTATTGAATATTTTGATCTTTTGGATATGGGCTTGCTTAAGTTTGAAAGGACATTATCACTAAGGAAATAATTGATGGTGTTGGGGTAAAAAAGAAGAAAAGGGAAGAAAAAACAATCTTAAGCATTTCAACTTCACTTATTCTCACAAACTACAATGAATGGATAATTTCAAATGATCTTTATCTCTTCATTTAAATCAGAAAGAATTTCAATAAGAAAAGAATTTGTTAGTATTGAAAATTTCTGGGAATTACTAGAACTCAGACCAAGCTTTCCACAGAAACAATGATATATAAAAGAAGTTTAGAATTTCCAATTTCATAAAAGCCTAGTTTGCACAGATTATATTTCAGAGTCAGAAAGAAATGAGTTAGGTTCCATTGTTGACCTATACTTTGTCACCTATGTTACCTAGAGAAGATTATTTAAGCTCACAGTGGCCCAGGCATCTCTTTTTAAGAATACATATTGTTAATTGGGCATAGCTCTGTATCAGTAGAGTTAGTTGCCACATAATTTTATATTTATATATATATATATATATCAATAAAATCACATGTAGTCACCTTCCCTCATTCCATCAAATAATATTAAACTATAATAAATATATCACAATACAACACCTTATATGTTAATATATAAAACATAATTTATTATATTTACCCCTATAACTGAGAAGTAAGGAAATTTCATCTTTTTTTATCATAGTCCTTTTTTGACCCTCTTCATGGTAGTATCTTCCATCTGAGATTATCTCCCATATATTCCTATCTATATTATTCTATATCCATAGTTATTTGAATATTATCTCCTCCATTAGATAATGAGTTCCTTCAAAAGGGACTTGTTTTTTGTTTTTCTTTTTAATCCCCTGTACTTGGCATAGTATCTGACACACACAGTAGGCACTTAGTAAGTGTTAGTTGACTTGGTGGTTTTAGTCCTTCACCTTTATGAGGAAACTCAATTCTCAGGGAATGGAGGAAAACTAAAAATGGTAGAAGTTTCAGATGGACTTCAAAGTTAAGTAATGGAGAAACAGGTGAGCTACATCTGTAGAAAGAATGGGAGAAAGCACTTCAACAAGTATTTCCATTGATTTTTATGGGGATAGGAAAACAGTCTCAGAGAATCATAAGATCATCATCTCTGACTATTCACTGGAAGGACAAATACTGAAGTTGCTACTAAAATACTTTGACTGCATCAAGAGAAGATATGTCTCAATGGAGAAGGCTTGAATGCTGGGAAAGATTAATTAAGGCAAATGGAGGAGACAGCAGAAGATAAGATGCATAAATAGTATTGTGGAAGCATTAGCTTGTACAGACTTGGGAATATAGTGGAGGACAAAGGTTCATGGGGTCATAAAAAGCAGAGTATGACTGAATAATAAAGTCTTTTTGGTGATATTTAAGTGACCTGTCTATGCAAACTCAGTTCTTATTCAGAGAAGTAATTCTCAAGTATTCACAACCTAACTTCACTTTGTGTATTCACTAGAGATCTTACTTCTTCCTCCTTCTCTTGTGCTCTTTCCTCAAATTCTTTCAGTTTTGGTTACACCAGTGCTGGTTAGTTCCTGCAATAGAGGGTAAGGAGAGGCTGGGTAATGTCTTCAATAAAGGATGAGGAGAGAGAGAAGAAGATTAAATTCAAATGAATTAATGTATCTCTTTTTTTAAGAGTTTTGGTTAATGATTAATTTTACTGAGCTTGGTGTTAACTTGGCCTGCAGTGCTTGTTGAATGAAGAACTGAATAAATGAATGAGCAACCTCATAAATAAATGACATATTAAGAAGGGAATTTTATTCTCTATGGATTCCAATGCCCTTCTCTTTGAGTTTTGTGATAGTTGTGTTTCCATAGCATGTAACAAGAGGAAGCACCTAAAAATTCCCAAATGTACAAGGAAATCATTCCAAAATGAACCAACATGAAGACTGGCAGCAACAAGCTTTTATTTCTGCACTCAGTTTTAATTTAAGAAATTCAATGATGGGCAGTAATTTAGAGAAAATTGCTTGTAGTGTAAAACACTCTTTCCCCATCTTCAAATCAGTTGGAAAAATATTTTAATACAATTTAGATTTTATTCCACAATAGCTCCCTGTAATTATGCTTCTGCTAATTAAGGCTTTTATAGTTTGGGTTTGTCTCAGCCATCCAACCCTATTCCCCATCAATATTTTCAACTGTGAGCTGTCAAAAGTAACAACTCTACCCTCATTTTTTTCTTATGCAAAGGGGCAGAGCCTACTCCCCAGGCCTCAATACAATTAAATATACTAATGGAAAGGCAGATATTATAATGGGAAGCAAATTAGTTCTTTTTGCCTCAGTGACAACAAGTACTTGAGATTCTGTGAAGATTCTTCAAAGGCAAAACAGCCAGGGAGGGTACTTCACTTGCTTTCCAAACAAATACTCTTTGCAGAATTTCTAATCAAGAACTTTGCCAAATGTTACCTTTAGGATTTGGCTTCCATTTCTAGTTCCAATTATTTAGTATGGAGCACAGTTGGGAATTTTAAAGGACAGACAGCCATCTTGTTTGTAAGCCTGCTTGTAAATAATTAAGCATCACTCTGTGTTCCTGGTCCTTGATTTTATTTCTAAAGATAGTGTCTATTGCCCGATTTTCACTTAAAATAATATGACAAGTTCAAATGGGTACAGCAAATAAAGAAGAATTTTGAAGATTTTGTTATCTAAATATCTGAAATATACATTTCTTCCCCCAAAAAGGCAATTTTATGGTTTTCAAGTTAACAAAGACTGTAGAAATGAGAGCAGAGCTGAAGAGTAATGCATGGTGTTAAAATGAGCCCTTTTCATATTAAGTTGAAGGATGCCATGATAATAAAAATAATAATAATAATAATTACTAAAATTCTAAAATTGATATGGTGTTTTAAGCTTTGAAATATGAATTACTTCATTAAAGCTTCACTGCAACCTGTGAAATTGGCGCTTTTATCACATCTATTTTGTTTGGGAGGAAAATGAATTGAGTAGAGTTACACAGCTAGGAAGTTACACAACAGGCAGGATTCAAGCTTGGGATTTTCTGATGACAGCTCTCCCATTTTATCCATTTGATCATCTAGCTGCTTATGACAGCTATCTTATGTCTAAGAGGAGTATAATCATTGTTACTTTGAATGATTCATGTATTAATAATGATGACTCTCATTTCCATAGGATTTATAACTAGATGGGACCATAGAGAAAATCTACTCAAACTCCTTTTTTCAGATGAAGAAATGAGGCCTAGGGTGGTCCAAAGAAATGGAAAGACCTTAGAGGTCATCTTGTCCAAATCCCTTTAAGTGGTCTGTCTACTGAAACACAGTGCTTACTCATTCTCAGAAGTAATTCTCAACTGTTTACAACCTTAAGTTTGTTTTGTGCATTTCCTCTAAAAGCCTCATTTCCTTCTCTTTCTTGTGTCATCCTATCCAGATGAAATGAAGGAGTGAAAAAAAAATTAAAAATGATTTCACACTTACTATTTATCAAATACCACACTAAAAACTGGGGAAACAATTAGAAAAGCAATGGCATCCCAACTCTGAGGGAGACAACGCATAAACAAATTCCATTACATGGAGGATTCAAAAAGATACTAATCCTAAAGGTTTAGCAATGCAGGATACAACAACAAGGTTTATTACTGTGCTTTGGTATGTCAGATGGAGTTGGTTGTGGTGGTTCAGAGGACAAACTGAGATAACTCTAGGATGCAGGTATAGGGCAGATGGTAAAACCAGGAGATTCTTTATATAATAAAATATTTGTAATCCAGCACTTTCTACTTATTCAAATGGAGTTAGCTTTTATGTTTTTTTCTAGCTTTGCCTATTATAATAGGGAAGTAGGCAATGGAATTGCTCAGAGATTCTAGATTCTCTCTGGCAGGAGTGAGGATTTAGGCAGAGGAGTCCATCTGGGAGGAGTTAAGCAGGAGGAAACATTGGCAGAAAAGCTGGGAGACAAGCATATCTATAGGAGCTTATTCCTTTCTGGTGCTTAAGACCTGGGGTTAGGGATAGGAAAATCAAAGATTTTCCTATTTGGGAGCTTAGATAAGTAGACCAAGCCCTAGAAAGATTAAGCTACATTCTTAGGTTAACAAATCATTCCTTTTGTCTGCATTTGAATGTTATGAGGCAAAGAGATGGAAGCTAATGTTGGGAATTTGGTTGTAGTCATATTATGAAGAGCCTTGAATGCCCGATTAAGAAATTTAGATTTTCTTTAGTAAACAATAGGAAACTGTTGAAGTTTTTTTGAGAGGTATAATAAATTAATTCAAATTCATTGGGAAAATTAATCACATAATGGTTCAAAGTGTGGGGAGACTAGAAGTAGAAAAGTACTATCTTATAAAGCTGCATCTTAAGACATATCTCATTCAATATCTTTATTGATGACCTAATTTAGCAATGATTAATGTGCTCATCAAATTTGCAGGTGATACTAAATTAAGCACATATACTGATATGGTAGATGGCAGAAATAAAATTTAAAGTGAACTTAACTATTTTAAAGATAGTTATTGGGGTGACTAGGTGGATCAGTGGATAGAGCACCAGCTCTGGAGTCAGTCAGATCTGATTTCAAATTCTACCTCAGACACTTAATAATTACCTAGGTGTGTGACCTTGGACAAATCATTTAATCCCATTGTCTTGCAAATAAAAAAAGACAGTTCTTTAAAGTCAAAAGGGACAAATACCAAATAGTACACTTAAGGTATAAAAATTTCACAACTTCACAAATATAAAATGGGGATATATGACTTTAGTGCATATAGAGCAGAGAGGCAGTAGCTGTCCTAGCTGATGAAAGGAAAAATCATTTAGTGGTTTGATTATTAGAATAAAAATTATTCAGTTATTAGAATTAATAGAAGCATGAAAACATGTAAAGACCAAAAAAGGAATCTGCTCTGTTCCAGATGGTTCAAGTTCATATTAGAGCACTGTGTTACCATACTTTAAAAATGTTGATGAGAGAAATTAGAACATCAAGACAAATGGATAAATTTTGGAATTTAATGAATGAAATTGAGTCCAATGGAAAAAAGTTAAAGAAATTAGTTTCCTCATATCTTTGTTGTTCAGGAAGCTATTCTCTTTTAATATAGTGCTAATTATACATGCACAAAATAAAGTCAAGAGATATGTCAATTGTAGGGAAACTTCATTCTTAGAAATGGTTGAGAAAATAATACTCATATTTTGAATTTTTTAATTTCTCAATTACTTGAAGATGGGGAGTTGATCAAAATTACTTTTTAAATTTCCATCTAACTTTATCTTAGTAAATTCTGTGAATAATTATATAGTGGCTAATATATATTTTAAGTAAATTAGGAAAGAGAAGACTTGACATTAATGGATCTCAAATTATATTACAAAGTGTTAATTATAAAAATTGATACTATTTTAAAAAATTGAAATGTAGCTCTGTAACATAAAATGTTGGAAAATGAAACTCAGAAGAAAATGTACTCACCAATTTAGTATTCACTTAACTTGGAAAACAAACTTCTATGTTGTACAATCATAATTTAACAAGAATTGTTGGGATTATTGGAAAATAGTATAGTAGAAAATAGGTTTAGGTTAGTTTCTGATATACAATCAAAATATTGTCAAATGACAAATTGTCTAAATAAAAATGTTACTACTTTTAAAGGTGAAAATGGAAAGGCAGATCTTTATCAGCTAAACATAGGGGAAGGAGTCAAAACTCTGCATAAACTTGAAGAGTTTACTTACTATAATCATGGAAAAATGTTTTGATGGAGGAAAACTTTTCTGGTAGCCTTTTACTCTGTTAAATTAAATATCCTTTTCAAAAATTCATAGTCAGCAATTAACATAGTACACATTCTCTGTGGCTATTTTCTTCCTGGGGAACCTTTAACCTGATTTGCCTCAGGTACAGATTTGCCAGTGATAGCTCTGAAGCCGAGGTCAAAAAAGGGGATGCTGAATGAGCAGCAAGGGATAAAGTGATGGGAAGTTCATTTCATTCACCTTAGTTACTGGCTATATATCATACATTTGTTTTAAAAGATTAGTGATTGGGGTGGCTAGGTGGCATAGTGGATAAAGCACCGGCCCTGGAGTCAGGAGTACTTGGGTTAAAATTCGGTCTCAGACAGTTACCTAGTGTGTGGCCTTGGGCAAGCCACTTAACCCCATTTGCCTTGCAAAAAAAAACACCTAAAAAAAAAAGATTAGTGATTTGTTTAATTTGATGATTATTTCTTTTACTAATAGATCACAACCCTGACATATATTAATATTTTCCTGAAATAATTTGGCTATATTTTTTCATAACCTAGTGTCCTAACAACTGCTAGCCCTATAACAGAATCCTTTCCAACTGGGTAGAAAGCTAAGCAGAAGCTTAACTTTCACTCACTCTTAGTCTTAGAGAACAATGACTCATTTCCATTCTGTGATAAATCATCCAAGAAAGATTTAAGTGAAAGTTCTATAATTTACCTACATTGTGTATGAATGTAAAGTGTGTAGACCATATATACATATGTATATACATGTGTATCATATACATATGTTTGTGTTTTTGTGCATAAAGCTGCAACACCTACACAGTAGAAAGTACAACTATAATTGTAATCCAAATACATGGGTTCAAAGCTCAGCTCTACCTCTTAGTAGCTATGAAAATTTGGTCAAGTAATTTATTTGTTCTGAGATTCAATTTGCCATATAATACTTGCATCATTTTTCTTATAGAATTTTTTGTAAATTCAAAAGGTAGTCAAAGTGAAAATGAATTATAGACTAAATGTGATGTATAAATGAGCTATGATCATTATCAGGGTCACATTGAAGGCAACCTAGGATAGTGGGCCCAATCCTTTAAAGCTTCCAGATTTAACTGGTTGATCATGATGCTGTCTCAACTTCTTTAGTAGTCAAGTCAAGTAAAAAAAAGACAAAAAAAGTGTTGCCATAGAGAATACTACTTCTGGTTCATGAAAAATAGATCTTTTTTTAGTAAGGGCTAGTAATCACTAATTCATTTCCCCTTTTTTCTAGCATCTGAATGTATTATATATAAAACATAAAAGTTAAATTGATTAAGGTTAACAACTACAAAACAATTACTGTCTTTAAAATTAGATTTCACTTTAACATAATGTGAGCAAATTAATTCTAGACTTAGTTAAAGTTACAAAAATTCTTTACCTTTTAAGTAAGGAACATTTTTTGCCCCCAAAACACTAAAGTTTGTGCAATTAAGATGATGATCTTCATAATGTCACCAAGTACAGAATGGAAACCACTTATGTTACTGATAGCTCATTAGTGAGAGAGAAGGATATGTCATAGTGTTGAACTGGAAGTCAAGAAGACATAGATTTCAAGCTTTGTGTAACCTTTGGCTAAAGCTACTTTGACTTTTTTGCATATTTCCATTTGTTTTAAGTGGGTTCCCTATTTGTAAAATGAAGGTATTGGGTTAAGATCAGCTAAATAAAGCCAATATAGCCAGGATTTATCAAACATCTCCCCAAAATGGACATATACTATGATTTCTTGATATCATTACACCAAATAGGATTAAGGTAAGAAAAATCCTTTATTCATTTTAAGGGATTGCCTCAAGAGGACAAATAGAACTCAGAGTCCTCAATCTCATTTCTCTTTCTCAAAGGTTTGCTTCTAGGAAATGAGTATAGCCATGGAGTCTATAATGATAATTTTAAAGAATAGTTCTTTGTTAGGAGCTCGGTTCTATCAGGAGAGAGTTGTAAACAATGCAAAATTCTGAGAAAGATTTCTGAAGTTCTGCTGTCAAATATTTCATAGCTATACTCTAAAATTTCTAAATCTCAGAAAGTCCCTTGGAAATTTCCCAATATTCCCTACAGACATAACATGGAATAGTGCATTAAGTGCTAGACTTGAAATCTGGATGTCCTGGTTTCAAATCCCATCTTGGAAACTTCTTATCTATATGATATTATGAGGATCATTTAACCTTTCTAAGGCTCAGTTTTCTCATGGAAAAAATGAAGATATTGAGCAAGTTGACCATCAAAGTGCCACCTTCCTTTCTGTCAAAGGAAACAGCAAAGAGTTTCAAGACAAGTTTACATTCTACCAATTATTCTTTTCTTTTTAAAGTTAAAAAAAACTGTCATGTTGAAAAGGAAATGTTCAGCATCCAGATTTTTCTTTGTTTATTTGTCATTTCATTTAATTATGGCTATCTGGACACTTTAAACATCAATATCCCTGCTGATAGGTGTTCTGAAATAGGAAATAATTGAACCAGATGTCAAAACACTATGAAGGTTAAGTCTACATTTAAGAACAATACTGTATTAATGCAAAAATTCAGCTTGGAGACCCAGTTCAATTACTTACTTGGATTTTGGCTCAGAAGAACAGCTGGAGTAAATGTAAAAGGAAGATAACTTATTTAATGTTGCTTTTTACTCAGCATAATGATTTAACAGCAACAGAGTAGGGTGAATGGATTAACTGATTAATAATTGTTAAATATTTAAAATATAAAGCATTATGGAAAGGTTAAGTATAATTTATCCATTAACCATCATAAGAATGAAGTTTTCCTTTAAAATTCTGGATGGATGTTCAAATGTCTACAGAATGATTTTGAGAGGAATTAGTTTAAGTTGTGTGTTTGGTTTCACTGTTCCTAAAGAGGGTGTTGAGCTATTTCTGATAGAAGAACTGAACATATATTGTTGTTTTAGATACCACCACATCCCTTCTCTTATTCTGTTAAATTGACAACTATAATTTACAATCTGACTTGTGATCAGAGGGTCCTATGGCAATCAATCACAATTCATTAGGTGCCCACTGTGTACCTACAACTTCAAGAGGCATATTAGAGTGTTTAAAAAACAAACAAAAAAGAATACACAGATGCCAGCAATCCAAAATGAAAGCCCAAACATGTTGTACTCTACTTTCCTTTCTGTGCTTTTGTTCTTTTTTATTTTTTTTAAATGTTTAACATCTAACCTAATGTTTTTCACATGGTAAATATTTAATTTGGAATGTTGAATTACAGTGAATTCATGACAGCTTTTCATCACCCAAAATAGCTAAGTGGTTCATAATGCTACAGGCTAGCCTTTGAAATTCCATACTTCCATATGTCATCCACACTCTAGGGAGTACCGAATTCTCCCATCTCAACTTTTCCCTTTATCCATAAAAGCTCCATTTTTTTTAGGTTTTTGCAAGGCAAACGGGGTTAAGTGGCTTGCCCAAGGCCACACAGCTAGGTAATTATTAAGTGTCTGAGACCAGATTTGAACCCAGGTACTCCTGACTTCAGGGCTGGTGCTTTATCCACTACATCACCTAGCTGCCCCAAAACTCCATTTTCAATACATCTCATGTACCTGTTTTAGGCCATTTGATTCTCAGTAAGATCTGAACTATTGATCCTGGATTAGTTTATTAAAGCTCCCAATTTCATGCTAAATAATAGAATTTCTAATATTAGAATTAGATTTGGTCATGAAGAGTTCAGTTCAATTCAATATACATGAGAAGACCAATCAGGCCCCTCAAATTACACCTGGAACAAGCTATTTGATTCTGAGGAAGATCCTAGAGGAAGAACAAAATATACCTAAACATTAATCAATATTATAATATACCAGAGTATAATATTATATGATAAAGTTAAAGGAATTGCAAAGGCTGAGATCTTTAGATAAACAGATCATATTTTAGCTGATTAAAGTATTGAAGTTGATTTTAGTCTATCTTTGAACAAAGGAGGGAAAGAAGCATAATCTTGATTTTCTTTTGCCAAATTAACATTCCTTAGTGTAGTTTTGAATACTTACAGGTTGAAAACAATAACAAAATTTCTAGAAAGCACATAAATCTGTTTCAGTGGTTTTGACCTTGCCAAAAATACTATTCAGAAATCTTGTGTATATTGGCCACAGGGTCAAGATTCCTGGGGAATAACTTTAATCCCTAAACCTTGGAAATGAGGGACTAGGAGAATTTAATTTTTAAAAGAGTGGCATACTCTATTGATGTAGAAATATCGTTAGTTACTGAAGATATTTTTAAGTTAATTCTAAAAGCAAGGTAATTAATTTGTAAAATTTTATCTGATTAGAGTTATTTTGATTTATCTGATATTATATGTTAAGAAGACAATAGTAAGAAGTTATCTAAGAGTACAAAGGGTGCTCCAAAGTTGTAATGTACTATTAATCTTTTTTTTAGTTTTATTTTTTTTGCAAGGCAATGGAGTTGAGTGGCTTGCCCAAGGCCACACAGCTAGCTAATTATTAAGTGTCTGAGGCCGGATTTGAACTCAGGTACTCATGACTCCAGGGTTGGCGCTCTATCCACTGTGCTACCTAGCTGTCCCCATGTAATATTAATCTTAATTTAAGGTAAAATAAATCTACACAATGGCAGAGCCAATTTTGATATATAAATATAATGGAATATTATTATGCCATAATAAATGATACAGAAATATAGCATAGATATATTAATTGAGTTTAGGATCAGTCAAACCTTTATTCAGATTCTGTCTCTGATAACATAGTAACTGGGTGATTGTGGGAGAATAAGTAAATCTGTTCCAAGAACTTATCAAAGTCTTTGAACCTTTATGTGTAGGAGAAAGGAGTTTTCATACCACAAGTTCCCTCCACTGATGATATTGTAGGTGATGACTAAAAGTAAATGAACAAACAAAAGATATAAATTTGAAGAAAACAGAAAAATGTATGGAATATATGTGAAATCATATAGACTAAAGAAAGGAAAATCAGTACTACACTAATGTAAATGAAAATCACATTCCAAGTCAATTGTTTTTAGATTTAAAGCAATGTTCATTATTAATCAAGAAGGACAGTTGACAAAATACATCTCCCTCTTCTTGATAGAGAATTGGTCGATTATGGATGTGTAATATTGTCACTATCAATCACAGTCACTGTCAGTGAGTTTTGCTAATTTTTTTTTTCATTTTAAGGGGCAATCTTATAGGATGAAAGATATATACATGAGATGATTATGTATTAAAAGAGACTATCAATAAATTTTCTAAAAATATATATGTTTATAGAAGAGACAGTTTCAGAACTTATGTAGCAAGTTTTAATTATATCTGTATTATATATATATATATATATATATACAAATTTGATGAAAAGTTAATAAGAAATCCCACATAACATTAATAAAACTCAATTTACAATCTGCAAGAATAACAGATAAAAACTTAGATTATTTAGATTACTTGTTTTTAGTTGTGTAATATCCTTGCCACTTTGGGATCTTTGGAAGCAAATGGGTGTGATGGAATTCTACTAACCTATGGTGGAGATCAAGAGTTAGTGACCAGCTGCTTTGGCCAGGATAGAAAGTAGAGTCTGTATGTAAAATTATTACTTGCTGATATTCAACAGTTCATGTTTTCAGTTATCTGGGCTTTCTCTTTTTTCTAGTTTCAGCTCCTTTGCTGTATCCTCCATGAAATCTTCCTTGAACAAGCATCTGACTCACACTCTTGTGCATGAACAAACAGAAGAACACAAACACAAACACACAGAGCTAAAAGTGATCTCCCCTTTTTTCAAGTTTTCCTAACATGCTTATCTGAATTACTCTTTTATTCCATTAGATTGATCAGGACACAGAGGTGGGGTAAGGTTATGTTAGCATAGGTCAGAAAAATGGCATATGCTGGAGTACTGAGTAAACACATTTTGATCATTATAGCTACTAAAATAAAGTTAACCACAAGACCATGTAGAAGGATGGACGGACATTGTTTTGTATTTTTCTCCCCCCCCCTAAAATAGTGTCTTATGCAAAGCAAACCCTTAATAAATATTTGTTAAAATGTTCAAATGAAGAGGATTCTCCACTCCCTGAAGACCTAGACTTGGACTAAATTAGATAGAATCCATTATGTTTTATGTTATTCTACCTTGGAGAAGGTCAAATGAAGAGCTCTAAACTTCCAAAAACATAGAAAAACTGTCAAAATATTATTTCACTCAGTTCTTCTTTTGATAGGTTCATATTGAACTATTTTAGCCTTGCTGAAATTTTTCTGACACTGGTTATGGAATGTTCAAACCAGTCTGACCCTGTTATGTTAGTCTTATTCACCTGATTGCTTACCATGTGATGTCCCTTACTTACCTAATCTCAAAGCTGACCTGGCCTTGTCTTGTTGCTATGACCCATCATTGCCTATAATTCCTGCAGCTGAGACCATCTTCACCTGTTTAACTTGTGCATTTAGCTCTCCATCTGATACTAAACTTTATTCTAGTACTTGGGATGACTATAATTAGATGAAACCAAAGACTTCAGCCTCATTTTATCATTCCTACAATTTGTTGCTAATAGGCTATACAACTTCTTTCTGTGTTTGGAATACCCTATGAGTCCAATTTGCCTTTCTCCTCATTAAACAGTCAGGTTTAACTTTAGCAACAAAACATACTGAGCATTAGCCTCCGAGATTCTGAACTAAGCTGTCAATATATATCAATTGCTAACGTGTTATTAGCATGATTTTCCTATATCTAGAAAGGAGAATTGATCCTAGTAAAAAAAAAAGGAAAGGAAAAGAAAAGAAAGGAGAAGAGAAAAAGAGTAAAAAGGAAAAAGAAGAGATGAGAGGAGAGAGGAGAATGGGGAATGAGAAGAGGAGAATTAGAGGGGAAAGGAGGGGAGATGGAGGAAGATTGGAAGGAGGACTAGCTTTGGGGATAAGAGGATAGAGCCCTATCTCTTACATCCTACACACAAGAACACTATAAATATGGTAAATATGGCAATCCCAAATTTCATGCTTTGTACAATCACTTGTAGGTTCTTGGTCAAGTCATTTGATTTCTCTGGGTCTCAGTTTCTCAAATATATATGTGTGTGTGTATATATATATATATATATATATATATATATATATATATATATTCATATGCTATCATTCATTGCTATCATTAAGTTAAAGGAAACATGAAGTTTTTTAAAGAAATATTTCAGTGGGAATTAATTACCTTTTTCATTTGTATTTAAGGTAATAGAATAAATACAGGATTAAATTTTACTTACTTTTTGGTGGATATAATTCCATATGATTGATGTAAATTTGTATACTTACATTATGAATGACAAGGTACCATTACTGAAATTCAAGTTAATTTGTTAGATTTTGAAGTTATTAATTATTTTTAATACTTATGTCAGCAATTTAGTAGATGCTTCACAGAACACAATTAGAAGTAGTGCCTTGCCAAGAGTTTAATTTTTGCATTTAAAAAAATGAGCCATTAATTTTTGCCCAAACAAAAAACCAAAAAAAAATTAACTCAATGTTAGGGTCATGTTTAGAAACTAATTGTTTGAAAAGTTGAAATCTCAGCATCAGGATCAATATTCTTTTATGTAATGTCCATTTTCATACAGTCTTTTAAATATTATTTTTAGGATGTCCACTATATAGGTTAGATTATTTATTATTGAATATCTTCTATAGTAGATCAATATTACAATAAAACAATATTAAAAAGTGAAGACAGTTCTGTGGATTTTATTCAGAGCATGAAATTTGAGGTTGCTCTATTTACCATAGATGTCTTTTTTCATGATAAAGAAAATTCTTGTTTTTCACTTTGTCTAAAAACTAGGATTAGTTAATTTTCAAAAAATTGTTTATTCATAAGTATCATGACCATTAACACTTTTAAATATGTATCATGTACATTGAATCATTTTGGGGCAAACATTTATAATTTTAGAGGAATTACCTTTGATAAACATAAGAAATATGAAAATGTTTAATTAATTATAATATGATTAATCATAATAATTATGTTTTAATAGAATAGTTTAATTAATTACAATACAATAATTAATTATAATATAAATATGATACATATAATACTATAATACAATTATAATAATAATATGGATAAAAACAAGAGTTGAAAGTAAGACCATTAATTTGTTTTACAATTGTGAAATATTCCCAGCCTTCAAGACATTGTACAATTGTTGCTATAGTTATTATTTTCCATGATTATTTTACCAAAATGTAATCTATTAAAAAAATCAACTTTATTTTTCACTTTCGTATTAGTCTTATTCAAGAAGCCTGGACTCCTAAGGCTGAATTCAAATGTTTCAGAGTAAGTATGGACATGTATTTGTTAAGGGTCCTCTTTATGTCATTCCTTTTCTCTTGGAAGTGTAATTGGTATAGATCATGATTTCTCCACCTTGGAAGTGCCACATAGAGACATGACAGCTGGCTCTAAGAGTATTAACATTTGCCATAAGATAAATCAAACATTCTTAGCATTAGGTTAAAAAAGATCAGCATCAGTGGCTAGAAGTTGTAGTGACATAGGTTTTGGTTGTTTGAGGCACTGTACACTATACACATTCCAATCTCTTAGAGAAAATGAAAGTGACCTCAGAATTCTCAAATGCAATGCCAATGGAATTTAAGTTCTAGAAAGATCCAGTAAGTTGGAAAGCCTTTAAGTAACATGTGTCTACTTTCCAAGGACAAGTTTAACTACAAAGAGGCATTTCACTAACAGTTTGGCCACGAAGCAAAGTATATTTTTGTCATAGCAACTCCTGTAACAAAAACACAAAACAGCTCTTAGACCTATGTGATTCTCTTCCATTTCTCAAAAATTAAGGTAGAATAAAGAACAAAATATGAAAAGAATACATTTGACTCTACAAACATTGCTTTAACTATTGTTTAAATGGATGATCTATTATACTACAAAGGAACTAAATTCCATTCACCTGGACAGTCTAACTGGAAATGAAAACAGAAAACAAACAAGCTATAAGTACATGGAATGGTGACTCATAGGATATCTTTGGAGAAATATAAAACAAAATTAAGGATTATAAATCATGGAGATCATAGATTTAGAACTAGTGGAGATATCAGAGGCCTTATTGTAACAACTCCCCCATTTTACAGACAAGAAAACAGAAAGGGGAAAGATTAAGTGATTTGCCCCATGTCACAGTGTTAGACAAAGTCTTCTGACTCCAAATCCTATACTATTTCCACTGAACCACTCTTCCTGCTTTATTAGGAAGAACAGTTTTGATTTTGTATCCTGGAACCCTTTGACATCTCACCTTGTAATTCTGATAAGGAATATAAGACATTCCACTACAAAGATAATTACAGTTAATGAAGCAAAATTTATAGTAGAAAGTCAGAAGAGACCTTAAGTAATGACATAGAAAAGATTTTCCAAAACAAGACAACATAGAGCACTATTATTGATAACTTCAGTTACCAGGCAAAAGAAAAAAATGATGAAAAAAATATGATGGACAATTTTGTTCAAAAATTTAAAAAATGAATGGTGCTAAGTGATTAAAGATTATTCATGACTTTTCAATGTGAATATCTTATTCTTATATGTCAATGTCAGAAAGCAGTGATATGTGTGGTGGATAATGAGCATCACAAAAATAAATTTTATTTTCTCAATAGCATAAAATAATAGGATAAAACTACTAAAAGATGTATGTAATCTGAAATAAATATGAAATATATTGGGTTAAAATAATCATCAAAAGATCAAGATAGATGAGATATTTCTTCATGTAGTTTATGTGAAAAAACTCTGACAGTTTAGTCAACTCATAGGTTAGCAAATAGCACAGCATGGAAGTGAAAAATGTTCACTTAAATCATAGGCTAAAGTAAAAGAGCTATTAGAATCAGGAAATAAAAGAATTAAGAGTCTCAATGTAATCTTCAATGGTCAAAACCACATTCAATTCTTATTTAAATTTTTAGAAACATTGATTTCCTGGATAGTTATGGGTATCATAATGATGAAGAGAACAGATACCAAGCTATAGAAAAATTAGCTTGTTTTACCAGTAAGTACCAGTGGAAGGAAGAAGGATGAAAGCTGTCCTTATGTATTTGAAGGGATATGTTGTGGACAATGGATAGATTTGTTCTGCTTGGTCAGAGAGGTCAGAAAGAGGGACAATGGATAGAAAGTGAAGAGAGTTTTTACATAAGGAAAAAAAGCTCCTCAAAAGTAGCTTGAATGATTGGAGAGGTAGTACATTTCTTTAGTGAACTTTAAGCAAAAATTTAGTGACCTTTTGTTTTGGCTATTTTTAGAAATTATTCTTGGGTAGTTATAGGCCTCCTTGATCTCTTCTAATTCTGAAAATCAAATTCTGATTCTGAAGAGAATAGAGGCAACAGTTATATCATCAGTAGTAAATGACTTCAAACTACATATATTTAAGGGCTTATTATAGCTGTCTCATGGTATCTTTGTATGGTAAATCAATGCTGCTACCCAAGTTTTACAGATAAGAATAGTGTGACAAGAGTAAATGAAAGAGAACTACCTAACTCTACAGTGAATCAACAAAATTACATTCTGGATTTTCTCTTGTGTGTTGACCATTCTTACAATGGATAATACAAAGCAATAAATAGCAACATATCACCTTAGTTTTCTATAGTCAGTTACCTTTATTTTTCATAAAGTGTCTATGACTATATAACTGTGCTAAAATAACTCTTCTAAATAGAAGCCTTTAAGAAAAGTTACTTTTCTTTTGGCAGTTTTGTTAAAATCTATGAGATAGATGAGACAATGTAACCTTTTAGAATTTCAAAGTCTAATCAAATGAATTATGCATATATTCATATGCACTGGTGAAAGGAATTTCCACATAAGGAGTTTCCACATAATTCCTACCTTGATGAAACCACGAATCTGAACCATTTAATCTTTTAACACCTCCCACCAAAATGTTAAAAAAAAAATGTGACTCAGTTGGGCCCCTATCACTAGGGTGCTCTAGATCTGACTTTAATCAAGGGTATTTGAGGACTTCCTGAGCAAATATGGTCTAACTTGGAAGAAAAGGATTTTCTCTCTTTTTCTCTTTAATTGTCTCCATTCTTAGAGTACCAGTAAAATTTTTAAAATAAACCTAAGCATATATGACATGAAGACTCCCCCCCACCAAAAGGCGGAGAAATTATTCAATATATAAAAAAGATTTTAGGTATAAGACAGCAATCTATTTCTTCCTTGAAAAAAAGTTTTACAACATAAAAGACTCATGTGTACATTAACAATCTTCAAAATGTGAAATAATTCACAATTGCTTTCAGTATTCTATCCTGGAAAGGTAACATGCATTATACTGCCATTTTGTAAGATTGCTGAATAGATATTTCACTTTCACTTCTGACCCTTAAAGATTCAAAATTTTGTGAGAGAAAGCACTATCATTCTACTTTTCATTAGATATCTAAAAGTGCAAGCTGTAAAAGCAAGTTTAGAATGTGATATCAATGAGCTTTTATTATTACATGTACTTAATAAATTTTAGCTTGTTGAATGTGTCTTAGCAAGAAAACATTCCATATTATAAGTTAAACATCAGTGTTTGAAATCAAACCAACAAGGCCAATGGTGCTCTCTTGTCTAATGTATCCCACAAGTTTTGGATTCATCATGAGGTCATATTCTGCTTCTGGAGCCAGTCCCTTAGCAATATGGTAGGATAGTAGCAAGTAAGTCCTATAGTCCTAGTTTTACAATCTTAATGCAATTCACTTCTCTTGACATGATCATGCGATTCAGATGAATGGTGGGACAATTCTGAAATAATTGCTAATTGTCTGTGAAGTACCTTTAAGGAAGATGGGCAAGAGAAAAAGACCATACTCCAAAATACTCCAATTGAAATAAAATTAAGAGTATAGTGGCCTAGTAAGCAGTAGAAATATAGCTCCACGGAAAGTATACTGGATTCAGATCAAAAGATGTGGATTTGAATGTTAGTTTATTCACTTCAATTGTGTGTTCTAAGACCAATCACTATATTCTGAATCTAAATATCCTTATCTGCAAAATAAGTGGATTGGACTCTATGACCCCTTTCACCTCTAAATTTGTTATCCTATGATTTCTCTGAAAAAAGGTCATACTAGACTCTAGAAATAGGTAAGCAGTTTTATTTCTACATAGAACATATAGCTTAGAAGCAAAACAAATAGCTAGTAGTCCTTCATTCATTAGCCACCAACACTGTTCCAATTGATCAACTAGTGTCTATTAAGTGCTTACTGTGTGACAGACACTGTTAATTGCTGGGCATGTCAATAAATGAATGAAACAATCCCTACTCTCAAAGAGCTTCATTTTTATGAAGTGGGGGGAAGCTAGTGCAATATAAGCATATACAAAATCAATCATAAAATCATTCACTTAATAAATACATAAACAATACACATCAGTGAATGAATATAAATACATATGCAGATATATATTTCTATCTACATATAAATACATATGTAGATAGATAGAAAGATAGACATAGATGAGGAAGGCAGGAAATAAGTATCTATTGAAGATTTATGATATTCTAGACACTGTGATAAGTGTTAATAAATACTTATTTCCTGCCTTCCTCGTCTATGTCTATCTTTCTATCTATCTACATAGAGCTTTGCCAATATTATGGAGTGGGGAGACACATGGCAGAGACTGATTAGGAAGACATTGAATTAGCCTAGGTTTTAGATGATGAGGACTTGAATTAAGGTTTGTAGGTGTATGAAGAAAAACTTGGGTGAAAGAACTGCTATGAGCTGTTAACTTGTGGAGGTACATTTGGGATAAGGAAGAGGGAGAAACTGATTTCAATGTTAAGCATACCACCATGGCCCACATGTAAAGGAATAAACAGAAGGTAGCTCTCTAAGATGATAAATGACTGTCTGCTAGATGATATAATGGATAGTGTTGCACATGAAGTTCAGAAAACTCAAATTCCAAAAATTTAGCCTTTGTCTACCTCAATTTCCTCATCTGTAAAATGAGGATGGTAATAGTCTCTAATTTCCATGGATATTATGGGGGTAAATTTAAATAATATTGATAAAGCTCTTTGCAATTCTTAAAGAGCTGTACATTAACTATCACCATCTATGTAGAAGTAACATCTGTGAAGTTGGGGTATTATTTCAGATAGGATGAAAAAAAAAATCTGAGGTACCATATTGCTGAGGCTTGCAAATGTTATAACTCAAGGATATGTGATCCTAGAATGAAAAGGAGATCTTCAACAATCTTTCAGCTTAGGGTGAATAAATAGATCTTTCAAGGGCAGTGACAGGCTGATGTAGCATATGGAATTTGAAGACCTCGCTTTGGGCCCTGACTCTGTTGATTTAATCTCTTTAATCATTATCTGTAAAATAAGAGAGTTAGAATATATAAGGTCTAATGTCTCTTCTATTTGTAAATCCTAGGAACTATATATCTTTTTGTTAAAAAAAAAAGCAAATGCATGTCTATAGTCTTACACGGTAATTTTTATTTTTAGCATTAAAATATGTAAGGTTTTTTTTGCCACTTTACCAATTGAACCTAACAAAAACCCCATAATTAATATATTAAACTAATCAATAAAAACATTAAGCCAATATCAGATTGCACTCCTAGCTAGAGATAATGAATCATTCATTTAATTTCAAAGTTCCAGTAACAAAAATAGTCTTTGGAAATTTTGGAATTTGTACTCTTAAAAAACTAATACCATTAGGTTTTATGTTTTACTGTATAACCTAATGGTACAAGTTAATACAATAATGATTAATGAAAATTTTATTAAATGTTCTTTAATTTAGTTCACCATACAAATGTATAGATGTACATGGAATTCTGGAAATCAGAAATCATACAACTAGTTCTTTATTATAAGCTCCTGGAGGACAAAGGCTAAAGTATATTCAAAACAAAACAAAACAAACAAAATCCTAAACTGCTCAAATAATTATAGGCCAATAAAGATCTTTTGAGATACTAATGAGAGAAGAAGGAAGTAGAGGGCAGTGATTACCCTGCTTTGTCTGTGTTTATGTTCTACATATACTGAAGCTATATCTGGTTATTTCAAATGTTCACTAAGCTCAGAGATATGTCTTAGGAAGGTTCCAAATTCCATAGCTAGGAATATATATATAGGAAAGTTAAGTGTTGGGGAGTCATCAAAGGTGATTAAGAGGTAGATGATCTCATTTTTTTTATTTAGGTTTTTTACAAGGCAACTGGGGTTACGTGACTTGCCCAAGGCCACACAGCTAGGTAATTATTAAGTGTCTGAGGCTAGATTTGAACTCGGGTACTACTGACTCCAGGGCCAGTGCTTTATCCACTGCACCACCTAGCCACCCCAATCTCATTTTTTTAAGGCCATATTTTGCAAGACATAGCATTCTCCCAAATTGGGTTTGATGATTTCAAGAATATCTGTCATTTTTCTCATCTACTTTCCCCCTATACTGCTGATTTAGATTATCCTAACATTCTATTTGGCAAAGTGATAGACAAGCTTAAAAAATATGTTTTTTTTCCTATTTAATTACTTTGTATTATGAGGAAAGCAGAATTGAGAGAATTCAGAATCTATATTCTCTGGAAGTTTAAGAAGTTGCAGTTTGGGAAATGAGTAATGAGTGCAATCTATTATGATATTTCCTCTAATATTTATTTGGGAAATGATGAGTGATTCTTATCTATCATTTCTTTTATTCTAATTTAATTAAATGACTTTTTGTATTATGATGATGATGATGATGATGATGATATCATACAATCATGGCTTGTTAGAGGGAGAATAATCAAGGAAAAATGCGAATTTATAGGTAGTAAATTAATAGATGGTAAACTCTTAATAAGTTTTTAAGAATTTCTGTGTGGAAGTGAAATACTTGGCATATGTGAAGAAATGGAATCAGAGATGAAATGATTTGCCGAAAGCTCACAGCTAGTTAGTGGTTAAGCTCAAATTAGATCCCAAGTCTCCTGAATTTTCATTTTGCTACATCACATTATAATTCTTAATATAATGTTAAGTATATGATCAGTATCATTAGGTCTAAACTTTAAATGAGTAGAAGTAGGAGCTGATCCAGTTTGGATCAGTTTGTTCATTATCTACCTTCTTGGACCTTCTCCATTCTTAACTGTGTTTGCTCATTGAGCAGTTCCCTCACTCTTAGAAACTGAAGAGGCAGCATAGACAGGGCACAGGATTTGTCATGAAAGGATCAGGTTCCTGAACTGGCCTCTCTGTCTTTTTTGAATACTTTGACCTTTTACAATTTGCTTAAACTCTTTTTCTCTCAGTTTTCTCATTTATAAAATGAGGAGGTGGGACTAAATATTCTTTAAGGTATCTTCTAATTCTAAACCTACGATCTTATGAACACAGAATACTTAGTTCTTCTAGGCACATAAACTGTATTGCATTATACTTATTTATATACATGTATTCAATATATAAAAATATATATATAGCATGCAAAGATTTTATATCCTTGAAACATATGTGTATATATAGTCTTATTTTGTTCATTGTTTTTAAATGACAAACAGAAATATATGCATATATATACATATTATAATTATAGTCTACTATTATTTGGTGTATATATATATCAGAAAATTCTGAAATTAATTATTACACAATAATACTTACAAATCTACATGTTTTAAACATTTTTAGAATAAAAATTTAATTTTATTCAAATAAAAATAATTCTGCATGAATATATTTAAATTAATATATGTGATCACAGATATTTCATGTATGTGAATTCAATACAAGAATATATATTCCATACACACTAATAAATGTTTATAAATATATATATATATATTTGTATGTATCTACATATTTATATATTCTCCTCTACTAAACATGCCAAGGGGAGATTATACCAATCTTCTTTATATCCCTCACAACAACTAGGACCATACCATGCACACTGTTATTTAGTTGTTCATTTGTATCTGACTCTATATACTTGTCCATAGCATTTTCTTGGAAAACACAATGGTGTGGTTTGACATTTCCATTTCCAGCTTGCCCCCATTTTACAGGTGAGGAAATGAGTGAAATAAAGGTTAGGTGACTTGCCCAGAGTCACACATCTAGCAAATGTCTGAGGCCGGATTTGAACTCAGGTTTTCCATGTCTGGTGCTCTACTGACTCCATCACCCAGGTTCCCCACTATACACATAGAAATTACTTAATAAAAATTGAATGAATTGATGTGATAGGCTAAGGCAAGATGTGGAGGAAAGTAAAATATTTTGCTTTTGTTTCTTTTTTAATAACTTTAGAAAAAAAGTATAGTGGAGGAAGATTTCAAACTAGCCTGAACCTTGCAAAATTACTTTTTTTTTCATTTAAGTAAGCTCTAAATTCTCCCTTACTAGTGATAGCTGTGAACTATTTAAAATAAACACATTTCATAGAGCTGTTCAGCTGTTGCTGACTATAATATGACCTGCTGAGTCAAAAGACAACTGCTTTTTATTTATCTATGGAGTCCTTTGGCTACATTCTGAGTGTGAGATACATTGTCTAGGGCAAGTTTCTTGAATTTCCTCTATTCAGTAAAGAAGGTTTTATAGAGTAACATTCCCCTTATCTGGCAAGAAGCAAATTCTCAAGACATCCCTCTCCTAGGAAAAAAAATAGACATTTTCCTTAAGGCAAGAACAGTTAAAAAATAGAAAATAATTTTCTGATAAATAAAAATACAAAATGAGGGCTTCATTATCTAGGGGTAAATCTATGGGAAAAAGCCCTTATTTTAACCATATCTATTTTTCTTTATTTTACATGTAATATTCTACATTGAACCAGAGATAATATAAGAATGCACACATTTCAGATATCATATTGCTCAGTAAATACGTTTGGAAAATGATGACAAAATGAGGCAGCCAGGTGGTGCAGTGAATAGAGCAATGGCCCTGGAGTCAGGAGGATCTAAACATTCAAATCTGGCCTCAGAAATTTAATAATTACCTAGCTGTGTGACCTTGGGTATGTCACTTAATCACATTGTCTTGCAAAAAGAAAAACAGAAATGAAAAAAAGAAAATGATGACAATGAGAGGAGGCACAATTTGGAAATGGCAGTCATATTGACTAGGATAGGTAGATTAGGCTACTTAGACTTTTGACAATTTTGCAGAAGACTAGCTCAATTTTAAACTTTTTATGAACTATAAAAATGATTTTAATTAAATTTATAAAACATCATTTCCATCAAAATCATAAGATCATTTACATTATTCATTTTTCCCATTTTTCCAGTTTCTGCTTTTGACATGAAATAAGTTTTGAATGGCAAACCAGAATCTATTAGAGAGTAAGATCACATGTGCAAATGAAGTACTTTTGAAGGAACATCAACTTTTCCAAGTCAACATGTTAATATTTACTCAAGGAAAAATATCTCTCTTTCATAATTTCATGGTCTATGTGTTAGGTTAAGGGAAGGCTATCCCACATTGTGGGGAAATACAAGTTGTGAAAAAAAACAAGATGTTAATTAGAATTCTGTATTCATAGGGTCCAACTCTAGAGATTAATGCTTTTAGTTCAATAGACTTATTTTTTTGAGATTTGAAGTAATTGGGCTTTGCCACATTTATACTTCCTTTGTTCATATTGTTGGCTTATACAATTCAAATATCTCAGTGTTTGATTCCTTTGCTGTGAATGGGTAAGCCCTGATATGTACTTATTCTCCAATGTATAGTCACTTAAGTAAAATAATAGGGCAAAATTCTTGACAAACTTCTTGTCAAAGTTGCATTATTATTGTTATTAGTATTCCTATCACCATTAATAGTATAATTATCAAACTACTTCCATATATTATGGACTAATTTATATATTTGTGCTGTCATATTAATTTTTGCATAATTAACTGGTTCCATGTTTACCCTTGAATGACCTCAGGCAGGGGTAATTGGTCTGGAGTTGGTTGGTAAAAGCTTTAATAATAGCTGTACTATTGTAGACCTCACTTTGACAGGATCTAGGATGCAGGTTTCCTAGAAGTAGCATATGATCTTGCATATTCTCAAATGGTTGGATTCATCCATTAGCAAGAGAGTATAAAGGCTCATTTATTTGGCTAACTTTGGACAACTAGAGAAATATTTAAACTCTATTGGTATAATGCTTCAATGACAACACCATAAACAAAAGTTTTATCACTGATAGTAAAATGAGAAAATAATTATGGACTAGCCCGATTCCTTAAAAAAATATAAAAGGTAGCTATTATAATTCTTACTTCAGCAATAGTAAGGACAAAAGTTAAGGATGGGAATCTCTGAGGAAGATAGAAAAAGATATAGGGAAGATGTGTGATGCATATAATTGTTTAAATAACTAACTATCTTCTAGATTAGAAGGATATTTTTTTTTCAGATGAGTTTTTTCAATTAATAAGCATTTTCTTTCCCTCAAGCATTCCTCATTCTATTAGAATAGAAAACCAAACCAAAATAAAATCTCTACAATAAAGACATATATCAAAACAAATCCACATATTGGTCATTTTCAAAAGTGTCCAGTACATTTCTGTCAGAAGTTAGACATCATTCTAAATCAGTTGTTCGGGGCAGCTAGGTGGCCTAGTGGATAAAGCACTGGCCCTGGAGTCTGGAGTACCTGGGTTCAAATCCGGTCTCAGACACTTAATAATTACCTAGCTGTATGGCCTTGGGCAAGCCACTTAACCCTGTTTGACTTACAAAAAACCTAAAAAAACCCCAAATAATTCAGTTGTTCCCTGTAATCATGGTCAATAATAACATAAGTCAAAATTCTTACCCTTTTCACAATTATTTCTTTTTATAATGTTGTCATTGTATGCATCAGCTCACTTCATTCTGGTCAATTCAAAGTAAAGTTCAAATGATAGCTGATGATCTGATCCTTTTAGGTGTTTAAACATGTTTTGTAAGGTAATAGGATTAAGAGATTTGTCCAAGGTTACACAGCTAGGTTAATTAAGTACCCAGGACTGATACTCTATACACTAGCCACTTAGCTTATTTTTGTATAAACTTCCAATAAATCCTTCCATTTCTTATCTTTTATTCTCTAGAATATTTCTTTATTTTAAGATCACCAAAATATATCAAAAATCATCTTCAAAGCCTCTATATATTTGACTCTATTTATGATGCTCCCTCATTAAGAAAATCTCCCATATGATTATTTTTATCATAAATTTTTAGAAGTCCAATATTTCATTGTACAGCTGCCTTTACCCATTCACCTTGTAAGACTATATTGAGTTTTGCTAAGTTGCTTATTATTGGTTAAAAATCTGTATCTTGAGCCTTCTGGAATATTGAATTCCAAGCTCTCTTTTCCTTTCATATGGTAGCTACCATATCTTGTGGTTTCCCTGATTTTCATTGTCTAACTTTCTGACTTCTTGTCCATATGTAAAATTTGTGATCTTTGGTTGGAAAGATGAG